>NC_044330.1:43304838-43607868 GCF_007399415.2 Gopherus evgoodei
TAGGGAATAAACCAATGGAATTCAGTGTAACTCCCTGCACTAGAGAGTGTCCATCTAGTGCTGTGGTATTCTAGTCCCTTTTGGATATTTGGTAGTGCGCTGTGTGTATCATGAACTCTGCTGCAAGAGCTGGAGTGACTCTTGTTCTTTTTCTCTCATGAAATGTACACTTCTGCTAAGTATGCATGTGAGTGCTGGCAGACAAGAACAGTAACCTACCTTGACCACCCCACCCCACAGCAGCTGAGGAGAGGAGAGGAGAGGAGAAAGGGACCCATTGCCCTGTGGGGCTTCCCAAGCTTGCAATGGGGGGTTTCTTTAGTCCAGGCCTCTTAGGAGGCAATTCAGCATTTGCCTGTAGATCCCACTGACAAAGGACATTCCCTCCATTGGTCTCACTGAGGGGCAGCTCTCTGTTGTCCTCCTATCATCCAGCTTTAGCGGTTGCCTCATGTCTCCTACTTGCAGGTTCACTCTCCTGGCCTTCCCTCTGCAGACAGCCTCCAGACCATAGGTGCCAAGATTTGTGCGGCTCCCTGAGATATTTTAGGCAAATTTAATTAACTGATTTGTATATTTGCAAATAACTTGTCTATGAACATAGACTCTGATTTGTGTTCAATATGTCCGTTTCTGAGCAGTGGCACAAAACTTGGTACCTTTTAGGCTGAGGTAGGTAGGAGAGCAAGATACAGGATGCTCAGCAGGCTCAGCCCAGTCTGCTGTTTGCCTGATTCTCTTACCCTCATGACAACACTTCCTTTTCCTGGTAACATAGTGCCCTCTATTGACTTGAAGCTGAGCTGGGTCTGTGGCCCTCGCAGAATTTCATGTGACCCAGTCCTTTCCACCCAGCAGCTCATTTGAGGAAAGAGGACGTATCCATCCAATGATGAACCAACAGCTTCATTGCAATATTTGAATTTGAAAGAAACTGAGGGAGAGGGAACTAGAACTTGGGTGGTGTTTAATATAATTTGATGTTAAAAGCGTTGATAATGGCACATTATGATTGAAAATGTAATAAAAATAAACTCAGGAAAGGTTATGATTTCCAGTGGCAACTGTAACTCCCTCCTGGCATGCATGCAGCAATTTGTACTATAGTACATGCTATTAAACTTCCTAGAGAGTTTACCTTTGGACTGAGAATAACTGCATGCACACAGCTAAAGACACACAACACAATCAGACTGAGGGCAAAGTTCTGAAAAGCTGTAAGGGCCTGAAAATTAAAAGTTGAAATGAAAGGGCCTCCCCTCCTCAACCATAACTTTAGTATCACTACCTGACTGCTTTGTCTGCAGAAGCTGCAACTGTTATCCTATTTTAATCAGATTTTGATTTGAAGCCCATGGTAGTTATTTAATTGATTTAAAGAAAGTTTTGGTTCAAAATATCACTGCATTTTGGCTCTTGTGTACTTGGAGCAGCCTTTGTTTTAAGAGTCTGTGTACATGCATGGGTGTCTGTGTACAACGCTGCTGAAAACACTAATACAGCAGTTCTACCTTTGTATTCATCCAAGCAGGAAGTCAGTCTGTTCACAGTCACTCTATCTTTCCAATACCCTCCCCCTGCCAGCCAAGAGGAGGAGTTTACTCATTACATACCAGTCACTGGCAGATCCCATCTTTTATTTAGGCTTTCTGAAGGCTGACAAAAGCATTTTGTTTCAACAGGAGCTCAGATCTTTATCAGCTTTTATTTGTTCACTTGGTAGAAATCTGAGAGGGAAAAGGTTCAGCCTGTACTTTGGATTGATACACGGCGGGAGACCGAAGAACTAAAACTTCAAAAGGAATTGGGTGTGCTGCAGGAACATGACGGAGGAATAAAACGCCAGCTGTGCTGATAAGTAAAGCCTCTGTGCAATTTACGTGTGTGTTTGTGGAAACCTGGCTAGAGAACACACACAAACTAGGACAGCTACGTTCCACCTTCCTAGAGGATCTGATCCAGAGACCTGAACAAGGGTAGGAAAGCAGGTTCTTTTCCTCCTCCCCTCTTTACAAGAAAAACAGGCTGTCAGAGTGATTGTTCATCTATTTATAAAGTGTTACATCAGCTAGCCAGGAAATTCTGTCTCCTCACCTCTTGTAGCCTTGTTTTCAAAAGTTACAGCCTGAACTGCTTTTCACCAGGGTTTATCTGCTTAAATTTAGAGAGAGACAAGATACTCTGCTATGAGTTAAGTAGGTGGTGAGAAGCTGGGACAATAATAAAATGAGAATGAATTGATTTGTGCCAGCTGAGTTTGTGTCTACACTACAGAAGCAAAATGTTTTAGATGAGGGGAGAGGAGATGAATGTTGTTAACACTTCTAGAAAGAAAATAACTGGAAATGCACTGTTGTGCTGAATATAGATTGAAAAATACTTAATATTTGTTAAAGGCAGAAAGAGTAAAGAGATTGAATTCTATCTGGATGAGGTATTAAATACTTAACTGAGAGATTTGAGATTCTTTTATTTAAAAGACTTCCTGAGCTTTTTCATTTTTTAAGGTCTGTTAATAACACATTCTGGGAACTAGCTTCTGGCTAACAGTATGATTATTGTGACTAGTGTAGAAATGAAGGAGATGGCACTGACTTTCCATAGTTGTTTTAATTCCTATGGAAGCCCTGGGATTTCCCTCGCATTACAGGCACCACCCAAGGCAGAGTGCAGAAGCAGAACCACAATATGGCCTGATCCTGTTCCCATATCATCAACAAAATTTACCATTGGTTTCAGCTGGAGGAGAATTGGGCCCCCTTTTGTAGCCTGCCTCTCTTCCCACCCCCATGTGCGGTCTCCCTACTTGATAGCCCTGCATCCATGGATGGCTTTTCTCATTGTTAGCAATCTGCTCACTCAGCTTCCATTCAGTGGATGTCAATTGTATGAGTTCCTGACTCACATCCTCAGGGATGTAAATCCACTGCAGGTGCCTCTGTGGTTCTTGGGCGGGGGGGGGGGCACAAGTCCAAGGGACCCCACCAGAGCTGTTGCCCTCACAAGGGAAGTGTCAACAGCTTCAAGAGATGTCCTGTAAGGCGGTGGTAGAGGAGAAGCAGATAAGAGGGGGGCACCCTTGGGGAAAGCTGCCAAATTGCCATCTTCACTGCAGGAAGCCCCCTCCACCCGTGTCTGGGCATGTGGAACAGTGACTGGCAGCATCTTCAAAGTTCCACCCATCTGTCAGCTTGCTGCTCCTCCTGTTCTCCTCCAGTGTGGGTTAGGGGCCTATGAAGCAGGTATGGGGAGGGGAAGAATGTTCTGCTCACTCCCTTCATCAATTAAACTGTGTCCTAATTTTCTCTAGTGTTATCTGTTTCCTTAAACATTTTCCATATTTACTGTCCAAAGTTATAATCTGTAGTTCTTTAGTAACAGAAAGCATTTCATGTTGCTTGCTTGTCTTTAGCATACCAAGGTTTTCTCTGGATACCATCACTTTCCATGTTTCCTTCCCAGCTAAACTTCTCACTGGGCCTACCGCATCTCTCACATTGTCTCAGGATGTGACTCCTCGTGAAAGCATCCAATCAATAACCTGTGACTCAGTTTATGCAGCAGGCCAGACTCCCTCCCAAATAGGCCTCTGACTCCTAACTGGCCAGAAGAGATTCTTGCTATAATGTGTCCCTTTCAGACACTACATTGTGTTGAGAGGTGTAGCATGCTGCAGGTTATTTTAGTTACAGAGCTGTTAAAGCATGAAGCAGATTGCTGAGAGTCTACTTATATATATATATATATATACTTTTTGTAACCATTACATCCTGCAAGAGAGCTCATAAAACTTCAGTGGCACTACGTTTTGGGTATGCATTTGCATGTGATTGGGGCCTGTATTAAAATGATGCTTTGTAGGTGGTGTATCAGTAGCTGGTTTTATACCTAAACCTAAAAAACAATATGCCAGTGCTTGGTGATGTCAGGACAATTTGTCATGTTCTCAGTTAACTTTGTGGAGAATAAGAGCAGGCGACCTCTGAAACTGAGCTGGCAGCCAGCAAGGGTCAGGTCCATGGGCTGAAGAAATGCCTGGGGAAAAGGAAGTTGAAGTGCAGCAACTGAACTCCTTGCAATCTTTCATCTTGTCTTTGCACAAGCACCAGTTTTTTGGTGGGAGCTCACACTTAATATCCCCATTGCTGGGTCCCCTATCTCTTTCTAATGCAGTTGGCTCCACAGTTGGCAGCCGAAGTCTCCGGGACTCCTTCAGAGGGCAAGAGTGGTCAGGCATGGAGGTTGGGTTGTTTTGTTTTGTTTTTTAATTTAGAAATTAAAATAAAAAACATTGTCTTAATTTTTTTTTAATGAAAATTAAAAAAAAAACACTTTTGATTCAGAATGCTTCCGCAGTGCCTCCTGGGAATTGAGTTTGGGTGCATTATTGCCCCAATTCTCTTCTATGGGGCACACTGCCTAACCAGACAACATCTCCCAGGCTGCACTGTGGTCTCCCATCTTGGTGAATCACTCCAGTGTCATGGGAGTCCCTAATCGTGGTGCATCATAGGAAGTGTGGTCCAAGTGGCGATCTGACTCAGAGGAGCATGAAGACTCCCATGAGGAACCACAGCAGCATTTCCCAGAGTGAAGTGTGTTGGTTTTCAGCGTGATGTTTTGGTTGAAAACAGAAAATGTCTCAGTTTTTGAGTGTTTGGTTTTTCAACATAAAGTCAAAATTTTCTGCCGTAAGTAGAAACTTTTAATGAAAAACATTTTGTCATGCTCAATTTCCCAGTCAAAAAACCATTTCAATTGAAGTGTTTTGGGTTTTTTTGGACAAGCCCTAGTAAAGAACCATAGAGAAGCCAGTGTTGTAGGGGGATAGAAAGACCCACCGGTGAAACATTCCCTGCCATATTATCCTAATGTAGAACTTCCTTCCACAGGATTTGGAAGCTTGCATAGGCCTTAAGATATCACCCTCAAGACTCTGCTTTGAGTAAGTGGCCCCTTTCGTACACTGCTAGTGTTAGCACCTGTGCAGTCCAGTTGACAAGCCAACAAGTTCATTTTGCACACTCATGACACACACATTTAAATGCAATGTTTTGAGAACCAGGAGAAAGATAAGCCGTGACATTGTACATTATATCAAGTTTCATCCTTGGCTCAATCTGTCACAAATAATTGTACGCCCTATCATTTCAGCTTCCCTACTTCTACCGTAGATTTCCCTTCTCTTTCATACAGTGCTGCTTTAACAAAAAGGAAAGTTAATGGTGGATAGTAGTAACACGTGAGCTTTTTAGATTGGTCTATGAGAATCTCAAGTTAGGCTTGCCAAATATTAATGTGGATGTGTCTAGCATCTGGCACCGAGAGAGGCTAGAGAGGGGATACTGGATAGATGACCTCGGATCTACTCCAATATGGTCATTCGTATCTTCCTGTGTGCTGAAAAGTTTGCTCTGCCACATTTTTCTCCATAGGGTGGAACTTTATTTTAAAGATATTGTAAAAATATAAATAACCTTCTGACCTTCCTCACTTCCATTTTTTCCTCTACCTTATTCACCATTTCCTTTTCCTCCTGCTCACACTGTTATTTTCATAAACACTGATTGAGATACGCTAACCTACTATCCACTATTTCCATACTAATGTATGTGAGAGGAGAAGAATTTGCTGAACATTGCTGCTAGTTCTTTCCAATGCCCTATATCTCACAGTAGTTAAGCCCTGACTTTTCACAGGTGCTGAGCTCCCATAGACATCATTGGAGTGATGGGTGCTTAGCATGCTGAAAATCAGAACCATAATGTGGCTAAGGAGTCACCGTCAACCAGGAGCCCCAGTTATAAGCACGGTTGACTTTTAATTGTGTAGTCTTAGGCATCAAGAAAGTGATTTTCAAACTGCAAGTTCGGGCCATGAAGTGAATTACACTTGTTAAGGGAGCCCTTAAGATAAAGAGATAGAATTTGTATTTAGGATCCACAAATAGAGTGATTCTCTATATTTGTATATGTGACCTCATTTTACTTCTTGGGGAATTTTAAAAACAATATATCTTTGTGCAATCAATAGAAACACTGTGGGCATTGAAACAGCTGTGGGAAGGTTGTTTATGAACTATTTAATTATTTTCAGGTAGCTTGGAATATGTAGTATGCTTGGCATACATTGTATGATTACCATAACCAGTCTTGCAAGGGATGATAAGCCAAACAGCCATCACTTCTACTTTTGAAGTATTGCTGGGGGTTTTTTATTTTATTTTTTTCATGTGAAAGGCTTCCTTACTGAGATGAAAAGATTCCCTCTCCCAAAAAACCCCCGGTGACCTAAGGCTTACACTATTACATCATCATTTTGGGAGTGACTTTTGTTTTATATAATCCCATTTTTTTCCATTTTAAACTCAGCTACCAAGATCAATGCCCTCATCCTGCATTCTAGAGGCAAGGTGCCATAAACAGACACTATGAAGTTAGCATACGTTACCCCACTACCCCTGAAGAGTGAGAACACTACCTCTGTTAAATCACAGGAATTAAGATTTTTTTTTTGTCTTGGGCTTCACATAAACGCCATCTTTCAGAGCTGTGACCAGGAGGAAAATTATTTCATCATGGTTCTGTATTGTCTTTGAATATGTAGAGAAGCAGTCTGTACCATGGAGGTATATTTCCGAGTGGTGGTAATCTTTGAAGGTCTGATCTGCATATTTATGAGCAGATTGCCCCTCTGATCTGCCTACAACCTCCTCTGCTCAGGTTATGCATGCTGTGACACAACTTTATTGGCGGGACCATGGTCAGCCAGCATATGTGTGTTCATTACACAGTTTTTACACTTATTTGGGGAGAAATGATGCTTGACTCTGGCCTGGAACCAGAATCTAACCTAAAATGACAGATCTAACAGATAACCTAACTAGGATATTCAGCAGGTCACACCCTGCCTTCTGCCCAGCAGGTCACACTCTGTGAGCTGCCTTCTGCATAGCACTGTGTAAAATTACCTACTGATGGTATCCCAGTGGAACCACAGCTTGTAAAAATGGACAAATAAATAGGAAAATAGCATAGAAAAGTGAACATTGTGACAGTTCAACAATCTACAGCATCAGTTTAAAAAAATCCAGGAGAAAAGGGATTCTTCTTAAACAGTACAAGTAGAAGATTACTAGCTCACACAAAACAAAAAATCAAAGATTTGTGGAATTGTGGCACCAGGAGACTGCACTTCAGCATCTGTCCAGGCGTTCCCATTTTTCTTCTTTTTTAGATGCCTTATTAGCATATGGGGGTGTTAAAATTGTGAGACCCTGTCTTTTTTTTTCCCTCTCCTTTTCTCCATGAGAGAGTGAGTGGTGGTGGCAATGGGATTGTGAGATCACAGGAAGTTAATCTCTCCTCAACTAGTTTACTGTCATCTCATTTGTTGATGTCAAGTGAGGCAGGGGAGCTAGACACAGACAAACAGACTGGCTTTGGCTGTTGTATATTGGGAATAGTAGTAACCTCTATAGAGCAGGATGAAATGCATCTTCCTTTATAACACCATCATTGCTCTTTTTCAGTTGCTTAGAGCTCTCTCAAAACAAATTATTTGGGGGAGAGGGTTAAAATTTTCTCCACTTGGTCTCACTGTGCAGATAGATTTTATTTTTGGTTCCAGCAAACTCTATTCAGCCTTTTTCTTTTCTTTTCTTTTTTTTGAGTACAGATAGCTTGTTTAGCTTGATATATACTCAGATGAAAAACACAGCTTATCCCAAACCAAATTTAAACATAGCTTCAGTGCTTAAAATGGAGAGGTCATTAGCATGGCCTACACAAAGTGATGATATATTTCAGCTCCACATGCTCCTGCTACTGCCCCTTCCCCCATTATTTTTTTAACCAGCTGCACAAAAATATTAGGTTATGGAAATAACCACCTGTGTTCACTTACTTTCATATGCACCCACCATCAGACTACTGCATAGGTTTAAATATATAAAAGGTATCTTGCTCAGCTTGATTTTTTTTTTAGTCTAAGGAAGACTTGATTTGCAAATAAATTTCTGAAAATCTACTACCCATTCATTATGTACCCTCTTTGTGACCTCAGAAAATAATACTGCATTTAGCTTTTAATTAAAAATACCAATTAAGTAGAATAAGGAGATTACATAGGACAACTTGATGTCAGTCTATTCACGGGCTTCCTCCTAGAGCATAACTAATGCGAGGAATCATAGAAACGTAGGGCTGGAAGGGACCTCGAGAAGTCTAGTCCAGCCCCCTGTGCCACGGCAAGATCAAGTAACCTAAACCATCCCTGATAGGGCCTTTTTCCAACTTGTTTTTAAAAGCTTCCCATGATGGGGATTCCACGACCTCCCTTGGAAGCCTAGGCTAGAGCTTAACTGCCCTTATAGTTAGGTTAGATATTATGAAAAACTTTCTAACTCTCCCTTGCTGCAGATTGAACCTAATATTTCTTGTCCGACCTTCAGTGGACATGGAGAACAATTGATCGCTGTTCTCTTTATAACAGCCCTTAACACATGGAAGACAAGTTAGCAGGTTCCCCTTCAGTCTTCTTTTCTCAAGATTAAACATGCCCTGTTTTTTTTTAATGTTTCCTCATAGGTCAGCTGTTCTAAATCTTTTATCATTTTTGTTGGTCTCCCCTGGACTTCTTCCAATTTGTTCACATCATTCCTAAATTGTGGTGTCCAGAATTGGACACAGTACTACAGCTGAGGCCTCACTAGTGCTGAATAGAGCGGGACAATTACCTCCTTTGTTTTACGTACAACACTCCTGTTAATACACCCCAGAATCACATTAGCCTCTTTTGCAGCGGCTTCAAATTGATGACTTATATTCAGTTTGTGGTCCATTATAACCTCCAGATCCTTTTCAGGAGTCCTACCACCTAGCCAGTTATTCCCCATTTTGTAGTTGTGCATTTGATTTTTCCTTCCTCAGTGAAGAACTTTGCACTTGTCTTTATTGAATTTCATCTTGTTGATTTCAGACCAATTCTCCAAGTTGTCAAGGTCATTTTGAATTTTAAACCTGTCCTCCAAAGAGCTTGGAACCCCTCCCAGTTTGGTGTCATCTTCAGATTTTATAAGGATACTCTGTACTCCATTATCCAAGTCATTAATAAAAATATCAAATAGTACCGGAGCCAGGATCGACTCCTGCGGGATCCCATTAGAAAAACCCTCCCAACCTGACCGCAAACCATTGATAACTACTATTTGGGTATGTCTACACTATGGGATTATTCCAATTTTACATAAAACAGTTTTGTAAAACAGATTGTAATAAGTCCAGTGCACGCAGCCACACTAAGCACGTTAATTCGGCAGTGTGCGTCCATGTACCGAGGCTAGCGTCGATTTCCAGAGTGTTGCACTGTGGGTAGCTATCCCATAGTTCCCGCAGTCTCCCCCGCCCCTTAGAGTTCTGGGTTGAGATCCCAGTGCCTGATGGGGCAAAAAACATTGTCGCGAGTGGTTCTGGGTACAGCCTCACCCCTCCCTCTGTGAAAGCAGCTAACAACCATTTCGTGCCTTTTTTCCTGGGTGAACTGTGCAAACGCCATAGCACAGCAAGCATGGACTCTGCTCAGATCAAGGCCGCAATCGTGGATGTTGTAAACACCTTGCGCATTCTTGTGCAGTCTGTGCTGAACCAGGACCTGCAAAGTCAGGCGAGGAGGAGGCGGCTACGGCAGAGCGGTGACGAGAGTGATGAGGACATGGACACAGAATTCTCTAAAACCGTGGGCCCCTGCACTTTGGAGATCCTGATGGTAATGGGACAGGTTCTAGCCATTGAGCGCCGATTTTGGGCCCGGGAAACAAGCACAAACTGGTGGGATCACATAGTTTTGCAGGTTTGGGACGATTCGCAGTGGCTGTGAAACTTTAGCATGCGTAAGGGCACTTTCATGGAACTTTGTGACTTGCTTTCCCCTGCCCTGAAACGCCAAAATACCAAGATGAGAGCAGCCCTCACAGTTGAGAAGCGAGTGGCAATAGCCCTCTGGAAGCTTGCAAAGCCAGACAGCTACCGGTCAGTCGGGAATCAATTTGGAGTGGGAAAATCTACTGTGGGAGGTGCTGTGATGCAAGTAGCTAAAGCAATCATTAAGCTGCTGCTACGAAAGGTAGTGACTCTGGGAAATGTGCAGGTCATAGTGGATGGCTTTGCTGCAATGGGATTCCCTACCTGTGGTGGGGCGATAGATGGAACTCGTATCCCTATCTTGGCACTGGAGTACCAGGGCACCCAGTACGTAAATTGCAAGGGGTACTTTTCAATGGTGCTGCAAGCACTGGTGGATCACAAGGGACGTTTCACCAACATCCACGTGGGATGGCCAGGGAGGGTTCATGACGCTCGCGTCTTCAGGAACACTACTCTGTTTAAACGGCTCCAGCAAGGGAATTACTTCCCAGACCAGAAAATAACAGCGGGGATGTCGAAATGCCTGTAGTTATCCTGGGTGACCCAGCCTACCCCTTGATGCCATGGCTCATGAAGCCATACACAGGCAACCTGGACAGTAGTCAGGAGCTGTTCAACTACAGGCTGAGCAAGTGCGGAATAGTGGTAGAATGTGCATTTGGCCGTTTAAAGGTGCGCTGGCGCACATTACTGACTCGCTCAGACCTCAGCCAAACCAATGTCCCCATTGTTGTTGCTGCTTGCTGTGTGCTCCACAATCTCTGTGAGAGTAAGAGGGACACCTTTATGGCGTGGTGGGAGGCTGAGGCAAATCAGCTGGCCGCTGATTACGCGCAGCCAGACACCAGGGCGATTAGAAGAGCCCACCACGAAGCGATGCGCATCAGAGAAGCTTTGAAAACGAGTTTCATCACGGGCCAGGGTACAGTGTGACTGTTGTGTTTGTTTCCCCTTGATGAACCCCCCCCCGACTGACTCATTCTCTGTAAGCAATGCACCCTCCCCCTTCGATTACAGCTTGCTTAAGGAAATAAAGTCACTATCGTTTAAAAATCATGTATTCTTTATTAAAAAGTCATTATAAAAAGAGGGAGAGAACTGACAAGGTATCCCGGGTGTGGTTTGGGAGGAGGATAGGAGAGAAGGAAAAGGCCACTAAAAAAATTTCAAAGTAATGACAGCCTTTTGGCTGGGCTGTCCATGGGGGTGGAGTGGGCGGGTGCACAAAGCCTTCCCCCATGCGTTCTTACACGTCTGGGTGAGGAAGGTATGGAATATGGTGAGGGGTGAAGGTGGTTACACAGGGGCTGCAGTGGCACTCTGTGACCCTGCTGCTGTTCCTGAAGCTCCACCATATGCTGCAGCATGTCAGTTTGATCACGCAGCAGCCCCAGTGTTGCATCCCGCCACCACTGATCTTCCTGCTGCCACCTCTCATCTCGAGTGTCCCTCCTATCCTCACATTGGTCCCTCCTGTCCTCACGGTCACAGGCATCTTTCCTGTAATTTGATACCACGTCCTTCCACTCATTCAGATGAGCATTTCATTGCGGGTCACTTCCATGATTTCAGAGAACATTTCGTCTCGTGTCTTTTTTCTCCACCGCCATATCTGAGATAGCCTTCGGGATGGAGTAGGGAGGCTTGAAAAATTTGCAGCTGCATGAGGGAGGGAAAAAAGGGAGAAAAGTATTTAAAAAGATACATTTTACAGGACAATGCTTATGCTCTTTCACGGTGAACAACACTATTCACCTTACATAGCACGTGATTTCACTACAAGGTCGCATTTTGCATCTTAATATTGAGTGCTTGCGGCTCTGGTGTTAGAGATCTCACAGATGCAGGTCCAGGCAGCAGAATTCAGCTTGCATGCGTCCATGGTAAGCCATTGTCTTTCGACTTCTGCAGCCTTCATATACACAGTGCCCTCTTTTCCCAAATACCAAGCAAACCCCGTTCAGTGCTGCTTCTTTCCTGTTAACATGCAACAGCAGAAACCACTCCCCCATCCAATTCTCTGAGATGATTGCTTTACCCCTCCCCCCACTGCGTGGCTGGTAGCAGGGAAGATCCCTGCTAGCCAAACGTGAAAAAGCTCAACGCTATTCCCCGCCTCCCTTCTTCCCGCTTGGCTATCTGCAAGGAAGGATTTCTTTTAAGCAACAGGCAAACAGCCCAGTAGTAATAGCCATCTCTGTCCCCTTAATTAAATTTCTGAATTTCAACCAGGTTACCATGAACGATATCACTCTCCTGAGGATAACACAGCAAGATAAAGAACGGATATTTCTTGAATGCCAGCAATCACTGGGACCATACACAGCTAGGCTTTGTCATGCAATGATACCAGATTACTTGCTACATGCATGGCGTGGTCAAGTGTCCTACCATGGAGGACGGAATAAGGCTGCTTTGCCCAGAAACCTTCTGCAAAGGCTTTTGGAGTACCTCCAGGAGAGCTTCATGGAGATGTCCCTGGAGGATTTCCGCTCCATCACCAGACATGTTAACAGACTTTTCCAATAATTGTACTGGCCACAAATGCATCCCAAGTCCTCAGGGAAAATTAATCATTAAAAAACACTTGCTTTTAAACCATGGTTTATATTTACAAAGGTACACTCACCAGAGGTTGCTTCCATGGCTTCATTGTCTGGGCTAGTGGCTTGGGAGGGCTGGGAGGGTAATTCCATCAGGGTGAGAAAAAGCTCCTGGCTGTTGGGGAGAACAGAGTGCTGTGTGCTCTCTGCAAGCTCATCCTCATCTTCCCCGTTTGCAGAATCCTCAGCCGTGGCTGAGATTACCACCCCCACCTTGGAATCCACGGACAAGGGTGGGGTAGTGGTGGCGGACGCCCCTAGAATTGCATGCAGCTCAACGTAGAAGCGGCATGTTTTCGGCCCTGCCCTGGACCTTCCCTTTACTGTTTTGGTTTTCTGGTAGGCTTGTCTGAGCTCCTTAACTTTCACTCTGCACTACACTGAGTCCCTGATGTGGCTTTTCTCCATCATGGCCTTGGAAATCTTTTCAAATGTTTTTTCATTTCGTCTTTTGGAATGGAGTTCTGTTAGCACAGAATCCTCTCCCCATATAGCGATCAGATCCAGTATCTCCCGGGCGGTCCATGTTGGAGCTCTTTTTCGATTCTCAGGAGACTGCATTGTTACCTGTGCTGGTGAGCTCTCTACGCTGGGCAAACAGGAAATGAAATTCAAAAGTTCGCGGGGCTTTTCCTGTCTACCTGGCCAGTGCATCCGAGTTCGGATGGCTGTCCAGAGCGATCACAGTGGTGCACTGTGGGATACCGCCCAGAGGCCAATACCGTCGATTTGGGGTCACACTAAACCTAATCCGATATGGTAATACCGATTTCAGCGCTACTCCTCTCGTCGTGGAGGAGTACAGAAACCAGTTTAAAGAGCCCTTTATATCGATATAAAGGGCCTCGTTGTGTGGACGGGTGCAGCGTTAAATCGGTTTAACACTGCTAAAATCGGTATAAATGCGTAGTGTAGACCAGGCCTTTGAGTATCAGAGGGGTAGCCATGTTAAAGCAGCAAAGAGTTCTGTGGCATCTTATAGACTAACAAATGTATTGGAGCATGAGCTTTCATGGGTGAAAACCCACTTCATCGGATGTATGTAGTGGAAATTTCCAGAGGCAGGTATAAATATGCAAGCATCAGGCTAGAGATAATGAGGTTAGTTCAATCAGGGAGGATGAGGCCCTCTTCTAGCAGTCGAGATGTGAACACCAAGGGAGAAGAAACTGCTTTTGTAGTTGGCTAACCATTCACAGTCTTTGTTTAATCCTGAGCTGATGGTGTCAAATTTGCAGATGAATTGAAGCTCAGCAGTTTCTCTTTGAGATCTGGTCCTGAAGTTTTTTTGCTGCAGGATGGCTATCTTTAAATCTGCTATTATGTGTCCAGGGAGATTGAAGTGTTCTCCTACAGGTTTTTGTATATTACTGTTCCTAACATCTGATTTGTGTCCATTTATCCTTTTCCATAGGGACTGTCCAGTTTGGCTGATGTACATAGCAGAGGGGCATTGCTGGCACATGTGTGGTCTTTCAACCAGTTGTGCACCCACCTCATAGTAAATTTATCTCAGCCACATTTCTCTAGTTTGCTTATGAGAATTCTATGCAGAAGTGTGCCAAAAGCCATACTAAAATCAAGATGTATCACATCACTGCTTCCTTCCCCCACCATCCACTAGATCAGTAATCCTATCAAAGAAGGAAATTAAGTTTTAGTTTGGCATGATCTGTTCTTGACAAAAGCATGCTGACTATTCCTTATAACCCTATTATACTCCCGGTGCTTACAAATTGCTTGTTTAATAATTTGCTCCAGTATCTTTCCAGCTCCTGAAGTTAGGGTGACTGGTCTACAACTCCGTGTGTCCTCCTTGTTCCCCTTTTTAAAGACAGGTGCTATGTTTGGCCTTCTCCAATCTTCTGGGACCTCTCCCATGCTCCAGGCATTCTCAAAGATCATTGCTAATGGTGCCGAGATTGCTTCTTTAAGGACCCTAGGATGAATTTTATCAGGCCCTGCTGACTTGAATACATCTAACTTATCTAAATATTCTTCAACCTGTTCTTTTCCTATCTTGGCTTACATTTCTTCCCCGGTTGTCAATATTAATTGTGTTGAGTATTTGGTCATCATTAACCTTTTTAGTGAAGACTGAAGCAAAATAGGCATTAAACATCTCTACCTTCTTAATGTTATCTGTTATTAGCTCCCTTCCCTGCTAAGTAGAGGACCTACACTTTTCTTCATCTTTCTCTTGCTCCTAACATATTTAAAGAACCTCTTCTTATTGCCTTTTATCTCCCTTGCCAGGTTCATTTTGTGCCTTAGTTTTTCTGATTTTGTCCCTACACACTTCTGCTCTTTTTCTCTACTCTTCCTTATCAATTTATGCATGTTTCCACTTTTTGTGGGATTCCTTTTTGATTTTCAGGTCATTAAAAAGATCCTGATGGCACCATATTGGTATCTGGGGGAAGGGATAGCTCAGTGGTTTGAGCATTGGCCTGCTAAACCCAGGGTTGTGAGGGGGCCATTTAGGGAACTGAGGTAAAAAGTTGTCTGGAATTTGGTCCTGCTTTGAGCAGGGGGTTGGATTAGATGATCTGCTGAGGTCCCTTACAACTCTGATATTCTATGATTCTTTCTTTTGGACTGGAATTGTTTGAATTCAGTTGTGAATTTAATATTGTCTCCTTGAGGAACTGCCAGCTCTCTTGAACTCCTGTTTCCCTTAGATTTTCTTTCCATGGTATCTTACTTACCAGTTCTCTGAGTAAGAGTCTTCTTTTTTGAAGACCATAGAAATGAGGAAAGTATCCTCTAAACTTTGTCTGTTTTATAGAATATGAAAGTAATTGAATTACCTTCAAGCTGCAGCTCAGCTCTCAAAATGATAGAGACTTCCTGCTGAGACTGTTGGGTTCTGAACCTTAATTGATTCCATGATGAACTTTCCTATAGTTACCTTAAGTGATGTTTACAGTGCTTCCTTTCTTTTAGTGTCAAATATCCAGTTACCAGAAACCTTAATGAAAGCAACCACACAGAATAGGTCAGATGCTCACTTGGTATTAAACTCTAGTTCATAGTTCACTGTAATTGAACTATGCCAGTTATATATACCCACTGAAGATCTGGACCAAAGACTGCTCTTTAAAATAGTAATGATCAATTTTATACTGACAACACTTTGTATTTTCAAAGCACTGAATAAATATTAGGCTGACTGTTAGTTAATTTATTGTATTATTCATTGGAGGAATTTGTACTTGTTTGTTTTTGTGATGGGAAGATAAAAGCCTCCTAAACATGCCATATATTTTTGCTGTTAGAATTACTGGACAGTTATTCTAGTTTGTGTGACAAACTATGTGTGAATTATGACCTAAGCCTGAACAGAATTTTTGAGGTTGGGATAACTTTCCCTACATGATCGTAAGTTTTCATTTTGGTGCACCTCTGCACTTTCTACTTGAAAGAAATGCTGGGAACATCAAAAATTTCAGAGAGAGTGAGTTTTCATAAGATTTCTGGCATAATTGTATAGACTCTGTATGTGTTTGGCTAAATAGTACCATTTCTGGGTGCTTTCTTTGCTTATAGGAACTGAGCATCCAGATTTCTTAAAGTTCACTTGTCACCTGTTTGTACCCATGTAGTATGATCATTTTATAACCCAGTACGAAAGTTCCTTATTCTTCTGACAATCAAAGGTACAGTACAGTAGATGTCATTTAAAAAAAAAGACTGCTTGGTCATAGCTACAAGTTGAAAACAACTATTTCAATTACAAACATGGGTTAGAGTCTTAGTTACATAATTTTAAAAATCCACCAAATTCCAGGGCTGCAGTTGGTGCAGTTTTGTGTACTGAGGGAGCTTTATACCATCTTCCCATTTCCCTATGATTCGCAGCCAGTTCAGATCGCAACATGATTTAAAGCAGTCTAAGGACTGCAGTAAGTTGTGCTGGTTAGTAATGGCTCCTGTGGTTGGGGGTGGGAGGCATTTCACAGCTGGAAATTGCCAGAGCTCAATAGCACTTTGGCCACACTCCCTTACCTGGCCATATCTCCTATGCTATGGCCTGCTTTTCTGCTTTTTATTCTTCCTTTTTATTGTGGGCATAAATAAATGGTAAAATTAAGATAACATGAAGTGCAAAGAAAATATTAAGGTAATTGGTGGGGGAAGCAGTCACATGGGTCACAGCTGGATAAAGAATACTGTGTAAACAACATATGAAACAAATGGGATTGCATGAGATCTTAATGAGAGAAGTTCTGGAGGGCATTTGGTTTTTTAATGCAGTTCCTAATTTATGCATTAACTTTAAAAGGTAACTATGTGCTCATATATCTGTCATATGAATTGTTCATAAAACTAGTAATTTTTTCCATGAGTAAGATGCTTTGTTCCTCTTCCTGGTCTGCCATAGCCAATATTTCTAAGTAATTATGATTTAGCAGCAACTGTAGGAAAGGCTTTGAACTAGTCTCCTGATTCCATTGCAGCCTCCAGAACTCTGAGCTGGCTGTTCCAGAGGCAGCATACCACTCAGTGATTAATAAAACTTGTGGGAACTGGACATAGCAATCACAGCCTCATGTGCTATTGGAAATACTGATTTACTACAACTGTTGGACCAGCAGAATGATACAGGATCATACAGCACCTCTGGACAGTGTACCAGGTTCGTAGCTAATGATGTAGCATTCAGAAAATAATGTAATTAAGAAAGTAATTACTACCTGACAGTGACAAGTAGTCTGGAATGCTGGTCTGAGTATCTGCTCATTTCTACAGCACCAGGAAGTAATGGAAGTTTGGCTGTTAACCAGAAACTCTAGTGTGGTTTTCAAGTTCGTACTTAGTTCATCTAATTTTTTTTTTTTTGGAGGTGGGAATGGGGGGAAGAGTGGGCTTTTCTTTAGACTAAAGAACTTCAGCTCAATGTAAGAGAGTGTTTTTTTTACTGATATAACAAAAATCATTTGATACCAGTTTTAAAACTGACACCAACAAAAAATTGGAAAAATAACTCGACAAATGATGGGCCTCTGCCAAATACCTTTCAAAAGTTCATATTTAGCTGGCCAGTTTAGATAAAAGCACTGGAAAGAAATTAAGTTAGTACTTTAATAAAAGTCCTTTTAATATCCTTACAATTATATCAGATAGGAAAAACTGAGTGAGGGAAAAAAGGGTGAAAACAAAACCTTGGAAAAGTGTAGCCAACCTAGATAGCAAGGTTAGTTTAAAAAGATGGAATGAACTGGAACACAGTAAGATGCACGATATCTGACATGAACAGAGCACATACTCTGGTTTGGAAAGACCATTGGACTCAGTGGGACTACTCCCATGTATGAAGTTATTCACGTGTTTGCAGTTCTGAGGTCTAAATGTTCAGAATTTGAGACAACTGATATTTTTCTATGCAGTAATAATGCAGATTGCTATTCAAGGTCCTCATTATGCAGAATGTTTATCCATCATAGAAAAATTCAATGAATCACTATATGTGGAATCTTTTTCTTTGGACTATAAGGGCTTCATAACTGAAAGCAATAACAATAAAGTTGCCATAGAGGCATTCATTCTGATTTTAGTAGACTTAAATTATCAGCCTTATCATAGTAATGTAATGTGCTGTTAATGTTGATTTTTTTGCACTTAGCAAATGTGAATTGGTCATTTGCTGCTGAATGATGCAATGAACCAGTAATGTTTTTATTCAGTTAAGCAGGGTGCTGCTTCTGTCAGAAGTAAACATATCCATGATTACGGATCAGATGTGGATAAAAATTTTGTATCCATGCAGGGCTCTAAGCATCACAAGATGATTAACACAGCAATGGTATGACCAGGAGCAAAACTGATAAGTAATATTAGAGCAGTGTTAACCCCTGAAGTGCTTTGGAATTTACTATGATGTGAACTCTTATATTATCTGCCTTGAAGGTACACAGGTTCAATTCACATTGAAGTCATTCACAGAATTGTGACTTACTGAATCTGAGTCCTGAACTGGGCCCAGCAACTCTGATACATTGTTTATTTGCTCATTTATGATGCATCAGAATGAGTTCACTTTAAAAGGTTACCCTGACTGCTGTTGAGGAATAAGAAAGGGTCTTAATTTGGGATGTCAGAAAGATCCAGTCCAAGGACCATTTAAATTTTCATATTTGAGTAGATGTTGTTGGACCCTAAGTTATGAAAGATATGTAGAATGCTTTTTGAGTCAGTCTAAAGCATTTTTCTTCATTATGGACTTCTTTTCAATGAAAAATTCTCTGAGAATTTGATAGCTGAATTATCACTCCATCACTTGCCTTCTATACAAAAGATAAGTAAGTTTGTGTGATATGTTTAAGCACAAACACACATACCCTTGAGTCCAAATACTAAATGGCTTAGCTTAAAATCAATTTTAGGGACTTATTCTAGGCAAGAAATATCATGTTTATATTTTAAATTTGCATCCAAATCACGTATATTTGGACTGATATGCCAACAGGCCTTTTAGTGGCATCTCTCCCAAGCAGCTGATACCCAGGATGGACTACTCCATTCACACAGTCTGATTAAAACTCTCTGGTATAAATTTAAGTTAATGAGGGAACATTTAAAGTGGAATAACCTTCCAAGTAAGGTGGTAGAATCATGTAAAACTATTGTATTTAAGCAAAAACTGCATGACTATGTGGAAATCGAGTTTAAAAGGTACTAGGTCTCAGTGCAACTCCCACTGAAATATGAGTCTTTCCAGTGGCTTAAAAGAGAATTTGAATGGGCTAAGTTTTGTGTTTGCAAGTAGCCAACCTCCCATTCCAGGGTAAGCAGGGACTCTCCCTGATTCTTGTTTTGTTTCTTCCTTCATCCTAGGCTGAATGTTAGTTGGGTAAGTTGCGAGGGAGCAGGGTGGTGTATGTGCATACTTTTTATTTATGTATTTATTTAGTCTTCCCATTGCACACACATTAATACAATCTTAAAGATTTAAGTGTAAATTTGAAAGGTAAGTCCAAAAGTTACATAGGACAGAAGGGACAGTGTTGTCATCAAGCCATCCAGACCTACTTCTGGTCCTGTACAAATACTCAATTATGAATACATGCTTAACCTGTCAGGCACAAATCTGATTCTCCCCTCCCTTACAGCGTTGGAGGAGACATACCAATGAGCTTATATCAATGGGGCACTGGTATAAGAGACTTGGACTGCTAGAGCCTGCTCTTAATGATTGAAATAAATAATGAAATTCCCAATAACTTTCATAGTCACAGGTCTGTGATTGAATTGCCTGAATACTGCAATATTTTTAAAACTGTGGAAAATAGATTTACATTTTGGTTTACTCTGATCTTTCCTAGAGTTTCTAATGGAGATTGTGACAAAGTTATCTATAGACTTGAAACTAGTGTAACATGTTATAGATGGAATATGAAAGTGAGAAGTTCTTTCCCAGCTGAAATGCTGGTTTACTAGAGAATAGTATATACTTTTGATAGAAAAGCTGACCTACAGGAATATCCTACTTTTCTGTTTAATCATAAGTTTGTATTTCTTTGGTAAGCACAAAAAGATTTGAATGGAAATATACATTGATATTTATTTGAAATTAAAATAGGTTTATAAATATATATGTATAGATTCTTATCTTTTAAAACCTATTTTAATTTTAAATGAAAAATACTGGCAATAAATTGAATACCTTTTTTGTTTGTTTTTTACATTTCTCGACTAGTTTTCCGCAAATATTTTTCTCACAGTAATTTCACACAAGTCTAAAAATGTAAAGCCTTCCTAAGTGTGAGTTTTAGTCATGTAAACTGTTATATGAAAACATTACTAACGTAGAATTATGAGATATTGTTATTCCCCTCTCTATAGCGGTGATGAGGCCTCAGCTAGAGTACTGGGTCCAACTTTGGGCATCACACTTCAAGAAAGATCTTAAAAAAATAGAAAGAGTTCACAGGAGAGCAACAAAATTGATAAGAGGTTTAGAAAGCCTGACCTGTGAGGGAAGGTTGAAAGAATTCAACATGTTTAATCTAAAGAAAAGAAGGATGAGGGAGGACATAACAGTCTTCAAATATGGGAAAAAATTGTTATAAAGAGGATGGTGATCAATGTTCTCCATGTCCACTGAGGGTAGGACAAGTAGTAATTGCTGCCTAAAAACTAAGCCTAGGGAGATATAATTTAGATATTCCTAAAAGGTTTCCAAATAGAACAAGAGAGTTTATGGAATCCCCATCATTGGAGGTTTTTAACAGTAGGTTAGAACAGTGCTTCTCAGAGTTGGGCCGCCGCTTGTGCAGAGAAAGCCCCTGATGGTTCGGGACGGTTTGTTAACCTGCTACATCCACAGGTTCGGCCGATTGCGGCTCCCACTGGCTGTGGTTCGCTGCTCCAGGCCCATGGGGGTTGCGGGAAGTGGCACAGGCTGAGGGATGTGCTGGCCACCCTTTCCACAGCCCCCGTTGGCCTGGAGCGGTGAACCATGGCCAGTGGCAGCTGCGATCAGCCGAACCTGCAGATGTGGCAGGTAAACAGACTGGCCTGGACTGCCAGGGGCTTTCCCTGAAGAAGTGGTGGAATGACTTTGAGAAGCACTGGGTTAGAAAACATCTGTCAGGTATAGTCTAAGTAAATTAATCCTGCATCAGCATGTGGGGATAGACTAGAAGACCCCTTGAAGTCCCTTCCAGCTGCATTTCTATGATTCTGTGATTCTGAACAGGTATAATCTGATGATGATTTATATTGGAAATCTATAGGAAATATTTTGAAAACTGAAGTACATTTTGCATTACAATGTATTTTTTAAAATAAATCATGGCTGTTTATATGTTCTCTGTAAATGGTGCCAGAGGGTTAGGGTGTCATTTTCAGGTGTCCAACACCCTTAGCCACTTGAAAATACTATTCCTCTCCATATCCATATTCGAATTTCATTGACTGTTGTCTGAAAATTAGTTGTAGAGCTTTTTGAAGTCATTAAAAGTGGTACCTGTGAATGTCTTTTTCAGTTGATTCAAGGATAAAGTTAGTGTGTGTTAAAAATTAAAGTTTTAACTTACAGTTAAAATGTAGCATGTTTGTACCAGTTGTCTAGTGCCATTAGTAAAAGTGTTAGATTCCAATGGAGTGGTTAGAGGCAGTTTGTTTTAATTGGATTACGTCAATGTTTTGCTTCAGCAACTCAGTGTAGCTTTACAGTGAGGATCATGACAGTTGGAACAGGCTCAGCTGACAGCACTGTCTCTCTCTCACACACACACACACACACACACACACACACACACACACACACACACACACACACACACACACACACACACACACACACACACACACACACACTATATTGATATAAAGCTATAGATAGCTATATAAACCCCCATATATTGGTTGGAATAAAAATAATCACCTCATGTCTGCCTTCCACGTTCTTCTTTTCCTAGCAGATCCTCTCAGACAATACGAAATGTTAAGGAACTACACTGTTGTTTAGGGAATCCTCTGTGCCATTGTAGACAGGCAACTAGATCACCATCATAAAGTTATAATTGCCTTTGAAACTGCATTTGCTTCAGAAAGAAACACAGGAAATAGCTGAATCAGAGGTATGACCATTTTTGTCTCTCTCACTCACACTAACCACCTGTAGAGGAACTTCTGTAGAAGTGGTTCTGAATCTTTCCAGACTACTGTATCACTCTGGGGAGTCTGATTTGTATTCATTACCCCAAGTTTCACCTCACTTAAAAACTGCTTGTTTACAGTATTAGACATAAAAATACAAATGTGTAACACACACTGGTACTGAAAATTGCTTACTTTCTCATTTTTACTGTATAATTCTAAAATAAATCAATTGGAATATAAATATTGTACTTAGGTTTCAGTGTATAGTATATAGAGCAGTATAAACAAGTCATTGTATGCAATTTTAGACTTTGCTAGTGCTTTTTATGTAGCCTGTTGTAAAACTAGGCAAATATCTAATTGAGTTGATGTACCACCTGGAAGACCTTTGCATATCCCTGGTTGAGAGGCACAGTTCTGTAGGACTGGGAATAAAGGGAGTTGCTGGAGAGGTAGCACTCCCTTCCCATGCGCCGGGAGGGATTGGTTGAAGAAGCCTGGGAACGGGATGTGAAGAAATTTCTGATTGGCAGACATGAAGGGAGGGCTAAACACTTATTCTTACCATCATCACCTTCCTGTATCAGGAGCTTACCTCCAAACTCAGATAAACAAAATACTGACTAACAGCTGTTGCTATTGTGTACAGCTTCCTAAATTAAAAAAATAAGATTGCTAGCTGGAGTAGAATTTTTCAACTAGCCTGGAAGCTGGTGAGTCTTTCTGCTACCCCAGTCAAGACTGACCTAGAGCCCTGGTATCTGAATTTCAAAAATCTGAAGGTTTAGTATCTCTTTAACCAGTCAAGAAAAATTATGGCTGTAGTAGCTTCCTCATTCCTGTGAAAAACTCCAGAAAACTCCACTCACCATTAGTAAAGCTCTGCACAGATAGCTGCAACTAGCCAAAAGCACACCCAGAAGCTGCTTGTAGGCAGTTCACTCTGTCCAATAGAAGGACGTGTGCACCTTCCCCACTAGGGGGAACCAAGAGGCATCTGGAAAGTAGCACTCCTGCACATATCTTCACTGAAGCACTCTTTACAGCTCCAAACACAGAGGAGGGTATTGATAGTCTCATGACAATCAGAGTGCAAATTTCAAACTCCCATCCACTGGCTGCTGGAGAAGCACTGCCCTGAGCAGGGCAGGCTCATTCTGAAAAAATGTTTACTTTGTTTCTATGCTGATGCCATTCATGTATGAAGAGCCAGCATCTGTTATTGAAATAGGTACAATAACCATTGTGTGGTCTAGTTTTACCCATTCGCCCTCATCATTGACTTGCTGAGTTTCTTTCTCTTCCCACTATCAGCCACCAGCTCCCTTCCTTCCTTCCTCTGCTGTTTGTCTTCTGGAGAAGACAATTAGCATGTCTTGAGCAAGTCCTGTTACGGATGCCACAAACACCATCAAGAGGTCATGGAAAACCTGTTGAGGGATAGAGCATGCTGGTGGCCATCGGTTTTTGGATGCCCAAACCCCATAAAAATAGAGAGTAATAGTTGTTATTCTCTTATCTTTTCAAAATACAATCAGATTTAAAGTGATTCTGTAAACATGGCCTTGTAGGGTTGCATGTTTGTTGTTGCTCACTGATTTCCATATTAAATAAGCTCTGCTTACATGTGTAAGTGGGGAATGGTCCCACTATTGTGGGGAACTTTCCTGGCTTCTGCAGTACCCCGCTGAAGTGGGCTAGTGAAAGGATCTGAGTCTTCACTCCCACTTTCTTTAACCAGAGGCCTGCCTGACCTTGAGGACTCCTCTTCCACTTTTCTATCTAACTAGGGTGACCAGATGTCCCAATTTTATAGTGTATATGTATAATTTATACATAATTAATATAATAAGCCAACCATTCCCAGTTTCTAGGCCTGAGAATGGTTGGGTCATTACACTAATTAAATCTATTTCCCTATGTTAAGTTCTCCTCACACCTTCTATGGGTCATCTCAATCATCACTTCAAAAGTTTTTTTTCTCCTGCTGATGATAGCTCATCTCAATTGATTAGACTCTTCCTGTTGGTATGCATACTTCCACCTTTTCATGTTCTCTATATGTAAAAATATCTCCTGTCTGTGTGTTCCAATCTGTGCATCTGAAGAAGTGAGCTGTAGCTCACGAAAGCTCATGCTGAAATAAATTTGTTAGTTTCTAGGGTGCCACAAGTACTCCTGTTTTTTTGCGGATACAGACTAACACGGCTGCTACTCTGAAACCTGTCTGTTCCTTTTTTAGGTGCCAGGCCTCCTTCTCAGGCTCTGGCTGTGCTGCAGGGATGTTGTGGGTTGGACACTTGCTCTGATGATGGCCACACACCTCCGGGCTTTGGGTGGTGAGACCCTTCTTCCCAGCATTAACCCACTGTCAGGTTAAGATCCCCCTCCCAGTCTGGCCTGCAAGTACCCTTGGCTGGGGGTGTTTTTCTGTGCTGAACCCTTTGCCCAGAAGCCCCACCTTGGCTGGCCCCAGTTGCTCACCACACCTGGCTCTGTGGCTGCAGCTCTGCTCCCAGCACAGGATCTGCTCTCCCTGGACTGTGTCTCGTTCTGTGGCTGCAGCTCTCCCCCCAGGACAGGTCTGCTCTGTGGGCTGCTTCTGTGACTCTGCTCCCAGCTCTGACCTGCTTCCTGGGCTGCTGTTCTGGCCCCTTTGGCTAGCACAGCTCTGCTCCCAGCTCAGCTTGGGCCCCTGCTCTCTCCTTAGTTTGGCCCCACTCTATCTGACCCAGACAATTCCAGCTCACACAGAGGATGGGACCACCCCAGCCTCCTGTCTCCCTGATTAGCCTGCCCACCCTGTCAGTCAGGCTGATCTGGAGCACTGGCCTGTCCCCATTGTCCCTGGGGACTTTCAGTCTCAGGGTCCTGATTTCCCATCGACCCTTCCCCTTTCTTTTGGCACTGGGAGTTAGCCAACCAAAACACCCCCACTGAATGTTAGTAAGGGGGCAATAGTCCCCTTACACATGTAAAAAATAGGGTGTTTTCCCCCCTTAGCTGTCGATTCTGCAGTCCGTCTAAGCTCTGAAAATCATCTGGGCTTATTTCCTTTTAAAGCATCTTCACCAGTACTAAAGGATCTGCAGGTCAAATTAACTCTTATTTACACCTATGCAATCTTTGTCTCTCAGTGATGTCCTCAGTGACATTGTGCATCCCTGGGTAGAGCTGTACAGGTGCAACTGATCGGTAGTTATTTATTAGGTTCCAGTTATTGAGATGGGTGAAGTAATATCTTTTATTGGACCAACTTTTGTGATCAAACCAACAGACAAAGGGGGCACTGCTGTAGTCTTCAATGGTGGTTATGTTAATGAAGCCAACCAACAGCTCTCCAATTCACCTACTATAAAGAACTCAAAGACAACCTGTAAGGCTCCCTCCCCCTCCCATCGGCTAGCCTCAGGCTAGTCCTATGGGGTCAGGACCAGAGTCTGTAAGACAGGCAAATAGTTAATACCAGGTTTTAACCTGGGCGGGGTCACCTCAGGTGTAGTCAGCCTTTAACTACAGTCTATCAGGGCTGGCTTGGCCTGGGTGGAGCTCAGGCAGCTACCAAGCAAATAGTCTTTCAGGGGCTCGCTTTATTACAACAATCTGAAACTCACTAACAGCTTCACCAACCCACCCTCTTCCTTTCTTCCCTATGACTGGAGAAGTGTTAACAGGCCACTACACCTTGAATGGTGCCTTGAAATATTTGTTAACTATATATACTCAACAATCTGGTCAAATCTGTTTTGCCTCTGCAGGACTAATGGGAATAAATTGCAGTAAACTGTTTTTGCCACTAAAAGGAACAGATGTGACTCTAAACAGGTATGTTGAGTAGGAAGGTGTCATATTTACATGCATTTCTCAGAGCTGTAAGTATAATCTAGTACCGGAGTAGGCAACCTATGGCACGGTGCTTAAGGTGGCATGTGAGCTGATTTTCAGTGGCACTCACACGGCCCAGGTCCTGGTCACCAGTCCAGGGTCTCCGCATTTTAATTTAATTTTAAATAAAGCTTCTTAAACATTTTTAAAACCTTATTTACTTTACATACAATAGTTTAGTTATATATTATAGACTTATCGAAAGAGACCTTCTAAAAATGTTAAAATGTATTACTGGCACACAAAACCTTAAATCAGAGTGAATAAATGAAGACTCGGCACACCACTTCTGAAAGGTTGCCGACCTCTGATCTAGTAGAAATTCGTCAGGAAAGTTGGCACTACAGGAGAAATTCATAGGAGAGAACAAATTTCACTTGAAACTCCCTGAGTTTTCTCTTGTAATGTTTCCTTTGCATTCTCCCTTGAAGGTGATGGATTTTCGATCTTTAAGAAGGGATGTGGCTTGGAAACTCAGTGGAATTCATGCTTTTCGGGGCAACCAGTCTTCATCCTTGGGATTCTTCAAGGAAGGGGAATTAATACTACGTGTAATACACACAATTAATTTGTATGTTTGACATAGCATTACTTCTTAAGGGGATTTCCACTAGGGTAGGCATCAGTCTAAGGAGACCTAGCTCTATGATCTCACATCCCAGAATAACCCCACTGGAAGTGCAGAGCCTTGAAATTCAGGAAGCAGCCTCTGGACAGCTCATGATGAGAAATTAAATTATTACTTGAAAAAGCCTCAGTAGTATGAAAATGAACCTGACGCTTTTCATGATGGGACTTTAATTGCCCCTGCCCCACCCCCTCTTGGCATCAAAATTGTAACACTGTGGCGATATCTCCTGACATCCACTACAAAGCCCATCAGAGGTCTTAGAAAGGAGCATTTCTCTTGACAGATTTGAGAGAGAGATTTTAAAACTTGTGAAAACAAATATAGGGAAATATCAAGGAGTTCAGGCAGTGATGGATAAAAATTACTTTCTTAGGTTAAACCTTATGTATCAGGGACTCATGTTCTTGAAGGGAGAGGAACTAGGGAATGTAACCTGCTGTTCTCCCATTTAACAAAAACTATTTATCATAACCAAGGAGAGAGGCAATATGATTTTGCAAACAAGGGCTTATATGTACTTACATGAAATGTTTAGACATTGCTTAACATATCGACACACATAACGTATTAGTTAACTTGTGTAATTTCAGTTAGGATGGGATTGAGGGTGGAAGATTTCATATTTTCCCCCAGGAACATTTTTTATTGAACATTCCTGTCATTTAATGCAATCTGGTTTATTTCAAAAGCAGAAAAGTTATCCTTCAGAAGTATTGTTATGAGCCACAGGGATGGCCTCTCTGGCAAAGGTGATTAACAATATCCAGAGAGGGTGTGAACTCCATCAGAGACAGGGAAACCATCCCAACCTCGCCTTCAGCCTGGTGTAGAATTTTAACAAATGTCTTCTATGAACTGCATCCGATACATCAGTGTGTTCAAGCAGGAGGGAGATACTTTTGATTGTAAATACTTAGATACTGTACTTTAGATTGTAAATTTAAATTGATCCAGTGTTCTTTCTGTAATATAGGTAGGGTATTATTCCCAAAAGCTCTTTCAGCAAACCATTCCTATTCAGCAAAACACTTAAGCATGTGCTTAAACCCCATTGATCATAATGGGATTTAAGCACCTGCTTAATGCTTTGCTGAATTGGGACCAAAGCAAACAACTGTGTTGTAAGAAAGACAAATGCAGCTCCACTGCTGGTGTGAAGGATGTCACAGAATTACATGGAAGATGTGAGAGGGATAGATTGAAAAGTGTGAAGCTAAATTGGCATCAGTCCATTTGCATTCTGTATCCACTCTCAGAATCCAGACTGTAATTGTGTGATTCACCTATCATATGATTTGTTTAGCTGGCAAAGCCACTGTAAAAATAGAACCAGCAGCATTTGTGTGGTTGTTCAATTTAAAAGGGGGATGATTCACATAAATAAGACTTTCAAATTTGTTATGATAGATTGCTAGGGAGAGTGGGTGAGAAAAACAGTTTAATGAGTAATTGGGAACACAGGATGATCTAAAAATAGATGCTACAGAAAGCTTGAAACAATTGAGGCTGGTGTATTTTTTTTTTGACAATTTTTTTTCTCTTTAAGCTCTTAAATTAATTTTTTGATGTCCCTCAACCAGACTTCAAAATTAACAACATTGGTAATTTAGCTCTAAAAGTCAAGATGTTGCAGATATATTTCAAAGAGCCAGTTTAAAACAGAATTCTTGGAAGTCATGCATGTCTCTGTGATTCAGTGTGACTAACAATGTCTAATAAGAAATGTCTGTGACAAATGACACATATATCGACAATTTAGGGATATGCCCAGAACCTCTGTTCCATTGTTTACCATGAGCAGTGACTATAAGTTTGTAGATGCTGATCTGAAATGTATTTGAACACTATCTTTTTGAGATTAGGGTTTGGAAGAAATGGTGTTTAAATTCTCACTATTTGGGATTAATCTCATTGTATACTGACCAGAAAGTAGTATTTTTGGTGGTGTGCCAGAGTTATTGACAAATGACATTTTAAGAAAAAACATTTTAAACACTTAGTTTTATCTACAGGTGCCTTCTTGTGCTGAGTGTACTCCACTTCCACAGAAGTCAGTGGGACTTGATTTGTTGGATCAGGTCCCATGGCCATAAGACCAATTCTGTAGCAAAAGTTTATATGATAAGAATAGATACTCATAAGTCCTAAGAAGCTTGTAGACACTCTACGTATTTTCAGTCAAAAATATAAATACTTTGAAAATGCCTAAATGCAAGTTTTATCACTTTCTATTATTTTTTTTTTCAAAAAAAAATTCTCATTATAGTTATGACTGACAAAAAGCCAAGAAATTCAAAATTCAGATTCTAATGGGAATCACATGAACAAATAGTCCTTTTGTACTTAAGAATTGGTATTGTTGGTGAAATTATACAGTATATTTCCATTTGTGTTTCTTGTTAACTATATAGATCAAGATTTCATATAATTAAGGCCCCTTGTTTCCGGTTTTTATTTCATTTAGAATTTCTTAGGTGTTTGTTTATTATAAAACTTGAAAAACAGGTGAAAATTACTGGAAAAAATTATCAAAGTTTTCTGGGTAATTATCAGTGTTAATGTTGCAGGATGGAAGGACAGAAAAAGAACAACAAATAGAGAAAACGAAGAGTATTGAATGTAACAGAAATATAATGCTGTGGTTTATTTCTTTTTAATTTTCTTTTAACAACAGTTCATTAACAGTTTTCTGGTATTACCCTGGATATAATGGGCTTCAATGTAAATCCAAAAGTCCTGGGTAGTGTAGACTCTCAGCAATTTTTTCAGTGTCTCTCTTTTTTTCCCACTCAAGATCATTCTCCTGCAGTCTTGCATGTAGAAATATTCAATCCACATCAGATGAGACATTGAGGGTGGGGAAAGCAGCATAACTCAAAGTTGGGAAGTCAGTTCAATGGATTTTCCAAAATTCAAATGGAGCAATGTCGCCATTGTCTGGAGAAGGCATTATTATGTATGCATGGAATTTGCTTTCCAGTTTGGCCTTTTCTTCATTTAGGAGCCACAAAGATAGAAAAGATAAAAATATAGTCTCTACATTCATCAGTAAGGCCACACTTTTGCTATGGAGGTCAAACAGCACAATTACTTTCCAGAATGGTGATCACTCTTAAAAGACTTAGGGGACCTATTACAAGTGACCACTGCTTACTACTTCTTTGACAGTTTTGTATGAAAACTTTGGAAAAGCTTTACAAGTGTTTCTCGCTCTCTGGCAAAATGGAAATGAAAAGATTTATTTGTTTTTCCTGGAATCTCCCCATATACGCTTTTGTGACAAAGTTCTTCAGACATTGTTGCCTGTGATCTGTGTTAGAGAACGTTGTCTGTTTAAGAACAGAATTCCAATTTTTTCTGCACTTCGTATGATGGCTGAAGTTTCAATCAGAAATTAGAAGTACTTCATTAATTTTTTTTGTTTGAATGCTGATGATTTTCAACCTTTTCTAATCACAATGTGAATTAGTACTTAAATTTTGCGCAGCAAAGACCTCATTTAAGTATTACAGGGCAGAGAAATTCCATGGTGTCTCAGGAAAGGCATCCTCCAGCAACCGAAATGGGTTGATGTCACCTGAAGGACATGGAAGAGAATAGAAAAGGAATAGTACTTGAACATAACCCCCATCCCAAAATCATCCTCTTTCCTGTCACACAGGAGGGATACAGGGTAGGAGCTAGGAGACAACAGAGGAAAGCAGAACAGAGGGGAGAAGAAGAGCATGAGGGTGGGATCTGTGAAGGGGATGGAGACGAAAGAACAGGGAATAATCCTGCCATTGATACTTGATGGCAGTCCTGCAGATCCTAGTCACACAGGGTATGTCTACAGTGCAAGTTTAAAATCCATAACTGGCCTGGGCTACCTGACTGTAGTGTAGGCGCCCTGGCTGCAGCCTGACCTCTGGGACCCTCTCGCCTCACATGGTCCTAGAGGCCATCTCCAGCCCGAGCCCAAACATCTACACCGCAATTATACAGACCTGCAGCTGAGCCCCATGAGCCTGAGTCCGGTGGCATGGGTCAGCCACAGGTTTTTATTTGCAGTGTAGTCATACCCTGTGGAGATGTTTGGCTAAGCTGGTGCCTGAGCTCTGGGATCCTAGAGGGTGGAGTGTCTCAGAGCTCAGGCTCCAGCCTGACCCTGAATGTCTACACAGTGATGTTTAGCCCTGCAGCCCAAGTCAACTGACCTGGGCTCCCCACGGCTGTGCCATGAGTGTTTTATCCTTATGAAGATGTTCCCCGAGACATAGATTCACCAGAAGCAGTGGGGCTGCCATTACCCTCCTCCCCGCACCGTGCACTCCTCTGAAGAGCTGGGTCAGGAAGGGGCTCTGTCCAAGGCTCTGTTCCCTGAGGCTCCTCTCCAGGTAGTCGCATATCCCCAGGCAATGTTGAAAGGCTCAGCTCCTCACAAGGGCAGGTGAGGAAGGGGTGTCTGGTACTGATGGAGACAGCATGTGGTGGGAGGGATGCCTGGTATTCATGGGAGGCAGTGTGAGGGGGACAGGGATGCCTGGCACTCAAGGGAGCGCATCAGGCAGAGGGGAGGGGGATGAGGGGAAAGTGGGTGAGCCCTGGAGACACACTGAAGAGCTGGGTCCAGGGACTTTGTTGAGCAGGGAAGTGGACAGGGGCCAGTTCTTATTGGGTGCAGCTTTCTGCTCCCAGTGGCCAATTGTGCCAATGTTCAGGAGTCATGGGTGCTGGGACCAAGCTCCCTGAGCAAATTGGCAGCAGCCACCAACCAACACACGTGTGCTTTGCTGTCTGGCGGTGATGGTACATATTGGGAGCCAGGCCCAGGGAGTTCTGGCACTTACAAAATTTGGGTTAAAAGGTTAAAACCTGAATACTGGGTTTTTCAAAACCTGGGAATTTTTGGAGGTTTTTGGTAAAAACTGAAAATGAAGGGCCCTACATATAATGAACTACAGTGATTGAAAAGTTCATTGGCCTCTAGCAGCTTTTTGATATTAGATTCTAGTTAAGTAGAGTATATTAACCAGTTCAGATCACAGGAAGACAAAAGTTATCCAATTGTTAACTCTTCATTTACCAAAGAAAAACGTACTGTGATGGCTATATTTATGGTAGCTGTAATTTAACCTAGTCATCTTTAGTTTCCTTCTGGCTTTGCATATCACATGCAGTTCAGGTGAGATAAAGGAAGGTTTGTGTTTGAGGAAGTCTTTATGATTAACGAGTGGCACTGTGACCAAATTCAGAGGTAATGTGCAAGTTACACATCAATAAGTGCATCTGAATCTAAGAGAGACTAAGGTGGTGTAATTTAAATAGGGTTTATAGCCCCTACGGCCATGAGTCTTCTCTCTTACACCAGTTTTATCTCTACGCAAATCCATTATCTTGTGTTGTGGTTACTGCTGACTTACAATGGCGCTCTGGGTGTCAGGAGAATAAGGCCCTAAGTAGACTGAACGAAGGTGTATGTTACACCAGTTCACACTCATGCAAGGCCAAATTCAGAGATGAGTCTGTCTTTGCAGGTTATGGATGTGATCGATTACCTTGTTCATTTACACGATTTGATTATTACTCTGTTAACTTTTCAGAACACTGAATCACATGAGAAATATTAAATTCTCCATATGATCAAAATGGTCTTAATGAAAAGGCATAGGCTAGAAAACAGATTTAAGGAAGAAAGAAGAAATGTTTTATTTTAAAAATTCATTGTGTTCTAGTTTTTACTGTTAATCTCCTGTCTAGTTTTTGCCCTTTGCTAAGAGTAGTAATAAACCATTAATCTGGGGGATATAAAAAGTGTGTCCAAGCAGAGGAGAGACAACAGAAAAATATCTTTATATGCTACCCTTTGATAAACTACACTAGTTTAAATTGAGAACGATTGGACAGTTTAGCTTTGTCATGTTTCCTGAGATTTTATTTTAATTGCCAGCACATGCACTCTTTAATTAATAACTAGACATTGTTTTCCAACAGTAGACAAGGTGACATAGTAATGAGGAATGATATATGCTGTTGCCATTTGGATAGGAGAATAATGGGCTAGATTCTGCCATCCTTCAGCCTTGCCTGCACAAGAAAGTTTTACCACTTACATCAACATAGTTATACTGCTGGAACCCACCTACATGGGCACTCCTATTCCGGTATAAGAATGGGTTTATTTTTATTTATTTATTTTTGTTTAGATTAAACCTCTTCCAAAGTGACATAAATTAAAATGAAAAAATGCACAGATAGTGGAATAAGAATGTCTGAATGGGGGCATTATACTGGTCTAACTATATTGGTTTAAATTTGCATGTTAGGCTATACTGAAAAAACTTTCCAGTGTAGACAAGTCCTTACTCATGTCAGCTCTGCCTCAGCAAGGGACATAAACATAACTTTAAGCACATGAGAAAATTCATTGACTTCAGTGGTGTTACTCCTGTTTTCAAGGAGTAAGGTACTATTTATTGTAAGAGTGTCAGAAACTGGCTCACTGTAATGTTATCACAAGCTATTTATTATCCTTTTATAATTGTTTAAAACTCTATTACATATTTCAGGCAGTACTATCACTCAATTAATTTTGAAGAATAGCATTTGATTTTCTTATAATACCTTTCATAATCAAGATATTCCAGAAGTGATAAGCTAGTTATTGGTACACCTCTACCACAATATAACGCAACCTGATATAACATGAGTTCGGATATAACTCGGTAAAGCAACACTCCTTGGGGGCGGGACTGTGCACTCCGATGGATCAAAGCAAGTTCGATATAATGCGGCAAGATTTTTTTGGCTCCCGAGGACAGCGTTATATTGGAGTAGAGGTGTAGTACAAATTTATGTAGGCAGATATGGCTTCTATTATATTTTCAGAAATAGCTAACCCATTAGAACCGGCTTTAAGTAAAAGAATAAATGAGCTAGCTACGTTTTCAAAATGTGTCATGGGATCTTTAACTTCAATTAGAACGATCAGCAGAAATAACACAAAGGACCTCAGTTTAATATCTCATCCAAAGAATGGAAACTCTAACAATGCAGCTATTCCTAGTGCTGCACAGGAATGTTGGAACTGAGTATGAGTCCAGGTCACTATATGTGAGCAATTGAATTGAGATAATGGCTGATAGGAAGATTACATAAAAAATGGGTTAAATGTTAGTGATGTTATACACTACAATGTCATTCTGTGAACAGGATATTGTAGGGTTCCATGTTTACTCACTCTCAAAGATATCTGTACAAAAGGCCTGATCGGACAAATTGCTGAGTGGTAACAGGAGTGGAGGGTATGCAACAACTTGCAGGATCAGGTCCTTAATTTGATTATTTTACAAGTAAATATATATATTATTTTTCTAACAACATGCTTGGCTTCCTCATCTTAAGGTGAAATTGTGTTTTCTCCAGTTTGTGCATCATCACTCGTAATGATTCTGCAGTTGCATCTTAGTTAACAATTCCCTAGATGGTGCTTGAATCAAAAGATAATCCAGTTCAATCTCTCTTGGCTGTATTGGCTCTGCAAGGCTAACAAAACAAACAAACAAACAGAGGGCAGTAAACACTTATTTTTATAATTTAAAATAAATTTCAAATACACCCAGGTAGCAAATCTTTTGAGGAAGTGGCACTTTTGTTTTTGACCATAACCACACTGTAAGGCTGCTCAGTTGAAGTCATTGAAAGTCAGGAATGCAAGAATTTGGATTCTACTAGCAACGCTGCCCCAGCTGTGTTTAACTTCTTGTATGTATTATAATATACATTTACTGACGTAAACAGTAACACATTAACCTATGCATTTAGTAAAAACAGCAAACAGAAAATGCTGTATAGTATATACACTGTACATGTAACATAACTGAGTTAGCATAGTGATTGGCACCTTAACGTTGCATTTCCAATTTTTTGATTAGTTTAACTGTACAATCTTAACATTTCATACTTTTTTTTTGCATTAATTTGCTAGGACTTAAATGTTTATGGCAACTTAAAGATTATTTTTTAAGTACCATCATACGCTGAAAATTACACCCTTAAGAGTGCTTTAAATATTTACGACAACATATAAGTATTTAAATGACTTGAAACCTTTCAGATGACCGCACGTCTTTAAATATTTGGGACAGTTTAAAGGCTCATGCCATATGAGATAAAATCTTTTTATCAATTTTGAGTTCTGCAATGGTAAAAAATATACATATTCTCCTTTTAGAAGAAAAATTTCCACCGCTTTCATTACACAGAGACTTAAGTTGTAGCTGAACTTTGAAATATGGTAAGTCAAAAAGCCCCTGAAGTGTGTGTTCACAACCAAGACTGAAAAAAGTGTGTGATAAAGGTATGAGCAATTCAAAGTTGGCTTCTGCACATGTGTAATAGTTTCTGTGGGCTCTTTACCGAGATCAAGGTATATCTTATTATTTGTATTATTGAAGCCCCTAGGAGCCCTACTCATGGTCCAGGATCCCACTGCTCTAGGTGTTGTACAAACACAGAACAGTATCTGTTCTCCCCTTTAAATCAGGGTGTCACTCAGCTTACCCTAACAGCTGCTATCAGTTGTTAGTAGGGGCTTTCAGCTTCCTGGCCTCTCACTGCATCCTGATTGTCTCTGGTGCTTGGAGACCACCAAGTCTTAAAAGTAATCCCCAGGAGCTGAAATGGCTGGTGTGTAGATGGGAGGGGATTTAACAGAGGAGCCATTTGGAGTTGGAAAGAAACGTACAAAAATGCTGTGACTGAGGCCAAAAAAACATGACGTGTCCTCAGCCATTTGGAGTAAATTTAGTTTCTGATGGAGGTATCTGTCTTCTCAGTTTCTTTAGGTCCACCACTTGTGGTCCTGATCCCTATTCATATTGGTGTCTCAAAGGAAGTGTGGTAGCCATGGTGTCAATATTGAGAGGCATTGCTAAAACCTCACTGAGCAAGGAGAGGGTGTTGACAATTCTTAAACACACTGAAGTCTAACCCCTCTTCAAGATACTTTCCTTTGACGTGGAACTACTTGCTATTCAATCCTGCATAATCTTAAACTTTACCTCCTTTGGAGAGGTGGTTGAGAAGGCAGAGCTTGTCAATTGCATGTGCAGCTGGACACTCCCCCAACATTCCATTGGGACGACACCTGTCATGGTCATGAATTATCTTTGTTAATTTGAGGTCAATTGGCATTTATTCTCATGCTGAACCTCTCAACAGATTTTGATTCTGCTGACCATGGGTTGCTGCTTCAGTTGACTGGTGATACTGATGTTCTGCCAGGAACTGCCCTGCAGTTGTTCCTTTCATACCTAGAAAACAGACATAGTGTTCCCCTCCATCCTTCCTGTATTTCTCTCCCTTTTCCTCCCTCCCTTCTCAATATTGTCTTGCCCTTCCTTCCTTTTCCTACTATTCGTGCACTTCTATTACATCTCCTTCCTCCACCCTTGCTGTATTCCCAAATTTATATTTTAAAAAACAATTTTTTAAAAAATATATGTAGTTTTCACATAGCCACTTATCATGGACTACAGCTCATGTGCTTGATTTGTTTTCCGTCACTCTTCATCTGATTTGTCTATTTAGTTTGTAAAAGCTCTTAAGGGAAGCTTCAATCTTTTAATGCCATCCCTACCCCTTCATCTGATTGGGGCTACTGGAATATAAAAATAATAATAATCAGTGATAGGCAATTGTTTGTCTTCACCAAAAGATTTGAATTGGCATCTCTGTCAAATGCTGCCTAGTTGGGACAGTATCAGCATGGATATATGCCTCAGGTCAGGATGGCAGCATTCAGGAGGCACCTTCTTTCTGCCTCAGGCCATGTCTACATCTAAAATTTTGCAGCGCTGGTTGTTACAGCTGTATTAGTACAGCTGTATAGGGCCAGCGCTGCAGAGTGGCCACACTTACAGCAACCAGTGCTGCAAGTGGTGTTAGATGTGGCCACACTGCAGCGCTGTTGGGCGGCTTCAAGGGGGGTTCGGGGAACGCGAGAGCAAACCGGGAAAGGAGACCAGCTTCGCCGCGGTTTGCTCTCGCGTTCCCCGAACCACCCTGCAAACCGCAGGGAAGGAGACCTGCTTGCTCGGGGGTTCCGGGAACGCGAGAGCAAACCGGGAAAGGAGAACAGCTTCGCCGCGGTTTGCTCTCGCGTTCCCCGAACTACCCTGCAAACCGCAGGGAAGGAGACCTGCTTGCTCGGGGGTTCGGGAACGAGAGAGCAAACCGGGAAAGGAGACCAGCTTCGCCGCGGTTTGCTCTCGCGTTCCCGGAACCACCCAGCAAACCGCAGGGAAGGAGACCTGCTTGCTCGGGGGTTCCGGGAACACGAGAGCAAACCGGGAAAGGAGAACAGCTTCGCCGCGGTTTGCTCTCGCGTTCCCCGAACTACCCTGCAAACCGCAGGGAAGGAGACCTGCTTGCTCGGGGGTTCGGGAACGAGAGAGCAAACCGGAAAAGGAGACCAGCTTCGCCGCGGCTTGCTCTCGCGTTCCCGGAACCACCCAGCAAACCGCAGGGAAGGAGACCTGCTTGCTCGGGGTTCGGGAAACGCGAGAGCAAACCGGGAAAGGAGACCAGCTTCGCCGCGGTTTGCTCTCGCGTTCCCGGAACCACCCAGCAAACCGCAGGGAAGGAGACCTGCTTGCTCGGGGTTCGGGGAACGAGAGAGCAAACCGGGGAAGGAGACCAGCTTCCCCGCGGTTTGCTCTCGCGTTCCCCGAACCTCCCTGCAAACCGTAGGGAAGGAGACCTCCTTGTTCGGGGAACGCGATAGCAAACCGGGGAAGGAGACCAGCTTCGCCGCGGTTTGCTCTCGCGTTCCCGGAACCACCCAGCAAACCTCAGGGAAGGAGACCTGCTTGCTCGGGGTTCGGGGAACGCGAGAGCAAGCTGGGGAAGGAGACCAGTTTGATTACCAGAGGCTTCCTCGGTGATGCTGGGATACCTGCTTATTCCACGGAGGTCAAGAAAAGCGCTGGTAAGTGTCTATACTTGATTACCAGCGCTGGATCACCAGCGCTGGATCCTCTACACCCGAGACAAAACGGGAGTACGGCCAGCGCTGCAAACAGGGAGTTGCAGCGCTGGTGGTGCCCTGCAGATGTGTACACCTCCTAAGTTGCAGCGCTGTAACTCCCTCACCAGCGCTGCAACTTTCTGATGTAGACAAGCCCTCAGTTCCAGATTAGAAATTTAGATGCTTTAGGCTGTTTTAAAAGCTTTAGAAGCTATTGGTTGATAGTCTGATATTTCTGGTGGATTGCAGCTTGCATGAGAGGTCAACGACTCTGGGTGGCGGGGGGGGGGTAATCTCTCGAGTTGCTTGGGCTGATTCCACTGAGAGCTTGAATATGAAGCTGGAGACCTTAAATTGGACTCTTTATTCAGTGGCAAGCCAGCTGAGTGACTGGAACACCAGAATGACGTACACATAGCAACCTGAGCCGCTGAGCATTTTGTTACAGGTAAGGCTGGAGTAGTCTGAATTTCCTGTCACTTTTGCAGATACTGTCAATTCTCAACAACGATGTTGCATTAGCAGTAAATTTTTGCAGTTAATTTTGTAAACGTTAAATAACTTTATATAGCAAAGCACTAATGAAAACTTCTTGCTGCAGGCTCTGACTTCATTAGCCAAGCTGCATATCCGTTTTGTCTGACATCTGCATTTTCAGTCTGATGTCACTCAGCCCATTTTTTGCCATTGCCTCCCCCTTCATTGTATTAGCTGTGAGAAACAAAGAGAAGCTTATAACAGGGACACATGGTAGTGCAAGGGTCAGAAGAGACCAGCACATAACAACTGTACAATAAACCTTCTAAATTAACATTTTGGTTTAAAAAAACATCAGTGTTCTACTGGTTGCCAAGTTTCCCTTTTCATATCCATTAGCATTTTAACTGTACGCTCAAACTCATAATGGCCATGGCCAGTGCTGATATCATATTGTTTTAAAATTATTATACAGAAGGAAATAATCCAGTATGATCTCTTTGGTTTATAGCCTGTGTTCTGTGTTGAATTTGATGTAATAGCCTCCTACCCATATCCAGCTACTTCTTTATCACATCAATTACAAACTGTTGCAATATTCCATGTGTTGCAATATTTTGACCTCATACAGAGAATTCTTCTGTAGGTTTCATGAATATCCTCTCTTCACATACTGAAGTCACTAGGAGCTGTAGTACCTATCACCACTTTTTATTTTAGGAGCCTAAATATAGTTTTTGGCACCTAACTTCAGGCATTCATGTTTGGAAAATGTAGGCCAACGTTGAAATAACATTTAAACAAATAACAGGAAATAGGTCTGATAACAATAACAAAAAAATGTAAACAGTTAACACCTTTTTAACTTGAATCACTAACAATATTCTTTCTCCAAAACAATAAAGATTCACCATCTTACTCCCTAACTTAAGGGATGGAAGAGTTAACAATGTTTGTTCTTTGAGATAACAAGTGGATCTTGCAGCAAAACTAGGGAAGAGTAGAGCTGACATTCCTGGCATTTAAGATAATGAGCAGAACAATCTTTAATAAAGGAAAAAGTTTACGTTCTTTTTGTATCTTAGGAAGTAAAAAAGGGAACAAGTTCAGTTAAAAAAAATCACTTGCAGAGCACCTTTGAAGGGGAAAATCTTTGTTTCAGTCTCCTTTTAAATTAGTTCACTCCTTGTTTCTAACAATGCCCTGTTTTTGCAGACTGATGTTTTCCTTTAGGGGTTTCCTTTATGTCTCTTGCATTCTGTTCTGAATGAGAAAGGATAGAAGCAAATAAAAAGCAGTGCTGGCCAGCACAGAACATATTTAACAAGGTGCGGCATAAGTGTTTTTTTGACAGAAGGTGGCTAAAATCCTTACTCAAAAGGGGAAGTCGTACCAGCCCTACGGGTAAAGTAGCCATTTCAGAGCCTGTAAAGTATACTTATCTGAAACCAATACCCATACCAGTGCCAGCTCTCCTTAATGGATCAACCTAAAAGAACTCAAATCCTAAATTCTCTTTCCACCTACATTACTGTTAAGGATAGGTGAACTCATTTTATCTAACGCTGAACACGCTCATAAATAAAACTTATCTGTTTTCTGTTCTATGGAGAGTGGGACGGGGTAGGAAGAGGGAAAGGGTAGAGTAAAAAATTAATGAAAATCTATGGATAAAGTAGAATTGAGGGGAAGCCGTGACAGATAGAAACTGAGAGGGGGAGGGAGTGAGGGGTACAGAAGGGAAAAGAGGCAAATTGAACAAAAAAAAAATTACAGAATCTATATAATTGCATATACTTTAGGGCACAACTTGTCTCAGCTTAGCTTTTACAGATCGTTTTCCTTTTCTTTTCCATATATCATATAGGATCATAATCTTTTCTTTAATACAGCGAAGGAAAAAAGTTTAAAATACAGGGAAAAGGGTTGCAAATTCAAACTAGTTTTGTACATCTCATTTTGACAGATTCCCAAAATCCAAAATTGTACGGAACTGGGTAGTCCCTCACTACTATATTAGGAGTTTGTCACATAACTTTTCATATGCAAGAAGTTCTAAAGCTTCTTATATTGTATTACAGTAGATATCGTCATACTGATAAAGGAGTGACTGTGTGGCAAATAGAGTAGCCATTATACTCTCAAAATTGTACTCTCGCAGCTTTAGATAGAACATGTTTTTTCAGGAGAAAAAAATATATTCACCAGGGCTCTGATCTTATCTGGTACTTTTCAAAAGAGTGCCTGTGCATAAACTATCCTGTGAAGATTATTATTACCACCATATCACAAAAAACAAAGTAAGATAATATCTTGTTTGCCACTCACAATTACATTGTAGTTCTGCTTGGCCCCAATTATTTTCTAAGGATTTCCATCCTACTATGTAGCTGTTGTTTTGGATACTTCTCTCAGTACATTACGTTGATTTCTGCACCCCCGCTCCCCCATCTTTTTCCTTCCTATCAATGGTCTTGCAGTCTCTCTTTTTTTTTTCTTCTTTTTTTGTGGGTGTTTGCATCTATCCCTACAGTACTTCAGTCCTATCTGCAAACTTACCTTGTGTGTTAATGTCTTTTCCTGGTAAAGCAGTTCCTTTTCCCTTCTCAGCTCTCTTGGTAAAGCAGTGGCTAAAGTAATATGAATACAAAGCATGTATTCTATCACCCATCATCCCAAAAGTATTACATGTTTTCAATGTCCAAAAATGTGCCCTAGGTGTACATGGTTTTACATGAACAGACATGATTCAGATACAAAATTCCCAGACAAAACCTTCGTTACACTGTTGTTGTATATAACAATAGCTGGGGATGGGGTGGGGGGGAACATTAATAGAATGTTCTTTTCAAAGAGAGACTGAAAAGTAAAATTGAAAATTACGGTTACATTTAAAAACCCCCTTTTTCTCTCTCCCAAGTAGTAGAGAATATAAAAATGCAGATTTAAAATACTTTAATTCTGTCCCAGACCCTTGCCACTCTGTGCACCATTCGTGATAGATAGGAATTTATGACAAGTATCACAATATCACAGGAAGGTGACCTGTTATAACTCCACATATCTTCATGTCTTCATCAAAGACCTAGTGGTTGAGACCTCTTCAATACCCTTATTATTTATTTATTTAAGAACTGACACTGTGTTTGGAGCTGTATAGACACACAATTAAGAGTCTTTACTCTAAAGAGCTTACCATTTAAAATCTCAATCATGTATGATCTCCAAGGGGGCGCAACCCCATGGAAGTTGATTCACATGTGTAAAATAAGTATAATGGTAACTGCCTACCCAATATTAGTTTTTTTTATAATGTACTTTGAGTTCGGTGGATAACAGATGCTGTTCAAATATAAAATATCATTATTAAAGTCAGAGGATGGCAGATTGCAGACTCCAGAGTTTATGAATCCCAGCCTCCTTGCTCAGTCCATTAAAGATTCAGCAAAACCAAGCTGGTTTGCACCTTATAAAAACTGCATTGGCACATGCAGAACAGCCTAAAATTTGCAAAAGCCAGAATAAATAAGCATTTTCTAAATAATTTCCACCCAGGCTTTCCAGAAAACAGTCAAAGTACTACAAAGTATCACTAATACCAACTAAGTTTCTAAACCTAGATGTCTGAGATTTAATATTTCAAATAATAATAAAGTAGAACAGTTCTCAAAGCGTGAAATATTGCTAATTTTTCATGCTACCTGTTTCCGCAAACAAATCTCCTTTTGGTCGAGGAACACAAAAAAACTCAGATGGATTGGTTTAATTTGAATGAATTAGAGTGATGAGCAGAAGTGCATGTGTTAGCTTGCTACCTGTGACAAATTGACCTACGGAGAGATAAGTAAGTATCTGTATGATCAAAACTCTCACCTGATGATGATTTTATTTTTCATTTAAAATATTAGCAAATGTTACCTTTTTTTCTATACAGAAGCATCTGTCGTATTCCTAGATATTCTTTAAGACCATGATATTCAGAAAGAACTGTTACATTTTATCCATGATATTAAATAGTCTTAAAGGAACTGAAAATAGGCACTCGCAGAAACTATTAATTCAGACAAACAATGAAGAGTAAGGTTGTGCAAAAATCTGACATATGGTAGGCAAGCTCTATTATTGATTCATGTGTAACTTGACATTTTGCCTAAATATTGCATCACCCACCGATCTCCCATGCAATACCTAGATTAACTGGACAGAGTTGGGATTGAAGTTCCTTATTGTTCCCAAAATCTTGGAGTGGAACAAACACTCTGCTACAATTTTGCCAAACCTAACAGTATGCATTGTTAGTGCATGAGTATCTTAAAGTGAAATTGAAAATAAAAATACTGATCAATTTCACTTTTGCTTCTATTCAAAGGTGAAAGATTAAAAAAATTACCATAATATAAAGTGTTATTACTACAGTAAGGAAGTGTTTTTAATATGCTTACCATGACTATATTCCATTTTAAATATGAAAAAATTAAGGTACTAAAACTTGCAAAATTCATTTTGTCTGAGTTATAGGTACACAGGAATAGCCTGTGTATTTAATAAGTTACAGGTACACAGAAACAACATTCAAATTTCCTTTTCTTTGATTGTCTTTAAAAGACAGTTTGCCTATTTTTAAGTCCTTTCAGTGGCATTTATTGGTTTCTGCATAATTTTCTGTAGCAGTTGCATTACAAGTTTCTTAAAATGAGGATTTAGCATGGATCAGCTGCTGCAGGGAAAGGAGCTACTGTAATAAAACCTTCCCTGTTATTTTCCAACAGCCATTTCAAAGTACTCTTCTTTTAAGAACCTTTCCCAGCTGTGTGTGAACACTGAATTTGACCTCTTTCAATCTTTTAAAATATGGCCCTAATTTGAAAGAATCCTCACTGCAAAGATGCAAGAATGGGAGGCTAGCACCCTTTAAATAATATATTATGTAACTTGCAGTTTTCTAGAGACGCCCTGAGGGAGGATACTAACTTAAGATGAATTGTACAGTAGTAGCAATAACAGAATTTATTTATAATGTGATGTTTTGCTACAATGAATAAGTAATGGATGCATTCTCACTACATCAAAAAAACTGTCAGCACAAAAAACAGTAGTGCAATCAAGGCTGCTCTTAAGTAGAACCACCCATAGTAGTTGTTTTAGTTTTGGTCTCAGGGGAGATTTGCCACCAGTATGTAACCAGGACTGTAGGACCCTGTGTTTCTATGGGCCTCTGCCACCTCTGCTGTCCACAGGCCCTTGCTGCTTCTAGGTTCACTTTTGAATAACCAAGATTTGGGGGTGAGGGAAGGCACGGCTACTGCAAGTCAGAGGGCACCTGAGTACAGTTTCTCTTGTGGAAGAGATCTGGGGTCAACTCTGTAAGTTACTTCACTAAGGACCCTACAAAACGTAAGGCCAGCTTCACACATAGTATGATAAAAACAAGGAATAGTAAGATCTTTTTACCCTCTTGTTTCCTGCTCAGGAAACAATTACAGTGTTGTGGCCAGGTCAGGTGTCAGAGAATGGTGGTAAGACTATTACTCAACATTGGACTTGGCACTTATCCAGCCATTTCCAGCAACACTGTTAAAATGAAAACAAACTCATTAGTTTTCCATTATACAGCAAATGAGCAGCAGAACTCGAGTCCCAGTCCATTCTTTCATGGCTGCATTGCCAAGTCCTAGACTGGGGCCTTGGGGAAAGACTGCTGTAACTGCTGAGTAGCTGCCACTGGGTACCCATCTTCGGGCAGCCCTTGCCCTTCACCTGCAGTGTACCTACAGCCTGATCCTGGTATAAGTCTTCACATGGGAGTGCCTAAGTGAGGCTGGCCCCTTGTGCACCTGGGCACTCATGCCCGTTCCCTAATGTTGGGGTTTGCTGACAGGAATGGCAGGCTGAAGGAGGCTGAGTGAATTATGGATCACCAACAGGTCTGAGTACCAGAAGGAGGCTGCCAGACAACTCTCCAATACCAAATTCTACAGGCCACTTTGCTCAGATCCCACTGAGGAATATACTAAGAAACTGCACCATCCACTCCGGACACTCCCTACACTAACACAGGAACAAATCAACATGCTCAGGGCCCCGACCGGGGTTATTCTATCTACTACCCAAAATCCACAAACCTGGAAATCCTGGATGCCCCATCATCTCTGGAATTGGCACTCTCACTGAAGGACTATCTGGATATGTGGACTCTCTGCTCAGACCCTACGCCACCAGCAGTCCCAGCTATCTCCATGACACCACTGATTTCCTGAGAAAACTACAATGCATTGGTGATCTCCCAGAAAACGCCATCTTAGCCACCATGGATATGGAAGCTCTTTCCAGAAACATCCCCCACACAGATGGAATACAAGCTGTCAGGAAGAGTATCCCTGATGATGACACAGCGCAACTTGTTGCTGAGCTCTGTGACTTTATCCTCACACACAATTATTTCAAATTTGGTGACAATATATACCTCCAGACCAGTGGCACCGCCATGGGAACCCGCATGGCCCCACAGCATGCCAACATTTTTATGGCTGACCTGGAACAATGCTTCCTTAGCTCTCGTCCACTCACACCCCTTCTCTGCCTATGCTACATTGATGACATCTTCATCATCTGGACCCATGGGAAAGAGACTCTGGAAGAATTCCACCATGATTTCAACAGCTTCCACCCCACCATCAACCTCAGCCTGGACCAATCTACATGGGAGGTCCACTTCCTAGACACCACAGTACAAATAAGTGATGGTCACGTTAACACCACCCTAAACCGAAAACCCACCGACCGCTATGCCTACCTTCGTGCCTCCTGCTTCTACTCCGGACGCACCACACGATCTATTGTCTGCAGCCAAGCGTTGAGGTACAACTGCATTTGCTACAACCCCTCAGACAGAGACCAACACTTACAAGATCTTCACCAAGCATTCTCACAACTATGATACCCGCATGAGGAAAGAAATCAACAGAGCCAGACGTGTACCCAGAAGCCTCCTGCTACAAGACAAGCCCAAGAAAGAAACCAACAGAACTCCACTGGCCATCACCTACAGTCCTCAGCTTAAACCTCTCCAACGCATCATCAGTGATCTACAACCCATCCTGGACAATGATTCCTCGCTTCCACATACCTTAGGTGGTAGGCCAGTCCTCGCTCAGATACAACTCGACAACCTTAAGCATATTCTCACCAGCAACCACACACCAAACCATAACAGCTTTTACCCAGGAACCAATCCATGCAACAAACCTCGATGCCAACCTTGCCCACATATCTATACCAGTGATACCATCACAGGACCCAACCAGATCAGCCACAACATCACCGGTTCATTTACCTGCACAGCCACCAATGTTATATACGCCATCATGTGCCAGCAATGCCCCTCTGCTATGTACGTCGGCCAAACCGGACAGTCTCTGTGTAAAAGGATAAATGGAAACAAGTCAGATATTAGGAAGGCAATATACAAAAACCTGTAGGAGAACACTTCAGCCTCCCTGGACACACAGTAGCAGATTTAAAGGTAGCCATCCTGCAGCAAAAAAACCCTTCAGGACCAGACTTCAAAGAGAAACTGCTGAGCTTCAGTTCATTTGCAAATTTGACACCATCAGCTCAGGATTAAAGAAAAACTGTGAATGGCTAGCCAACTACAAAAGCAATTTCTCCTCCCTTGGTGTTCACACCTCAACTACTAGAAGAGGGCCTCATCCTCCCTGATTGAATTAACCTTGTTATCTCCAGACTGATTCTGGCCTGCATATTTATACCTGCCTCTGGAAATATCCATTACATGCATCTGATGAAGTGGGTATTCACCCAGGAAAGCTCATGCTCCAATACATCTGTTAGTCTTTAAGGTCATAGGACTCTTTGTTGCTTTTTATGGCCAACTGCCATCTCCCCATATTTTCCATCGATGCAGGTGCCCCCCCACAGGGTATCAGCCGTAATGGAGCCGTCCCAGTTCTGAAAGAGGAGCTCAGCAGGTGCTGTAATAGCCTCTCGCCCCTCCCTGCCCGCTGTAGCCCAGGGGCTCTGTTCCCTGCCTAGGCTCCTTCGGCCAGCGCCCTCTGCCCGGGTCCCTCCGTTCGGCCTCACACGCCCGTCCATGGTGCAAGCCACCCTGCCTGGGCTCCTGCCGAGCCGCGTCCCTTCCTCCACTTGGCGTTGCACTTCAGGGGCAATCCCCGCCTGAGCCGCCCTCCGCACCTCTAACCTGCGCTCTCAGCACGAGCCAGCGGGAAACCAACCAGGCCGCTGTTGAAAGCCGCAATCGGATTGGCTGGGCTGGTGGGGGCGGGGCGGAGTCAGGGGGAAGCTATTGCCTAGGTAACCGCCCTCCCTCTCACCTCAGCTTTAGGAGTCCGCGCGCGCGCGTGTCCCGAGGCCTCGCGATTGCATGTGAGTTACCGGTGACGGGCCACTTAGTTGCTGCCGCGCTGGCTGGGAGGCGGCGGCGGCTCAGGGGCAGCAGCTGCTGCCGCCGCCTCTGCCTGGGCAGGTGAGTGACTGCGTGAGGCGGGCGGGCAGAAGGGACCTTGTGTGTGTCCGTGTGAGAGCGGGAACTGCGTGTGAGTGCAACGTCTCCGCTTCCCCCCGGGACCGCGCCTGGGCTGCGGCTGGGGATGCCGGCCCGGAGGGAAGCTGTCGCCGCGGCGGGGCGTGTGGCCGGTTCCTACCCGAGCTGGGGCTTTGCTGAGGGCCGGGGCGCGGAGCTAGGGCGGTTTGAACGAGAGAAGTGTCTCGCTGCGGCACAAACGGGAGAGTGGGGCGAGACCCCCTCCCCCCCGGGAGAGATCACAAGTGACTCTGCCCAATGAAGCCTCCTTTTTCTCTTCCCTCCCCCCTTGTTTGGCAGATCTGGGGCTGGTTTTCAGCCCCTTTTCCCGCTGCTTCTCAGATCCGTTCTGCAGAACGGTGGCTGCTCCCTTCCTTGTTTGCCCGGTGGTGGCAGCGAGTGTACAGGGGACGGGCAGAGGAAAAGGGTATTTTTCAGCTTCTTCAAAGAAAATTGCAACACTGGAGTTGCTCAACAAAAACGATAGTCAGTTTTCTGCCCTCTTCCTGCCACTGCTGAAGTTTAGTCACATGTTGGTCTTTATCAGTTGGGCTGAGAGGAGATGGTGCATAGGACTAAACCTTCAGATGGCTTTGAATTAGGTGGGAGTAGTTTGATCTGTGAGAGAGGGGGGAAGATAAGATTACTTAAAAGTTAACATGATCTGAAAGGTCTTTTGTAGTGTGTCGATCTGTTTAAAACCACAAGAGTACCATTTAATTTTAAAGTTCAAAAATGAGTCTCTGTTCTTTGTTGTAAAAACACAGAAAATGTAAAAACATAGAAAATGGTTGAGTATCCTTTGAGATTGCACGGGAAACAAACAAGTGGCATGTAAGCATCCCAAGCTCTCTTAAGATTACTGAGGATGCTACTATGGCCTGGTCTACACACACAACTATGTCTCTACAACATAACTGTCACTGAAAAATTTACACCTCTGAGAGATGAAATTAAGGGGACCCAAATCACGTGAAGACTCTTGTAGATTGATGGAAAAGCTATCACCTCTTGGGGTGGGTGTTTGTGTGTGTATTTACTGCAGTGATGGGGAAAAAACTCTTCTATCACTGTGGCAACATCTACACTACAGCAGCATAGCTACAGCCCACACATTTGTAGTGTAGACATACCCTTAAAAATGACAGGGAGGAGGTGCCATTCTATGATTTGTTACTTATTAGTATAGCCTAATATTATCTCCTATGCTTAAAAAAAATTATTTGATGTAGCTTCTGCATATTCCTACATCCTCCCCCTGGTGTTCCCGAACATCAGGAACCTTCAAGAAAAAGAGTGCTTGTTGGGACCATTTGAGTGACCCACCCTCCGCAGCACCGGATGTTCTAAGCCAAATTTATAAATGGTCGTGCAGTCTCCAACTGCTGCAGTTCTTTCTGTTTTATGGCCTTTTGCAAGCATAGGGGTCTTTATTTCATGCCCAGAGAATATTTTTTCCAATCAAGAATCTCTTAACTTATTACGGCTTCCCTCTGAGCAGGCATAGTTTTAGAAAGTTTATAGGTAGTAGTTTCTGTGGCATTTAGATGCTTGGACTGCCTCCAGCTTGACAGAAAAGGTGAAGGGAGAAAACAGAGCTCATGCAGGTGAAAAAACTCTTGAGGGAAGGGATCCTGACCTGAAGATTTTGGTCAGTAATGCAGTTGGAAGCATATGGTGAAAAACTTTGCTTTGAATCTAATATAATTTAAGCTAGGTAATGGAAAGCATTTTTATTTTTATTTTCTTGCAGCTATTTCTGACTTCTATGCCTCATTGGTTGTACTCACTTAAAGTCTGTCTCTTTGTGGTTAATACACTTGTTTTTATCTGATCCAATATGTTTAACTTAAAAGTGTCTGGGTAACTTTAAGGTAACAAGCTAGTGTATGTTATTCATTTAAAGGAATAATAGACTTAATACGTTTAACTGTCCAAGAGAGGTCTGGGCAGTACATAACATACATTTCTGGGAGGACTGGGAGTCACCCTGCATAAGTAACCAAGGCTGGCAAAAGCAAGAATGTAACCCAAGTGTTGCTGGCATGTTGCAGTTACACAGACACACTCAGGATGTAGCTTGCGTGCTGGAAGGTTGTTTGTGAGCTGCTCAGGAGGAAGCTACTTCAACAAGGCATTGTAAGGCATCTCAGGTTTCAGGGCAAGAGTGATACAGCATCCCACTGGTCTGGACAGCACCCCGGGTATCACATACAGTACCTGCTGTCTGTTGTATCTGGAGAGGAGCCTATTCTCAGAAAAGTTACTTGGTATGCTGTGCCTTTATGGAACAGGGGTTGGCAACCTTTGGCACGTGGCTCACCAGGGTAAGTACCCTGGCCGGCTGGGCTAGTTTGTTTACCTGCTGCATCGGCAGGTTCGGCTGATCGTGGCTCCCACTGGCCGCGGTTTGCCGTCCCAGGCCAATGGGGGCAGTGGGAAGCTGCGGCCAGCACATCCCTCGCCTGCGCTGCTTTCCACCACCCCTATTGGCCTGGGATGGCAAACCGTGGCCAGTGGGAGCCGCCATTGGCCGAACCTGCCGACACGGCAGGTAAACAAATTTGGCCCAGCCCACCAGGGTACTTATCCTGGTAAGCCACGTGCCAGAGGTTGCCTATCCCTGCTTTAGAATAATGGACTCTCTGAGTCCAAGGCTAACTGGGCTTTTTGTTGGTGCTGAGCTCCCCTTACCTCCAGGGTTTCACTAGGGCCCAATGTTCAGGGAAACTTTGCATACCATGCCATCCTTACTTCTCTGCTGCTGCCTTCAGAGCTGGGCTCCTGTCCAGCAGCCGCCACTCCAGCTGCCCAGCTCTGAAGGCAGTGCCACCGCCATCAGCAGCGTAGAAGGGCAGCAGTACCGCAACCCCACTTACACACGATAACCTTGCGAGCCCCTCCCTCTCCCCCAAACTTCTTTTTGGGTCAAGACCTCTACAATTACAACACTGTGAAATTTCAGATTTAAATAGCTGAAATAATGAAATCTACAATTTTTAAAATCCTGTGACAGTGAAATTGACCAAAATGGACGCTGAACTTGGTATGACCCTGGTCACATTGAAGAAGAAAGGCAGGTTACTTACCAATACGTGTAATTCTTTAAGAATTTTACCTCTGCATAGTCTTTCTGGAGTGCTACTGTCACAGGATTCTGGAGTTTAGCAGGATGATCTAAGGTGGGTGGGGACCATGTGGCCTTTTGTAACCTTGACTCCAAAATTTTGTGTGGCACTTGGGAACTCATGGAAGCCAAGGTACCTTTTTTAGAAGGATTCTAAAGCTCAGTGGTGCTTAATAGTGCTTCTTACAAGTGTGGCTATATAGAAGACTCTTGAACTAAAATGACTCTTAAGTAAGTTTTATCTATTCTACTCGTTTTTACTTAAGATATGTCAAGTCCTGTCTTCCTGTTTGCTGTGGGACGACTTTTGGGGACCTTTTCCATCTCATAATTGAAGAGGTGGAAATTTATGAATTCTTTAAAAACAGAGTTTCCCTCCCCAAATATTTGGAACGGTGAACCGCAGCCACTGGAAGCTGCAGGTGGCTGTGCAAATGTAAACAAACTAGAGATTACTCTGACGGGCTGCAGGTTGCCCACCACTGGTGTAGACTGACTGACTTACTGTGGATAACTGTGTAGACTGACTAACTGTGGACTCACTGTTTGTGTAGACAAGCTTACAATCTAGGTGATATTGTATGTTAGCGTTCAATTGTTCAGCTACAAAACTTGAGTTTACATCATAGTTGGAAAAGAATGTGAGTTTAGTAGTTCAGTTGCAGTCACTAGTGACGCAACTCATGTGTTCATGACAAAATTTAACACCAGCAGTGGATTTGTTTATCTCAGAAACAATTTTGTTGCTTTTTATAGAGGGTGTGTTTGAGGAGAATGGTTTTGTTCTTTTGTATGACTTTAACTCAAATAAGAAAGTCACTAGTTCAGTAAACAGTGATGTAATTTGTAAGTAAAAGGTACAGGTTATATTTATTAATAAAGGGATGACAGTGTTTGTTGTAGCAGAGCATACCTGATAACAAATGTTTCTTGCATTTGTTTAAATGTATATTTGCAAAAAAAGTCTCTTTGTGAGTATATTCCAATGCAAAGAACAATTTTCCTGTTGTATGATGACTAAACATTACACCATGATTTTAATTGCTATTGCATCTTTCATTTAAACCATGTTCTAAGATGCTGTGTACAGCTAAATAAATTACAGGGGAAAACAGGTCAGTTAAGAGGGAAACTTATCATCAGCACTGACTGGAAATGAAATACAGAGTTAATGAGGCAAAAAGATACAGAAAAGTTTTTTTTGTTTTCTTCCCCTACAGTTTTGACTGAACATTTTCTCCCCTGTGCTGTTTGGCTGATCCACCCCCCACCCCTCACCCCCCTGCCCCAGTCTTTTCATCTCAGCCTCACTGCACACACCCTCAAACCCACCTATCCACCCCACTCCTCCTGTAGCTTATCCCTTTCTATCTAACCCCCCCCCCGCAAAAAAAAAAAGAAACAAAACAAAAACCAAAGTGTGGAACTTGCATGATATTTGCTGTTATTATATTGTTTACTCTGCTTGTGTATTTTGCGACTTTCCCCTACCCTTTGTTCGTTCTGTCTGTTTAGACAGTATGCCCTTGAGGGCAGGAACCACGATGTGTAGCATGGTGTAGCCCAATTCTTGCTTGCTCCCTAGGCAGTATCATAATAAACTTGATTAATAATAGTTCTGTATTACAGACTCTAAAGAGGAGCAGATGAGGAGGCTTTTGTGAGGGTCAGAGAGGAAACTAGTATCAGATGGGGAGGGAGCAGAGACAGATGAGGTCCATGAAGTAGTCTGTAGCTAATCCCTAGAAGACTTTAAAGAACAATGAGGGCAATTTGGAACTAAATCCTGAAATGAATGGGATTCAATGGAACTGCTGGAAGATAGGAATGATATTATATGTCTGAGTGAAGCTTCAATCAGCAGCTTGCTGCTCATGTAGTATGCTGCAGAGGATGGGTGAGCTGGGCCAGGGGTTAGTCATAGGCTACATCTACACAGCAAAAAAAAAAAAAGACCTGTGGCAGCAAGTCTCAGAGACTGAGTCAACTACTTGGGCTTGCACTGAGGGGCTAAAAATGGCAGTGTAGCTGCTGGCCTTAGGTTGGAGACCAGTTCAGAAACCTAGTGGGGAGGATATCAGAGTCTGTTAACCCAGGTTCTGAGACTTGCTGCCAGGGGTGTGTGTTTGGTGGTGGTTTTACATTGTTGGTGTTTTTTGTCATTTATTTGTTTACTATGTAGATGTATCTATAAAGAAGGAAGTAAATATAACAAGATGGGGATTTCAGCGGAGGTGGAGTCAAACCAATGGCACACAGGGAAATGTTGGAGAGGTGGTTTTAGATGCAAAGTTGTTTGAATCACTTCTGTCTTTGAGGAACTACAGGTTTATTTAGTAAAATAATGCAAGAATGAATATAGAAGCTTTGTCATGGAAGCCAAAACTTTAAAAAAACGTGCAGTAAATTTGTGTGCCTCAACTATTGGATGCTTGAGGCATCTTGTTTCTGATTTTAGATAAGCTGAGGGCCCACAGCTCGAGTTGATTAAAGTGTAAAATTGGCTGTGTAGGTTTTGAAAGTTTTTGTTTTTTCAATTGGTAACCATTGGAATAAAGTGGTAATTCAGGCAAATGGTAGGGATAACGTTCAACAAGAAAAGGAGTAGATAGTTTGGCTCCAGTGTTGGAACATAACCAAGGGTTCCAAAGAGGAAGAGTGCAGGGGAAGACTACCATCTGAAAAAGTAGATATGCAAGGATCTCTGGCTGCTTCCTATGTGTGTATATCTGATCTAGGAGTATGAAATAGTCAGTTTCAAAGAGTTTGAACAAACAGTACTAAAAAGAGATAAAGCTTTCTTGTGGAGGTTTGAAATGTCTTTGCTGCAGTCTTAGGGACTTCACTTTGTGGGATTAAGTAAATAACTTGAAGGAAGTGGTGTGTGTGCGCGCGCGTGTGTGTAGGGGGCGGGGAAGATAAGTAATGTGAGAGGATGAAGTATGATTCTCTTGGGCTGTGATCATCTGGAGTTCTGCACTGGTAGTACAATACATTACTATAAACAATTGTTTTTGTAATGACTGAGGATGTGGAGTAGAGCGAAAGGAGTGAAGAGAAGAGAGTTTTGTTTTGTTTATTTCCATGTGAAGAAATCTACTTGCATGCTTATGACTCTGAACTGTTTATAGTGGGGTGATTAGTGTTCATTATGTTCACATGAAGTAGTAAGGTCACATAAAATAGTAAATTCCATGAATTCCTAACCCTTTGAGTTAGAGAGGAATGGTCTGTGAGTTTTGAGATTTTCAACTGGCAGCTGAAGCATAAATCTTTTGCCTAACGCACAAACAAGCAAAAAGTTTTACCTGCCAACATTAGTTATTAAAATAGGAAAAATTTGATTTATCAACCTGTTGAGAGTTGGTCAGAAAGCTTCTTTGAATTCATTGTATAAGAGAATTAACCTCTTGACTACTTTTTGATGATCTCCCGCTTTTTAATGAAACTTCTGAAAATACTCCCTTATTAAAACAACTATAATCTGTGTATTCCTACCCAACTGTTTTTATCCTAATAATAATCCTTTGCATTCCTATAGTTCCCACAATTCATGGATCATAAAATACTTCAGATACTCAATGATTAAGCTTTGCCCTGGGCAGTAAGTGGTCATTCCCATTTTATAGATTGATTTATGTAATGTCAACTAACTATTACGATTCTCAGTCCAATGGGTTCAACAGAAGTAAAGCTGCCTCCCTGGCACTAATGAAGCATTAATGTTTTTTGTTTTTTTTTAATTTAAATAATTTTTATGTTGGCCATAGTGGTGATAGGATAATCGTATGTTTGATGCAAAGTAGGTGACAGACACACTAATGAAAATGCGTTAGTTTAGTTTGCTGGTTTCAGCAAAGCACTTAAGTATGTGAGTAGTCCCATTGACCTCAAGAAAGGCACAAGCTTAAGTTCTTTGCTGAATTGGGGCTTTAATGCTTAAATTAAGGAAGAAAATGCTTTAAATTTAACTCTTAACCAAATTTTTGATCAAATTAAATATATCTGGATGGTCAAGCCATGAAACTGTATCAGATCATATCTTTTCATAGTTAATTATTTATGTAATGGTCTTTGTTTGTTTTTCTGTGGTCCATTAACTTTGTAATTGCCATAGTACATTACATGTTGTTTATTTATATCGTACCCATGAGCCAAAGTGCTGGGGAAGGATAACAGTAGGATATAATATTAAAAGGAAAAAAGTCAACAGTAAAAACTAATAAATCAGCCAGTGGTTCTTAGTGAGAACAACCTGTTGGATTTACACGAACAGGAAGAGAAATCAAGTATTTCAAAGTCATATTAAGCAGAAAATAGTGAGACTTTTGTACTTGTCCTAAGAAATCCTAAGAAAAAAGCAAAAAAACGTGCAGGCTAGAGAAGATAGAAGAGAAAAAACAAAATATTTGTTAATTAATGGAACAAACAGGAAAGTAAATGAAGGATTAATTCAGCCGCTAAAGTTAAATGTTGCAATGAGAACTTTAAAGCAAGTAAGTATCACTGTACTTGCTTTATAGCAATAATTACCCATTTGCCTGATTTACTGTCCGATTCTACAAAGGATTAAGGAAGAGTCCCATTGGTTACAAATTTCTGCACAATTGTATTGGTTTGGCCACACACATTCCTTTGCAGAGTTGGCGCCTTACTATGTACCTGACTTATGGCTTGGTCCTTAGGTTTGTTGAGTATCTAGACTTCTCACTGGCTTCAACAAAAGTTTCAGGTGCTCTTCATCTGTTGGAGTCAGTTCTATAAAATGTGCACTGCTAGGGCTTTTTCCACAGCAAATTGAGATTCTTGATCGCTTCATATTCTATCTTCTTCCATTTCCTCAAAATAATGTTGTTTATGATATGTTGCAAGCCTTCATCTCTTCTCATTTTATAATGCTTAGTAAGATTTTCCAAGCCCTTTTAGATTATTTGAAACTCACCTCTACTTCTAGGGTTTCAAAATTAATTTTACTGGGTGGGAAAGTTTATGATAAAACACTGAGTTAGGACTCAGAATATTTGGATTCAGTTCTCACCTGTGCCACAGATTTCTTGTATGATCCTGGGAAAGTAATTTCATTTCTCTGTGCCTTAATTTATCATCTGTAATTATGGGGATAATAGTATTTTTAGTCTACTTATATCTTAAGATAGTCCAGGAGCTTTGTCTGAATTAGGACCACATGGTGTTACTATAATACAAATAATAATATATTACGTTATTTAACTATGAAAACTTGTTGCAGCAGCTGATATATCAGACATGAATAGCTGGTAATTATTTGTATGTACTACATATTAGATTAGGAATATTGTTTCTCATCCTCATTTGAAATGGGAACTGTAAATTCTCAATTTAATGCATTTTTATATGGCACTTTTAAAAACACATCTGGTAAAATATGTAATAGCTGGAATGTTTTTGCTTTGACTGGAAGCTTTTACTGAGGAGATGTCCTTTTAGGGATTGAAAATCTACTCTTTTATGAAGCACTACAAAAATTAGCCATAAAAAGGAAGAGAGAAAATCCTTTACCATTGCATTTAAAATGTGTGGATTTTTTAATGTTAGTGTATTAAATGGGATGTCTTTTTAGTGTAAATAGTTAATTGGGAATACAAATATAAATGATTAACCCTTTCTATTTAGAACTATTTTCCATGATTTTATTTTCCTGTTTTACGTAACGGTTAGGTAAATTTTGTGAGAAGTTAGGGACGTTCCTGTCTTAGTCTCTCCCGCTAGAACTAGTAGTATCAAATATTTTAACATGTACGCTTTCGCAAGTGACATTTTTTTTTTGGCACACAAAGCAAATTTAAATGGAAGCAGATGTGTCCTAACTTTATTTCTAATTTGATTGGCGTGAACATTGGTTGTGATCAGTCATAAGATTGAAAGAGATCTTTATTTCCATGTTCCTTTGGTTTCCCACCGTCTGCTTGATCATTTGAAATATCAGTTTTAGTGTTTAAAACTGCTCTTTGGGGACTGAAATGCTTGGGGGGATGAAATGGAACATGGTCTCTCAAATGTCTAGATGACCAGTTCAAATCAACCCCAACCTGGTAATGACCAAAAGTCAGGGCCACTTATTAACTGTGAAAATGGAAAAATAGGTGCTGGTCTCAAATCAGTTTGTAGTAGGTGTGTATCTAATATCAAAATTCACACCTCTTTGTCAGGTCAGCAGAGTGGTCAAAGATTGAACGGCAAGGAAATGGAACTACCTGTGGAGGGCCAAGTCAGAACTGAGGTTCACTGATCAGGAAACTTAGTGGTCTTATGCTTAGTTGTTTTAACAAAGCAGAGCTCAGATTTTCTGGGTAATCTGCTGCAGATTGACTTTAAAACAATCTAGTGTCTGTAAATGAAGAAAGGACAGAAAACCTATTATTTCTTTTTTTCCTTTGCAGATCATCTTTTAAAACTCAGATTTTGGTTACAACTTCTCAGAGCACAGCCTTGCAGAGTAAACTAATAGTATTCTGTATTCATTTGGCTTTATAGACTTCCTGGAAAGATTAGCAGTGTGTGGGTATTTAGACTCTTATTTAGGAAGGAATCTTCAGACCAGGCTGCATTTATGGGACACTTTCTATCCAAATTACTGGATTTCAGTAAAGGGATCTAATTAGTAGTGAGAAGTTACTAGATTACTTTTGGGATGCACAAAAAAAAATAAAATGGAGATATACCTACCTCCTAGAACTGGAAGAGACCTTGAAAGGTCATCAAGTCCAGCCCCCTGCCTTCAGTAGCAGGACCAAGTACTGATTTTTGCTCCAGATCCCTAAGTGGCCCCCTCAAGGATTGAATTCACGACCCTGGGTATAGCAGGCTAATGCTCAAACCACTGAGCTATCCTTCCCCCCCCACTGTGCTAAAGGAAATAATAGTGGCACTATTATTGTTTTATTTTTGGTATGTTGAACTCAAACTAGGTTCTGACAGCTGTCAGAAATAAAACATACCATATATACTTGTTCATAAGCTGAATTTTTTTAGTAAAAAGGGGAAGCACCAGAGAAGGCATTGGTTTATGAACAGGTATAGAGAGGGAGAGGTGGGACACAGCCCCCGCCTCCCAACAGAGGGAGCGAGGAGAGGCAGCAGAGCCAGAAGGGAAGAGGCGGGGCCAGAGTGTCTCTACTTCTGGCCACACTGCTCTCTCCCCAGCCTCCAAAGCAGCTGCAGCTCTGGGGCTGGCAGGCTGCAGCAGAGCCGCTTGGCTCTGCCCCCCAGAGCAGGCTGTGGCTGCCCAGCCCACCGTAGCATGCCGAGGCCGTGACGCCCAGCCCAGCCCACTGGAACATGCTGCGGCCATGCCGCCCTGTCTGGCCTGCCAGAGCAGGCTGCGGCTGTGCTGCCCAGCCTACTGGAACAGCTCCAGCCAGGCCAGAGACATCCTCCCCTAATTCTCCAAGATAAGGTAGGAGGGGATGGGATAGGGAGAGCATGGGGGTCCTGGGCTAGGGGTGGGTTCATGTGGGGGGTGGTCACAGGGGTTACTCCCCTGACCCCCAGCTTCTTCCTCCCAAAAAATTTCCCCACCGGTTGCTGTCCCGGCCCATCAGAATAAGCAACTGGCACGCCAGGACACTTTTGTTTACTTAGGTTTACCTCTGTGTCTGCGGATGCTCAAGGTAAACAAACCATCTCGGCCCACCAGCAACTTATCCTTATGGCCCGGGCGCCAAAGTTTGCTGACCCTTGAATTATAGAGTCGGCTTATGAACGGGTCATAAAAAAATTCCTTTTTTACTTATCCATCTTGGAGGGGGTTGACTTATAAACAAACCAACTTATAATCGAGTATATACGAGTTAAGTTTTGATGGGAGCAGAATTTATATTTGACGTTGGCCCTGTGACTTGCTGGTTAACCTTTAGTGAATAACCGAAGTTCTGTGTTCCAGTTTAACAAATATGTAAGATTTCTTTATACTTGCTACCGCTTAGTGGTGTTGAGTGTTAATGTTTGACATGTACAGTTTGTCATGAAAGTCCATATAATGTAAGACTATTATTGAACAATTATTGCAGAAGTGCACTCTATTGAGCTCATGCCTCTGATGTTATATAATGTCGGGAGGTCATTTTGAGATTTTCTGTGTCTTTGAGTAGGTTTAAAAGCAAATATATAAAGAACAATTGGATGATTAGGGCCTTGTTGGTTTTTTGCTTTTGTTGAGCTATTCTGTTTCTCCTTTCCATGTTTGTAATTATTTTTATTATTTTTCAAAGGGAAACTCATTCAAATTTTAAGTTTCCTAATATTGGGATTTAGTGAAAAATTACAGTGTCTTTTTAGGTTGATGGTAGAAATGATTTGTCTATAATTTTAACTCCTGAGAAGGCTAAATATGCAATAGATTACCAATCACATTCTGTTAACTGAGGCTCCTTTTGTTTAGCTAACTGTCACAGAATGGTGATAGCTTTGGGAAAGAGACTTGATATTGCTTTGTGTGTATGAGAAATGGTGGACATAAGAGAGAGCAGAAAGTTCCTCCACAAGAAGTGCCCTTTCAGCTGCCATGGCTCTGAAGCTGGTTTTGGGTGAGAAATGTAGATAGTTTTTCTCACCTGTGACCTCCCCAAAGCATTCAAAACCATCTGAGGTTGATTAGCTACACTCTTCATCCCACAAAAAGGTGATTAAAAAAAGTTCTCTGTTGCCAAGTATTGATTAGCTACACTCTTCATCCCACAAAAAGGTGATTAAAAAAAGTTCTCTGTTGCCAAGTAGAGGTCTGGTCATAAGCATCAGTACTCACCGACACTGTATGAGGCAGTGCTGTGGACTTTGGAAGGACCATTGAAAGTAGTGCCTTCTCCTTTACCAGGGAGATCTTTGACCATGCCATCTTCAGATCTTGTACTAGTTCCAGTGGATGTATGCTTAATTCTGCTGTTAATGCTGTCGATGATGCAAGCCATTCTTGTGGCAAATGACAGTTTTCCCTGGGATTGTTCTTCGAGTATCCAGGACTGGGAGTTACCTTGTTAGCCTCTGCCTGCAGCGAGAGGGAGTCTTTCTTGTGGTAGCTGGATGTGAATTCCTGCGCACCACCAGCCTTTCAGCTACTCAAGCACTCCTCTATGCGCTATGCTACCCTTATGATGTCTTTCAGGTTGGCAATAGGTACATCCCAGTCAAGAATTTCTTTGAGTCATTCTCATGTGATATCCAGTTCCTGACATTGGTTAGTCACAGATTTCCAGATCCTTTTCACTGAGAGGTTCAGTGTACCCTGCTTTTGCCTTAAACCACCACTTCTGCAAACCACACAGCACTTATGAACATTTAAAACAAACATAGATTTAAGAAAAAATAAATATTTAATGAGAAACGAGAGAATGGTGAAAACAAATGTTTGCAATGCAAAATTTTAAAATGTGAACCAGGATCTACACTTACAGTTTTGTGTTCCGTGGTGACAGCCATCTTGATGAGGCAGCGTTTTTGGGTGCAGGCCTCCAGCATATCAGGGAACTACAAAAGTCTAAGTCTAATACATTAAGAAACTGAATACAGGTAAATCTCATCCTTAGAGATGTTCCAGTAAGCTTCTTTCACAGACTAGACTTCTTCCTTGTCTGGGCCCAATCCTTTCCCCAGTACAGTTCTTCTTAGTTCCAGCTCAGGTGGTAAATAGGGGATTTTTCTACCCCTTTTATATCTTTGGCACAAGGCGGGAATCTTTTGTCTCTCTCTGGGTTTCCACCTTTCCTTCTAAATGGAAAAGCACCAGGTTTAAGATGGATTCCAGTACTATGTGACATGTTCACGTGTCCTGTGAGACTTCATTACTCACTGGCTGGCACCCAGGTTTATAGGAAGGCTTACAAGTAAACGGAGCCATTTACAACCCTAGTTAATGGGCTCCATCAAGATTCCAAGCCACCATTAATGGCCCACACTTTGCATAGTTACAATAGGATTTCAGAGTAATACTTCATATTTCTAGCATCAGATATAAGAATGATACATTCATACAGATAGGATGAACACACTCAGATTATAAGCTTTGTAATGATGCCTTACAGGAGACCTTTTGCATAAAGCATATTCCAGTTACATTATATTTACACACATAAGCACATAAGCATATTTCCATAAAGCATATGTAATGCAGTGTCACAGGAGGTAACTTTTTTATTTTCTTCAGCACCATGGTGTGACATACTAGAGGCTCTATGACATTGAAAAAAGCTGGGAGTAGAAGAGAGGAAAGAAGCTGAAGGTTTTGATACTTGATGCATTTAGCACCCAGCCACAAAAGGTTTTGGTTTTTTGGCATTTGGGAGGTAGTCCTAAGGTGACTTAACACTTGTTATTGGGAATGAAGAATTTGAGTACCCACTAACAGCAACCAAAGTCAGTGATTAGCTGCCCAATTGCACTTCACATTTATATCCAAAGCTATGTCCAACAATGATGGGGTTAGCTATTGATGCTTCTGCTGAAGTATCAGCAGCGTAATAGTTGATTTGGGGGATTTAAATTGTAGTTGTCAGAGATAAAACCACACTGATGGATAGCAGCAGTTCACATTTTTCTGAAGTTAAACTGGTGTTTCATGCTGTTAAACTGGTGTACACCTGAATCTACCTTTAGTGCACATTTTATTTTAACAACCATGATGGTTACAGATGATTTTTTTACATGAAAACTTGATTACTAGAATGCAGTTATAAGCAACTTCACAAAAAAGGGTAATTATAGTAATTTTTGTGTCCAAATAATCAAGTTATTTGGTCTTGCTGTTTGGCTCTTCTAATGTGTTTTTATGTACATCAAACCCACACAACATAAAGAAAATTAAGGAACTAAACATACAGTATGTTAACTGAAATGTGGTGAGGAAGTGAAAATCAGTGTGTTAATCTATATTACTCAGTTTTTTTCCATCTGGAAGAAATTTCAGGGAACAGAAAGTAGGAATAGCTTCATTTTGAAAAAAGTTTAGCATGTAACGAGTAAAATCTTTACAGAACTACAGATGAAGCAAGTAAACTGGGGTAGGCTCTCTGATGTAGCATAGGACCTGATCCAAAACCCACTGACATAATACAGAAAAACTCCTGATGACTGCCATGGGCTTTGGATTGGGCCTCTTATGAGGAGACTGCAACAGAAAGTTAACCCTCCCCCCACCAAAAAAAAAAGTTTGCAAAATAGTACTGACAGGAGATGTATTGGAGGTATATTAAGCAATAAGTATATTCACGTGGTATAAAAGTGTTTCCTTTAAACATGTGTAAGAGGGAACTACAGGAAAAAGAGCAATTCTTGCCTGATTTCAGTGTGTGGTTATGGTCAGAAAAGTGACTGTTAAAATGGTGTTTTTACTCACCAGGTTTGATCCATATGTATGCAGTCATACTTTTTTTGCGTTAACAACAAATACGATATTTTAGAACTGCAGAACTGATAAAGCTCTGAGAGAGTGAGCAGGATTCTTCTATGACGGAGGTCAAGACATAGAATTGGTAGTGTTGTTTCATTTGTAGCATCTTTATTACTGCTGGTGATACATGGGCCAGAAAAAGACAACAATACAGCTTGACTTTCAGTTTACAGGTACATTTTGTTAGGCTGGCTGTTTTTAAAATCTTTTCTTCTTTCCTCTTGAAATTATGGATTTCTATTTAAATAGATGGGAACTTCTAGACATTCTTGAAATAGTGATTTTATAAATGTCTGCTTTTCAGTTGTGGTGGAATTAATATTTTTCCTTACCATTGTGATAGAACCTTTAGCATACTTCAGTATTTAAGGAATTTAATTTTAAAAAATGGAAATTTATTAGTTGGCAAAAATTACATTATTTCCTGAAACTTGAACACCTTTTAGATCTTTTCTTTTTAGCTCTGGAGTAGTTTAGTATGTCCATATTTAACTTTTCCCCCTTAGATTTATTTTTTGCTTAACTTTCACAATGGGTTAATAGAGTGGGAGAAAGGACTGCAGTGAGACTACTACTGCTCTTGCTGTCTTGGCAAAAATGCTGGTTGTGAATTCATACAATCTGTTGGATTGTAGCAGAACCTGTTTGAAAGCTCTGCATTAAGCTGATAAAGGGCCTTTATAGTTTGAAAGCTTGTTGGTGCAATAAAAGGTAATGTGTGATAAAACTTATCTGCAGATCTTCAACAGCACTTGCATTTAATCCTGTAGTATAATTAATAGCGTGCCCATGTCTTCAAGACTTGAGACCCCAGGAATTTGTGTGTGTTTTTTGTTTTGTTTGGAAAGGCATCTGGAAATTCAAAAATAACATAAAACAGTAGCTATATTCACCTGGTACTTACTTGAAAATGTTAACTAAGTAGTCCAGATCAGTTTGGTGTCACAAATTTTAACTTGCTTACGCAGAGGAAAGTTGTTTTGGAATTTTGGCTGCCCTCTTCAAACAAGAGCATGCATGTAGCAGTGCGCTCACAAAACAGCAATCACAGTGAAGAATTGTGGAAAGTCATCAGCTATAGTCAATCATGTACCTTTACTTGTGAACTAGACTTCAAACACATCAAAGGCACTTGCTCTTATGGAATACTAAGGTCATTTAGGACTTCTCTAGTTATTTTATGCATTTTATTTTTAATTGAGTTTGTTCCTCTGACTGTTGTAATTGTGCCTAATAATGATAGGTGCAAATGTAATTATGAATAATTAAAAAGCAAATTAAAAGAAAGCCTGATCTATCCAAGCTCAAAAAAAATCTTTTAATTTTGTAAAATGGACATATATATTATGAAACTGCTTCATGGTTATGTAATTTAAATGGCTCCACAGTCTCTCAGGCCTGGGACATCTATCTCAAATCTTCAATAATGAGTTGTCTTTAGGGTGATGATTTTGTTTAATTGAAAAAAAAATCAGATTTTACTTAAATCTTTTTAAATTAAAACCCATTTGAAATTGACAACGTATAGTGAAGCCTAAATGTATTATAATCTATTAAAATAATCTAAAGTAAATAAAAAAAAAAATTTAGCCGTACATGTTTGCTGCTAATTTTTAAAGAACATTAAATCACTGAAGTGTTGGAAGTCTCTGGCTAAATAGCTGGAACCAGCATTTGCTGAAGTGCTAAATCAAACAGCAGTGGACTCTTCTGCAGTTACAGAGGAGTAGTTTATTCACCTAGTTTAACCCAATGACTAGTTCGTTCAAAGTTAAGAAACCAACTAGGAGTTGAAAATACAGGAAAGCTTGCTTTCCTCTTCCAATCTATGAATAAAAACGAAGTGTGAGAGGATGAGATCTACTAGTTCTAATTACACAGTGCCCAGAAATAATCTGTTATCTGTACTAACTGCAGATACTCCTTTTGTTTGTTAAATCCATTAGCTTTAAATGCAAAAATGTTTTGATAAAATTTTCTTATGCATCAAGCACATTTAAGATAGATTTATTTAATAAAAACATTAGAGTGCTTTATGCATTTTTAATTGAATTTCCAGATAAATAGTTTGACACAAATTGCAAGTAAAAATTAATTATGTACTAAATAAGAAATGCATCATTCTGCATTTCCTAACATAAAAAATGTGAAAATTAACAATTTTATATAAATGTAAGTTAAGCTAGATAATGGCTCAAATAAATGTGTATAGATACTGTCTCACTGGTTAGCAAATAGAAGCTCCAAATTTAGTGTAAAAGCTATATTTAGTTGCAACTCATGTTTTTATGGTTACCAGCCGATGAGTCAACCTTTCTTTAGGAAAATAACTGAAGTACAAATTCAATACAGTTAAAATTGTTGATTTAAATCGAAGTTTCTTTCCTATTGATTTAAATCATGATTAAAGTAAGTGATTTAAATTGCTTTGATTTAAATCAATCCACCCTGCTTATTTTCCTCTCCTAAGATGCTCCTGGATATCAGGACGGGCAGTCCTTCTCACAACAGAATATACCTGAAGTCTCTGCCTTCTGTCTCACTACTTCTCAGGAATCATGATAACCTTGGCTTCACCTACACAGCTCTCTGCTTTTCAAAATGACAGGCAGGCAGAGAGAAACGGAAGAAAAGCTTATTAGATACCACATTCCTCTAGCCTTCCTCTGCTTATAGCTATCTCCACTCACACTGAAGGGAGTACTCAGGTACTTTCATAGAACCTTCCCATTTCCCCCCATTCTCCCCCTCTCTCTGCCTCAGAAGATGCTGAATAGAGTTGAAGTGTGTGCTGGAGGTCAAGGGGAGGGGGAAAGCAGGAGATGACTAGGCAGGCTGGAGGATAGGGGTGGGGAGGACTGTGCTGGAGGTAGGGTCTTCAAAGCCAGAGCTGTGCTGGAGCTACAGGACCTCTGTGTGCATATGATTCTGGTCTCCTAATCAGGATTGCCTCTGAGATTCTTTCTTTGAGCCCCTCTCTTTGGATTTTATGGTGGGAGAGGAGTAACAGGCTTCATATTATCATACACTTTTTAAAAAAAAGTTGTTAAATGTGGATTAGTTACCTACTCAAAGTGTTTCCTCAAATGTTCTCTTAATGTATTTAATTTAACATGCTGGTGCAGCTACGCAGCCTGGTGTGTTGAGGTGGGAGCCAAGGCTCTGCCCGGATCACATAACATCCCACTTATCTACAGGAGGTGATGATAGACACACAAGAGTGTAAAGGAGCAAGGGGAGGGTGGGAGGAAATGGAAAATTACAATACAGTCATAGGAACCACAAGAGGTAAAACAATAGGGGAAATCTGTTCAACATCTTAGATGTCTGTATACAAATATAGGGAATATGGAGAATATGTAAGCTAAATTATGACGATGGAATAAATCTCATGACTGTACTGTTGATGTAGTGGAGTATATTGTTCAGGAAAGACAGGTGGGAAAAAAAGGCATTGCATTAAACATCAAGAATATGTGCATTTATTCTGAGGTCTAGAAGGTTGTAAGAGACCAAGCAGTTGAAAGTATCTGAGTAAATGTAAATGGGGGAGAGGGGAAGAAACTGGGGTGATGTCATAGAAGACATCTGTTGTGGATCACGAAATCAAGAGAGTAAAAATAACCAAAAACACAAGATCAGTAGTAATGGAGGACTTTTAAGTACCCAGACATGTATTAGTAAAGTAGTACAAAGATACAAAATATCCAGTGACTTTCTAGAATGTACTGGGGAGAACTTCTTGTTTCAGAAGGTGGAGAAAGTAACCAGAGGAACAGCTATTTTAAACTTGATTCTGACTAACAGGGAGGAATTGATAGTGAATCTGAAAGCCAACGATAATTAGGGTGTAAGTGATTATGAAATGATAGATTTTATGGTTCTAAGGAAAGGAAGGAGTGAAAGCTGCAGAATAAGGACAATGGAATTGAAAAAAAGTAGATTTCAACGAACTCTGAGAACTGTTAGGTAAGGTCCCCATGAGAAGAAAAATCTAATGGAAAAAGGAGTTTGGAGAGCTGGTATTTTCTCATGATAATATTAAAGGCATAGCAGCAACCCATCCTCATGCAAAGAAAAGATAGGCAGAATAGTAAGAGACCTATATGACTCCATAAGGAGCTCTTCACTAATCTGAAAATCAAAATGGAATCCTACAAGAAGTGAAAATGTGGACCAACTGCTAAGGATGAATGCAAAAGAATAGCACAAACATATAGGGACAAAATCAGAAAGGTTAAGGTGCAAAATGAGTTATACTTAGCTAGGGGCATAAAGGGTAACAAGAAGGGGTTTGTAGAGGGGCTTTGCCGAGTTTCGTCCCTCAGTGGGGCTGTGGGGTATCCCACCGCCTCACTCTAATTCGCCATCAGTCCGGGCTCTGCGGCCGTGTGGGACGGCAAGCACACAATTAGGGGCTCAGGCCTTTAAGCAGGGGCTGAGTCAATAGTTCAAAATCAGCCCAGGCCCTAGGTCAGGGCGGGGCAGCAACCAAACAGTCAAGGACTCAGGCCTTTAAGCAGGGGCTGAGTCAGTAGTCAAACTGTCCTAGCCTCTCCAGGCCAGGAAAAGGAAAAGGGGGGAGTCTGTCACCCAGGCCCTCCCTCTCCACTGCGTCCCAGCCCGGGGCCCTAGCAGCAGCAAAAGCTTGCTGCTGTCAGTGGGGATCCTGGCCGTAACACGCTGACATAGGTTCAGGCTGTGCTGCAGCCTGACTGGGGTCGGCTGCCCCCAGGCTACTTCCACACTGTCCCTCATAGGGTACCTGGGTCGTGCTAGCATCCTCAGCGGTCTCGAACACCATCGGTTCCTCCAGGTAGGTAGCGACGGGTAGACTCAGCTGCTCCTCGGGGTAGCTGGCAAGGGACAGGCTCGGCTCGTCCTTGAGGTAGCTGCAAAGGGGCAGGCCGGCTCCTCCTTGGGGTAGCTGCAAAGGAGCAGGCTCGGCAAGTCCTCGAGGTAACGAGCGAGGGGTAGGCTCGGCTGGCCCAGTGCAACCTCTGGTTGGCTGGGGCCTGCTGCTGTCTCCCAAGAGGGAGCTCAGTGGCAGATGTCTGGTCTCTCCGGCGACTGGCTCTCCACTGAGCTCAGCCGGAGAGCTTTTATACTTCCGGATCGGCGCCGTGACCTGTGAGGGGCTGGTGCAGGATCAAGGGGCTCTGCCCACCTTGGTGTTAGGGGCGGTTTGTCCCTCAGCAGGGCTATGGGGTATCCCACTGCCTCGCTACAAGGTTCTACAAGTATATTAGGATTAAGAGAAAGTAGAAGACCTACACTTTCCTTTGTCTTACCATGGAGAAGAAGAGCTGATAATGGATGACACTAAAAAGACAAGGATGTTTAATGTGTGTTTTGCTTCAGTCTTCACTAAAAGGGTTAATGGTGACCAGATGCTTAACACAATTAATATTAACAACAAGGGTGAAGGTGCACAAGCCAGAATAGGAAAAGAACAGGTTAAAGAATATTCAGATAAGTTAGATGTATTCAGATCAGCATGGTCTGATGAAATTGATCTTAGCATATTTAAAGAACTAGCTGAAGCCACCTCAGAACCATTAGCGATTATCTTTGAGAGCTCATGGAGGAGGGGTGAGATCCCAGAGAACTGGAAAGGACAAAAACACGATTCCTACATTGAAAAAGGAACAGTCAGCTTAATTTCGATATCTGAACAATACACAAACAAATTATTAAAGTGTCAGCAAACACCTAGAGAATATTAGTTTTAAGCAATAGCCAACACGAATTTGTCAAGAACAAATGATGCCAATCCAATCTAATTTCCTTTGACAGTTACTGACTCAGTGCATTTGGGGAAACAGATGCAGTGTATCATGATTTTAGTAAGGCTTTTGACATGGTCCCACATTACATTCTCATAAACAAACTAGGGAAATGTGGTCTAGATGAAATTACTATAAGGTGAGTATGCAACTGGTTAAAAAGACACACTCATAGAGCAGTTATCAATGGTTTGCTGTCAAACTGGGAGGATTTGTCTAGTGGGGTCCTGTGGGTTCTGTCCTGATTTCAGTATTTTGATCAATAACTTGGATAATGGCATGAAACATATGTTTATATAGTCTGCAAATGACACCACATTGAGAGAGGTCGTTTGCACTTTGGAGGATTAGATTAGAATTCAAAAGGGCATTTGTTGATAAATTGGAGAATTGGTCTGAATTCAACAAGATGAAAATCAGTAAAGACAATTGCAAAACACTGCACTTAAGAGGGAAAAATCGAACACTCAGCTACAAAATGGAGAATAACTGGCTAGTCATTAGTACTGCTGAACCTCCGGATCCTTTTATAGTCGATGACAAATTGAATGTGAGTCCACCCCAGGGCTGAAGCCCAAAGCCTGAGCCCCACTGCCCCAGGAAGGCAGGAAGTCACTGGCTGCCTGCTCCTCCCACATTGTACCCCAGGTGTCTCTAGAGGGGGGGCAGAACCCAACCCTGCTGGTGGCCCCAGCAACCAACACGAAGGCTGTGCATCCAGGAGCAACAGAGAGGGAAGGGCTGCTACTTTGCCCCTCCCTGTCAATCATAACCCAGGAGGCTGTGGCTTCAAGAAAAAACCCTCGTGGCCTCATGCAGCCATGGTGGCCGCATTTGAGAAATGCTGTACTAGACTATGTGACGTAAATATTCTTGGATAGTAAGTGAAAAGAATGGAAATGTGCTGGTTAATTTGTGGTATTTCTTCATTAAAAATTTATGGAGCACGTAAAATGACAAATTGTTTAGATTTTAATTTGTTTAATTACATTCTGTCAAGAATTACTCAGCTTCTTTTGTTTTTGCTTTGGTTTTTAAGGTCACTTTTGGATCACTGCACAAAGTCTTCAGAGAAAACAGTAGTGATTACAAGGAAACGATGCTTAACAAAAACAAGTTCATTGTCAAGTAACACTCAAACAGGAGCACATCTCTGAAGTAAGTATCACTGTGAAGTCTTTTAATTGTTTGTTTATTTTTTTAAAAATCTTGATTATGGCAGTTTAGTGTGTCATTAGTGTATTAATGTGGAGCAGTGTTCTACAAAATACTACAGAGGTCAAATGATCTACATGTCAGAGTGCAAAAGCACCGGCAGAATCTTTTTGTAAGATCATTGGAGAGGACACTGCTGTCTCACTGGTAATTGCAGTCCTGTGGACTGAGATAGCTGCTGCTTCTGTCTAAGCTCCCAGGCATTCTTTGTGTCTGTGGTTGTGAACAGGTAGTGGTCTGGAGAAGACATGATTGCAACATGCCTAAAACCTGTTGGTCGTACTAATAACTCTGCCTGCATCTGCTCTTGAATTTGAAGCTGTAATACTTGCACCATAAACTACAGTTTTCCCTAATGATCCATATGTTCCACTTCTTGGCAACATGAGAAATAAAACAGTATTAAAGAATACTGGATACTAAAGTATGCATTGTGAATCCTGGGTGGTTTGCTTATAGAACTGGCAACATACCAGCCTCTGCAGGTTCATTTAGAGATTAATTTTTTTACTTTTTGTTTTTCAAACCTAACCTGAGGTTCATAAATATAATAGAACCCAATCCATCCTGATATCCAGCTGGTTCTGGATTGTATGTGGCTATTGCAGAGCCATAGTCACCAGCATAGTCTAAGATAAAGTGACCCAATTTGTATTTATAGCTGTCATTTGCAGCCACCCTGTTTGGTATTTCATTAAGTATTGTTCCATTTGAGAGACTCTTTGGATTGCTGACACCTTATATACAGACCATTAATGCTTTCCATGCTTTGGTAACAATATTTATGAGGGATGCACAATATTACTGCTTCATCTTACTACGTTTGCATGGTGTTTTATGAAGTCACTTTTTGTATTATATGTTCTTCTTAGAGTGCTTGCTCATATCCATTCCAGTTAGGTGTGCGCGCGGCGCGTGCACGTTCGTCGGAAGATTTTTACCCTAGCAGTACTCGGTGGGTCGGCTGGTCGCCCCCTGGAGTGGCGCTGCCATGGCACCGGATATATACCCCTGCTGACCCAAGCGCCCCTTAGTTCCTTCATACCGCCCGTGTCAGTCGTTGGAACAATGGAGTGAGGTTTTACTGACCTCCACCTCCCTAGCTATTCATAGTTCTCTAGTTATTTTGTTGTATATATAGTTCAAAGTTACATAGTTATAGTTAATTTTTATTGTTCATAGTTAGTGTATAGTTAAGAGGGGTTCGGGGATTAGCCCCTTCCCCGCACCTGGTGCCGGGGCCCATGCCCGGTTCATTGGGTGTCAAACCGTGCTCGGTCTGTCATAAGCTGATGCCAACAGGAGATCCACACGACTCCTGCCTTAAGTGCCTCGGGGAATCTCACCTGACAGATAAGTGTCACATTTGCAAGGCTTTTAAGCCGAGAACAAAAAAGGAGCGGGACTTTCGGCTAAAGCAGCTCCTCATGGAGGCAGCTCTTACCCCTCCACCTTCGGCACCGAGCACTGGTCAATCGTCAGGCAGAAGCACCTCCTCGGCACCAGACCACGCTGGTACTGCCAAGGCCTCTCGGCACCGGCCGTCGCCAGCACTGAAGTTGACTCAGCACCGCTCCCTCTCCCCGAGGTCGAGAGAGCCTAAGACTCCTGCTGCTTCCGTGCCACCTGCACTGCAGCCAGAGAGCTTGTCTAAGTCTGATTGCCTGGCACCGACGACGTTGGCACCGTCGATTCCGGTCCCATGAGAGCCATCGAGTCCGGTGCCTGTCAGCTCCCCAGCGCGAGCCATGGTTGAGCTTACTATTCCCTCCAGCCGGAGACATTCTCAACGGCGAGGGATCTGATTGCCATGACAGAGTCGACGCTGCCTCAAACTCCGGCACCGCCGGTCCGGGTAATACAGTCTGTCGGCAAGCCTGCCTTGATAAGACCATCCTCTGTCCTCACAGCAGAGCGGCACCATTCAGGATCATGGTCCCGCAGACGTTCCAGGTCCCATTGGCGCTCCCGCTCCCGACGCCGCTCGCAGTCCTGGTACTGTTCTCCTCCTTGGTACCGGTTGCACTCACGGTGCCGGTCGGTATCCCGTTCGCCGGCCCACTACTCTCGGCACTGCTCCAGCTCCCGGCATCGCTCCAGGCACCGTGACTCCCGTAGCCACTTCCAGCCTCGAGATCTTGATCAACCTCCTGGCACCGCTCCAGTCTCAGGTCTCGATCTTGTTCCTGGTACCAGTATGCCTCCCGGTACCGGTCCCCGGTACCGAGTAGGGCAAGGTCTGCTAGAGCTTTTCAGCACCTCCATGGCCATCCAGACACGCATCAGTGTCGGCCCATACGAACAGTTCTTATGCTCAGGACTGCAATTCAGATGTGCCCACCAGAGTCTTTCAAGAGACTCAGGCCCAGGACCAAGGACCCCATCAGTGGTCTTTCTAGACACCTTGGGCATACCACCAGGCCCAAGGCATACCAGTAGTTCCGTCCCGCTCTGTCTCTTCAGAACACCGAGTGTCAGAGGTGACGGTTAGCCGTCCCCCTCCTACTGCTGCGGAGGAAGTCCCAGTTCACCCACTGGACTCCCAGGTTCCTCTGGAGCGGGAGATCGCTCAAGAGCAACAGACCACCCAGGACCCGCTCATCGCTGGCATCTCCTCTTCCTCTTCTCCAGATGAGGCGGTGGCAAGAACATCCTCCTCGGGCCCTCTTCCAATCGACCTGAGAGCCCATCAGGGCCTCCTAAGGAGGGTAGCACTCAATATGAACCCCAGGTGGAGGAGGTCCCGGAGGTAGAGGACCCGGTAGTGGACATTCTATCGGCGGATGCCCCCACTAAAGTGGCCCTACCGTTTATTCGGACCATCCAGGTGAATGTCGATACTATATGGCAGTCTCCAGCCTCTATCCCTCCTGCGGCCAGAGGAGTCGAGCGTAAATATATGGTGCCCTCTAAAGGGTACGAGTACTTGTATGTCCATCCTCCTTCCTGCTCACTAGTCATTCAGTCCGTTAAGGAGAGGGAATGTCATGGCCAGCAGGCGTCAGCTCCGAAATCGAAGGAGGCTAGGCGAATGGACCTACTCAGCCGCAAGGTGTACTCTGCAGGGGCCCTACAGCTATGGGTGGCAAATCAACAAGCCCTGCTTAGCCGCTATAATTATAACACCTGGGTGGCGGTGGGTAAGTTTACGGAGCTTCTCCCTCAAGACTCCCGCCAAGAGTTCGCTGCCCTCTTGGAGGAAGGGAAAAAGGTGGCCAGAACTTCCCTCCAGGCCTTGTTGGATGCAGCAGACTCAGCAGCCAGGACTCTGGCCTCGAGCGTTGCGATGAGGCGCATCTCATGGCTTCAGGTTTCAAACCTCCCACCGGAGCTGCAGTATACCATTCAGGACTTATCATTTGATGGTAAAAGCCTCTTCTCGGAAAAGACTGACCCCAGGCTGCAAAGCCTGAAGGACAACAGGGTCATAATGCGCTCTCTCGGCGTGCATACGCCGGTGACCCAACGCAGGCCTTTCCATCCCCAGCCTCACCGCCCATACTCCGTGCCTAGACAAAGACAGGACTTTGGCAGGCGGCACGGCCGAGGTGGTCACAGAGAACCGTCAAGACTCCAAGGGGGCCAAAATCAAGGTCTCTCGAAACCACCACTGGGACCAAAGATGAATTTTTGAAGGTGCACCCGAGGGTGGCTTACCAGTTACAGGCCAGGATCTCTCTCCTCCCTTCTTCACCTGTCTCTCCTACTTCCTCCCAGCGTGGTCGCAGTTAACTTCAGATTGCTGGGTCCTATGCACGGTGGAGTATGGGTACCACCTCCAATTTATTTCAACCCCGCCCTCCCACCATCCAACCCTGTCCCTCTTCAGGGACCCCCTCATGAGCAATTCCTCTTACAAGAGGTGCAGACGCACCTCGCCATAGGAGCTATAGAGGAGGTAATGATGGACGAAAGGGGCAAGGGATTTTACTCCCGTTATTTCCTAATCCCTAAGTCGAAGGGAGGTCTCAGACCTATCCTAGACCTGCGAGGACTCAACCAGTTTATGATAAAGTTGAAGTTCTGCATGGTATCCCTGGGGACCATTATCCCGTCCTTGGAGACTGGTATGCCGCCCTCGATATGAAGGACGCGTAGTTTCACATCGCCATCTTTCCTCCGCACAGGAGATACCTCCGCTTTGTAGCCAACTGTCAGCACTTCCAGTTTACGGTCCTGCCGTTTGGCCTTTCTACAGCCCCAAGGGTATTTACAAAGTGTATGGCCGTAGTCGCCGCCTACCTCCGCTGACGTCAGATACATGTTTTTCCATATCTGGACGATTGGCTCATCCAAGGGGCCTCTGAGACACAAGTCACTCAGCATGTGGGCATAGTCAACAACCTATTCACACGACTAGGTCTGATCATCACTATAGAAAAATCCACTCTGGTTCCCCCGCAGAGGTTAGACTTCATAGGAGCTATCCTGGACTCCAGTCTAATCAGAGCCTGCTTACCATAGCCACGGTTTCAGGCGATGGCAACAGTCATCCAAGGTCGACAGAATTTCCCAACGACCTTGGCTCGCACTTGTCTTGGTCTCCTGAGTCACATGGCTGCCTGCACGTTTGTAACCAAACACGCCAGGCTCCGCCTCAGTCCTCTCCAAGTTTGGCTCAACTCGGTATACCGCCCAGGCAGGGACCCAATAGACACGATAGTCATCATTCCCTCGAGCACCCTAGGCTCCCTAGAATGGTGGCTAACTCCCTCCCTGGTGTGTGCAGGGATGCCGTTCCATCCGCCCCAACCCTCAATGTCCTTGACGACGGATGTGTCCTCTCTCGACTGGGGTGCTCACCTCGGTCACCATCGTACTCAAGGCCTTTGGCCTTCTCAGGAGCTGGCATTACACATAAATGTCCGAGAATTGAGAGTAGTCCGTCTGGCGTGCCAGGCGTTCCAGCAGCAGTTGCAAGGCCGTTGTGTCTCAGTGTTTACAGACAACACGACAGCCATGTACTACATAAACAAACGAAGGGACACGGTCCTCCCCCTTTGTCAGGAGGCCATCCAACTCTGGGACTTTTGCATAGCCCACTCGATAGATCTGGTAGCATCCTTTCTCCCAGGCGTTTAGAACACCCTGGCAGATCGACTCAGCAAGTCTTTCCTGTCTCACGAGTGGGCGATCTGCCCGGACGTTATGCCTTCTGTTTTCCAGAAGTGGGGATTTCCCCACATAGACCTGTTCGCTTCCTGCGAGAACAGGAAATGCCAGATGTTCTGCTCCTTCCAAGGTCTCTCTCTGGGATCGATCTTGGACACTTTCCTGATGCCGTGGAAGAGCCAGCTCCTTTAAGCCTTCTCACTGTTCCCGCTTGTTCACAAGGTCCTGCTGAAACTCCGCAGGGACAGAGCGCGCATCATCATGATTGCTCCAGCGTGGCCCAGGCAGCACTGGTACACCACGTTGCTCAACCTGTCAATAGCCAACCCAATTACCCTGCCACTCCACCCAGACCTCATAACTCAGGACCACAGCAAGCTTCGCCACCCGGACCGGCAGGCTTGTCACCTCACGGCGTGGCTGCTGTGTGGCTTAACCAGTCAGAGTTACGTTGCTCTGAATCAGTACGACAAGTTCTCCTGGGTAGCAGGAAGCCTTCCACCCGGTCAATGTACCTGACCAAGTGGAAGTGTTTCTCCTGCTGGTGCGAAACGCTTAATCTTACACCCACTGAGGTCTCGATCCCCTCTATTTTTGACTACCTCTGTCTCTCAAACAGCGGGGCCTAGCAGTATCATCATTGAGGGTACACTTGGCAGCCATCTCTACCTTCCACCCAGGCGAAGGTGGTCGTTCCATGTTCTCACACCCTATGGTTTCGAGGTTCCTTAAGAGCTTGGAGCGCTTATACCCTCAAGTACGCCGCCCAGCCCCGACCTGGGACCTCAACCTGGTTTTAACCAGACTTATGTCTCCCCCATTCGAGCCGTTAGTAACCTGCTCGCTACTATATCTGTCTTGGAAGACAGCTTTCCTCGTAGCCATTACATCGTCCAGATGAGTCTCCAAGCTTAGGGCTCTTACGGTGGATCCGCCGTACACTGTGTTCCACAAAGACAAGATGCAGTTGCGACCACACCCGGCTTTCCTCCCTAAGGTGGTTTTGGCCTTTCATGTTAACCAGGACATCTTTCTCCCGGTCTTCTTCCCGAAGCCACACTCAGTGCTACATGAGCAACAGTTGCACTCCCTGGACTTCCGTAGAGCGCTCGCATTTTATGTTGAACGGACAAAACTGTTTCGTAAAATGCCCCAACTCTTTGTCGCGGTAGCAGACCGAATGAAAGGCCTACCTGTTTCCTCTCAGAGGATCTCATCTTGGGTGATGGTGTGCATCCGCACTTGTTATGATTTGGCTCATATTTCCCCAAGCCACATCACCACGCATTCTACCAGGGCTCAGGCTTCATCTGCCGCCTTCCTGGCTCGTGTACCTATCCAGGAGATATGTCGCGCAGCTACCTGGTCCTCGGTCCACACCTTTGCTTTGCATTATGCTCTGGTTCAACAGTCAAGAGATGGTGCAGCCTTTGGCTCAGCAGTTTTGCATTCTGCCACATCTCACTCTGACCTCACCGCCTAGGTAAGGCTTGGGAATCTCCTAACTGGAATGGATATGAGCAAGCACTCGAAGAAGAAAAGACGGTTACTCACCTTTGTAACTGTTCTTCTTCAAGATGTGTTGCTCATATCCATTCCAAACCCACCCTCCTTCCCCCACTATCGGAGTAGCTGGCAAGAAGGAACTGAGGGGTGGTTGGGTTGGCAGGGGTATGTCTCCGGCGTCATGGCGGCGCCACTCCAGGGGGTGCCCAGCCGACCCACCAAGTGTTACTAGGGTAAAAATCTTCCGACGAACATGCACGTGGCACGCGCACACCTAACTGGAATGGATATGAGCAACACATCTTCAAGAACAACCGTTACAAAGGTGAGTAACCGTCTTTTGTTCCTAGTCAGTGGTCTTTGCTATACAAAACTCTAGCTATTAATAGACTAGGTATAACCAAATTATTATTATATTGTACTAAAAGGCAAGGAGGACAGATTGGGGTTATACTTCTTGTAAAGTAAGTCAAGGTTAATCTAAAGGAAATAGTGTTGGCTGACCCCTAAAAATTGCCACAGTGGTTTCCTAAGGTGCAAGAAAAAATTGTGAACAGATCAAATTGTTCTGTACATCTTAGTGAATGATCCATACTCTGGGAATTGGACTGCATTTTTCCTAATGAAGAGATATTGATAGGCTATTAGATAACCTTTTTCTTACATACAAAAAACTTATGTTTGCAAAGTCAAACACTCAAAGTTAAGAAATGTCAGAATTAAGATTGCTTGGGAACACTTAATTTGTCCCCCTTGCACATATACATTAGGATAGTCTCACTCAATATTGCCTATAAAGTATATACCAGATATAGAGCCCGTGTCCTGGTTCCCAGTCCAGTGCCTTGAACATGAGAGCATCTTTTCTCTTTTTGCATTCCTTTGTTTCATTCACTGTCTATTCTATACAATTAAAGATGCAAGGGTCCTGTAGATCTTTCAGACATCTGATTTTTGGTACTGGGGGATCAATTCCCTGCTCCACCATAAACTTCCTGTGTAACCTTGGGCTAGTCACTCAGGACTAGAACCACAAAGGTATTTAGGTGCCTAACTTCCATGGATTTCGGTGGCATTTCGGAGCCTGTGTGCCTTTCAGGATGTGGGCCTTAGTTCCTCTTTACCTCAGTTCCTTACTGATAAAATGTGATGATATGTTACTTCCCTATCTCACAAAGGTGTTGAGATTATATTAAAGATTGGAATGCTGAGGTACTGGGGTGTGATAGAGGCCATATTAAGATATAACAAATGTGATCATGTATTTCAAGATGGTATACTATATACTGTAAAATATAAGATAGAAATATAGAAGAATTTATATAATTTTAGGGCTTGATTGCTGATCTCATTGTTAAGCACATGAAATTACTCCTGAATTACACAGGCGTAAGCAGGAGAAGAATCTGGCCATTAAAATTTAAGGAAAAAAGCTTGGTTTTAGTTTGTGGCAAAAGAGCATTTTGGAATGTCTGTTAATTGCCAAAGGGAAAATTACTCTTCTCTTTTTAACTACATACTTCATATAAAGGAGATATGTAGACAGTCATAATTTGGGCATAAAAATGTCTATGCAGATTACTACCAGACAAGACTAAACTTTTCCTACTCGGTATTTTTTTCTAATCAATACCAGAGAAATACATTTTGCTGCTGAAGTCACATTCTTATTTTCATTCTAACATTTTATTCATTTTGTTTTCTTTTTGTGAGCAAAAAATAAGTGATTTGAATCCTCAATTTTAATACTGTCAAGAGAATTAGAGAACCAAAATGCATAAAAAATATTTAAACAAACTTGGGGCCAGATCATCAGCCATTGTAAATCAGTATGCAGAGGTTTACACCAGTTACTGTTTTGGCGGATTAGGTTAACTGAACAGTACAGATTTTATAGGACATGAGAAATCGTGTATTCTGACTGTCAGTTCATTCAGTCTCAGAAACAAGATCTAGTAACACAGATGATAATAGGGAGGCTAACATTAGAGCAGATATTATTTCTCATTAAAGTCTTTGTCCTTTATTAGTTTCACGTTGGGTAAAATAAGAGGAAAACATCTAGCAAATTAGCAACTTAATGAAATATTGCCTGTTTCCCACTTACAGCCTAGTTTTGGCAAGCTAGTTCTAACTCCAGGAATAATTGATTTTTCTGTTTAGTGAGTTCAGAATTCAGTCATTCCTAGTAGTAAGATAACACTGGAAAAGTTTACCAGGAAAGCCTTGAACTCACCATTGGTTGGAGTTTTCAAGACGAGATTAGTAAAAGACATTGTTTAATTTTCAATTCAGGCTTTGTTCTGCAATTGCTGCTGCTCCCACTCAGAGTGGGTGCTGCCAGTAGAGTTTAAATTGCTGACCAGTTTCCCCTTTCCTGCAGCCTTTCACTGTCATATTTCCTCTTTCCTCTGCAAGAGTGGAATTGTGTTTTGAATCCCTGCACATGCTTCTTGCCATTTAGCCTATGGAATACCGTAAGAGAGTATTATTCTATATAATATATAAACAATTATAGTTAATTATATCCACTTATTTATGAAATTGTTTCAAAATTACAGCTTGAAATGAATGACCTTGTATGCCTCAGAATATATTTAATTATTGAGCTGAATATTACATAATTTTCTCATTTTTAAAGAGTTGCCCAGATGGTAAAACAATGAATTCCATGTAAAAAAATGATTAAATACCCTTTGGATATGAGGCATATACTTATCCTCCTTAGCGACACAGTCTGTGGTTAATAGGTGGAGTTACATCTTGCTAACCTGGTAACATGAGAGCATCCCTAGAGTTTCCTGAATATAGACAAGGGTTTCAAAGAAAAAACAAAACAAAACACATTGAATGTCTAACTGAATGTCAAATCTCTAAAAAGGGCTGAACAAAATTATTTATCTAACAAGAAAATAAGTACTGAAAGCAGATCAAAAACCAAGTGCAAATTATTATTACCGCTACAAAAATAATACAGCACACCTATAAATAGCAAAGTAATATTACTCAGCTGCTACCTTAGCCCAGGGTCCACTGATGTCACCTCAGTGAGGGAGAGTCTTGAAAAGTAGGATTTCCCCTGCTCTGGCTCCCTGTTTACCTGTTGCTGACACTGTTTTACTCCTATTGCTTATTGATACAACTCTTGTGTGTGGAAGGAGCAAGAAACAATACACTTAGGAGTTAGTTTTTTAGATCATTAAAGAAGACTAGTAGTGCTGACTCTTACATGGGCATTGATCTAAATTGTAGTATGGTCTCTTTCTTTTTGGAGAAGTTGCTCTAACATCATCTAATAGAAGATGCAGTTGCGGGAGTGTTTTTTTTTTTTTAGCATGCACAAGAACTCTGCCTGGCAGAGGTACCACGCAGCTCTTTCTAAGCAAGCACATTGTTTTCTTAAAGTGAAAGCATTCAGGAGAATAACATATTAAAAACAATAAATGAACACAAATACTAAAAAGTTTACCAGAGCTTGGGACTCTGGTAGGAGTCAGTCTTTCTAACCCTTCCTGGGTTGGCGGCCCCCTTAGACAGAAGGACCTTTCTGTTTGCTGGATCAAAAAGAAGGCCTTGAGTCAGTTTAAATGCAGACTGTTTATCCAAAAGTCCTTTGTCTGTTGATCTCTGGAGAATGTAGTTTGAACCAGTATATGTGAGCCTCTCCTAGTGGTGGCACCTCTCTGGAGGTGTTACAACCTGAGTTAATTTGCCTAATCACCCCTCACTGTTTTTAGTTCATGGAGGGCTGTGGTTCTTCTCCTCCATGGAATTATGTACTGTCCCTGGCCCACAATGATACATAAACTTAATACAGTAATATCTCCAAAAGATGTTGCAAGAAATTGCCATATCTGTTGCAGTGTTTATGTATAGATTTCAACTTATATACAAGGTAGTAGCTCATGTCTTTCAGATTTGAGATATAGCACACATAAAAGTAATAAAAATAATCCTAAAATAAAACCGAGTGATGCCTATTCTCGCAGAATAATATAACATGTAGATAAGATAATCATTCCATGCTGTGTGATTAATTGGATTAGAAGTGCTATATATGTTTTCAGTATTATTAATATCCTTTGTGTTCCGACACAAATGATCGCATGGGGCAAGATCACTATTCAGTTTTCTAGTAACTTTTTATATGACAAAAATTGGCCCAAATGGCCTTATAGTCTAAGAATTTGAGATGCATTTATAAATCAATATTGCTAAAGATGCACCTGAGGTTTAGCTAAGTCTCTTCACCATTCTGGAGTTGTTAGTATATGATTTTGGGTTCTGTTTTGTGCAACAATAACCTTTTTCTATAAGAGGCTATGGACAGCTGCTTTTAAATCTCAGCGTAGGAGCTAACAGTAAGGCTGGACATGTAGGAGGACTAATTGTACATTTTGGGGCAAATCAGAATTACAGATCTAATTACTGGATATAGTTGTCCTAGTAAAGATGAAGTTTTGGGTTGACCATAAAGAGTCAAATTTCCCCAGACTGGTCACACCTCCAAAATTTCTCATCTCTTCTGTTGTACATGAAAATTTGATTAGCTGAAGGATTGATTCAGGAGTGCACGATATTTCACACACAACTGGTGTGATCAGTCTATCCTCTAAGACCCATCCATGCCCGATTGGGGAGGATGGTTTTGGATCCATTCTGTCATCCTGGAGTTAAGTCCAAAGCTGATTGTGAAGAGTTACAAAGGGATCTTACAAAATTTGGTGATTAGGCAACAACATGGCAGATGAAATTCAGTGTTGATAAATGCAAAATAATGGATACCGGAAAACATAATCCCCACTATACATACCAAATGATGGGGATATCAATTAGTTGTTACCACTCAAGAAGTCATTGTAGATAGTTCTCTGAAAACAGCTGTGCACTGATATTCAAAAAAGCTACTAGAATGTTAGGCACCAATAGGAAAGATTTAGATAATAAGACAAAATATCATATTGCCTCTCTATAAATCCATGGTATGCCCACACCTTGAATACTGAGTGCAGTTTTCATTGCTCCATCTCAAATAAGATATTAGAATTGGAAAAAGTACAGAGAAGGGCAACAAAAATTAGTAGTAGTATGGAACACATTCCATTTGAAGAGAGAGTAAAAAGACTGGAACTGTTCAGCTTCGAAAAGACAATTATGAATAAAAGTCTATAAAAGCATGAATGGTGTGGAGAAAATGAATGGGGAAGTGTTCTTTACCCTTTCATATAACACAAGAAGCAGAGGTCACCTAATGCAATTAATAGGCAGCTGGTGTAAAATCAACACAAGGAAGTACTTCACACAAGGCACAGTCAAACTGTGGAACTCATTGCGAGCCGTGGCAGCTTCATAGACAGTAAGATCACATGTTTCGTACAAGAAAATCTGTAAAGCAGCACCTGGTCATCAGTTCATACCACCTTCAAAATTCTACAAGCTGGGCATCCAGTCATCATCTGATGCTGCCTTCAGTAGAGATGTGCTCCTCACTGTAGTAACACAGTATGAGGGCCGGCTCTAACTTTTTTGCTGCCTCAAGCAAAAAAAAGAGTGCTGCCCCGCCATGAGTGCCGTGCTACCTACTCGCCCCCCCCCCCGAGTACTACCTGGCTGAAACAAACAAAAAACCCCCTCCAGCGCTGCCCCGCCCCAAGGTGCTGCCCCAAGCATGTGCTTGGTTGGCTGGTGCCTGGAGCCAGCCCTGCACAGTAACTATTAAGAAAAGGTTTTTGCATCAGTACATAACTGTACATGATCCCCCACCAATCTCCTCTTCTCCCCGCCACCCCCAACCCTGAGTGGACACTGATCTAAACATTTCCATGTCAGGGAACTGTGGATCTCATTACGAATAAGAATAAGAAAATTTATTCATGTCTTATCTGAAAATGTCTTTATTTGGAGTATTGAGGTCCACAGATCCAGCCTACCCTGAATGGGCTGTGTGGCAAATTGCCAACACTATTTTGATGGATCTCATGCTTTCTCTTCTTTGGGAGGGGTTCAGGGCACCATTTCTTGCCCCTGCAGTGGAATGTTAACTGCCCCACTAGTGTCCTAGAGGAGGGGAGTGGAGAGGGAGGGACCTAGGCCCACCCTCTACTCCAGGTCCCAGCCCAGGGGCCCTGAGGATAGTGGTAAACCACTTGAACTGACACTTCCTTCCCCTGGGCTACTTCCGTCTCCTGCCCTTCAGCCTGTGAGGGGCTTTCTGCCCTCCCTCTGTACAAGCAGGGTGCCCCTTTACTTAGGGTCTTGGACTTCTTAGCTCACCGCAGCACTTCTCCAAACTGTCCTCTGCTCCAACACCAATTCCTCTCTGCTCAAACTCCATTTGTCCCTCCCTCAGCACCGCCGGCACTGGCAGTGTTGGGTGCAGGCCCATTATCGCCAGCACTGGCAGTGTTTGGGGGTAGGCCCATTATCACCTGCACTACCATCGTGACTCCTCCAGCGCAGCTGGCACCAGGTCTGGGGGTCCAGTAGCCCTGGCACCGGCAGGGACTCCAGCAGTGCCATAGACTGTAGCACTGGCGGTGATGGCGATTCCAACATTGAGAATGACATTGGTACTGTTGGCACTTTCAGCACTGGCGGTGCCTGCATCGGTGTATGCAGCCACTGCACTGAGGGGCACACCATCATCTGGGTTGGCACTGGCCCAAGAAACCCAGGTGGCATGGGACCCCTTGGATGCTGAAGAAGTGAGCAGCTACCCCTCACAGGGATCTTTTCCTCATTCTCACCAGATGAGGCATTGGCAGGCATGGCGACAGCCAGAGTTCTGTAGCCGCTGTTGCGTAGGGTTGCCCAGGGCCTGAGCATTCAGGCAGAGGAGGTAGTCGAGGATGCAGATCCGATGGTGAACATCCTCGCCCCCTCTGGACTTTCACTTATTGCACTGCCACTTATAAAGACCATCTATGACACCACGAAAACTCAGTGTCAGACCTCAGTCTTGTTGCCCCCTATGGCTAAATGCCATGCAAGATGCTACTTTGTGCCGTCCAGGGGTTACAAGCATGTATACATGCATCCCACACCTGACTGTCTTGTGGTCGCTGCTGCCAACCAATGCTAGGATCAGGACTTCCAGGGACACTGAAAACGACCCTGAAGAATCAGGAGCAAAAAGACTTAACCTTTATGGGAGAAAGGTCTACTCCACTGAAGACTTGCAGCTCTGCATATCCGATCAGCAGGCACTCCTATAACACCTGCTTGGCGATGACTGAGTTCACGGAGTTGCTCCCTTCGGACTCCCATGCCAAGTTTTTGGTGTTGGTTGAGGAAGAGAGACTCCTCTCCAGGACATCCCTTCAGGCAGCACTTGATGGGGCTATGGCCGCAAGAGTGGCTATGAGAAGGGGCTCATAGCTCCAGGTTTCTGGCATCCCCTATGAGGTACAGCAAACCATTCAGGGCCTGCCTTTTGAGGGTGAGACTCTCTTCTCAGAAAAAACTGACAAAGGGCTAAACAGCCTTAAAGACTCCAGAGCCACCCTCAGGTCCCTGGACATGTATGTGCCTTCAGCACAGCAGAGACATTTCCGTCCGCAGCCTCCTCAACGGTTTGGTCATCAGAACCACCAAGATGGCTCCAGAAGGAGAAATCGGAGTGGCAGGAGAAGGCTCTGTGAGCCTTGTGGCCAGGGCTCGGGACATTCCAAACCATCTTCAGGAGCCAAATCGGTCTTTTGAAAGTGTGGTCAAGGACAGCACACCAGAACAACATCTGGATCCACTCCACCTTACCTTTTCGCCTCAATTTTCCCCTTTCTACTGTGCATTACTTTGAGTATTACTTCAGAACTTGGGTGCTCCACGCAGTAGAGAGGGGATACTCCATCCAATTCTGTGCCCTCCTGCCCTTCCATCCCCTTTCCCCATCCCTCTTCAAGGACTCCTCTCATGAGCTGTACTCGCTTCTGTCGGTAGGGACAGTGGAAGAGGTTCCTTAGGCGCAGAAGGGCAAGGGCTTCACAATAGTTCCTAATACTGAAAGCCAAGGGCGGCCTCAGTCCCATCTTGGACATATGGGAACTCAACAAGTTTGTTAAGAAACTCCAGTTCCGCATGGTCTATTTGGTCTCCATCATCCCCTTGCTGGATCCAGCAGACTGGTGTGCTGCCCTCGACTTGAAGGACGCATACTTTCATATCACAATTACTCAATCCCACAGAAAGTACCTTAGGTTTGTGGTACTAATACCTACTAACAATTCACAGTCCTTCCATTCGGCCTGTCAGCAGCACCTTGAATCTTCACCAAGTGCATGGCAGTTGTTGCTGCTTTCCTGCGCAGGCACCAGGTACCGGTGTTGCTGTACTTTGGTGACTGGCTGATCAAGGACCGTTCCAGGACCCAAGTAGAAGCTTAGGTCAGATTAATCAGAGCCACCTTCGACAACCTGGATCTTCATCTAAATGAAGCAAAATCGACTTTATCCTCTATCCAGAAGATAGAGTTTATAGGGGCAGTACTGGACTCGATCCAAGCTGTGGCCATATCTATTGGAAGAAAGGTTTCAGACCCTGACAGATATCATTCAAGGCATCAGACAGTTTCCCACCATCACAGCAAGGAACTGCCTGAAGCTTCTCAGTCACATGGCTGTCTGTACCTACATAATGTAGCATGCCAGACTCAGGCTTCAGTCTCTTCAGTCGTGGCTCACATCAGTGTATCGTCCAGCCTGGGACAGCTTGGACAGGATCATGACCCTGCCTCGCCCAGTCCTCGACTCTCTCCTGTGGTGGCTTGACCCTTAGGAAGTGGTCTCAGGGGTCCCCTTCACCAGTCCGCAAGCGTCTCTCTTGCAAGTGACGGACACGTCAGACTTAGCCTGGGGAGCTCATCTGGGAGACAGCAGGACCCAAGGTTTCTGGTCTCATGCAAAACTGGCTCTCTACATCAACGTCAGAGAGCTGAGAGCAGTGCGCCTAGCATGCCAGAACTTCTGTGCACTCTTCACGGGACTTTGTGTATCTGTTATGACGGACAATATAATAGCAATGTGCTATAACAACAAATGGGGGTGCATGCTTCCCCTGGACGTCACGTTTTCAATCTTCCAGAGGTGGGGCTTTCTCCAGATAAACCTATTCACCATACGACACACACAATAGGAAATGCCAGCAGTTCTGCTCCTTCAAGAATCACAGCCTGGGCTCCAGAGCAGATGTGTTCCTCTTTCCATGGGGAGGCCATTGCCTTTCCGCCCATACCGCTCATTTACAAGGTACTCCTCAAGATCTGGAGGGAACGAGCTCAGGTCATATTGATAGCACTAGCCTGGCCCCGTCAGCGCTGGTATACATCTCTCCTAGACATGTCTGTGGAAGCCCTGGCCACTCTTCCAAGACACAAGATCATGGTTGTCTTTAACATCTGAACTGTGTGTTGCTTCACCTCATGGCATGGAAGCTCTGTGGTTGAACCCGATGGAGCTTTCCTGTTCAGACCAGGTTAAACTAGTCCTTCTTGGCAGCAGGAAACCCTCTACGAGAGCCACCTACCTTGCCGAGTGGAAGAGATTTTCCCTGTGGTCAGCGCAGCACCATTTGTTCCCAACACTAGCCTCAGTGCCAGTCATTCTGGACTACCTCCTCCATCTAAAGCAGCAGGGGCTTTCGTTTTCTTCAATAAGAGCGCACTTAGCTGCCATATTGGCCTTCCATCCGGGTGCAGGGGGATGCTCGATGTTTGCTAACCCTATGGTCAACTGATTTTTAAAAGAACTCGACAGACTGCACCCTAACGTCCGTCAGCCTGTCCCCACCTGGGACCTCAACCTGGTCCTCTAGGCTCATAGGACCACCCTTTGAACCGTTGGTGACATGCTCCCTGATCTACCTGTCTTACAATGTGGCGTTCCTGTTAGCGATAACCTCAGCCAGGAGGGTGTCTGAACTCAAGGCCTGAATATCAGAGGCTCCTTACATGTGTTCTGTAAGGACAGGGTTTCCTCCCGAAAGTTGTGGCAACTTCACCCCAACCAGGACACCTTTCTCCCAGTATTCTACCCTAAGCTGCACTCCATCCATCACTCACTGGATGTCCGCAGAGCACTAGCCTTTTACATCAAGAGAATGAAGCCATTCAAAAAAATCTGTCCAGCTACCCATGGCAGACAGAAATGAAAAGTCTGCCTGTGTCATCACAATGCACTTCATCATAGACGTGATCCATGATGAAATGCATTGTGATGTGCTACAACCTGGCAGGGGTTCCCGCACCCCCAGTCACTGCACATTTTACCAGGTGCAGGCTTCATCAATAGCATTCCTGGTGCAGGTCTCCGCTGAGGAAATCTGCAGAGCGGCAATGTGGTTCTCCATCCATACTTTAATCACTCACTATGGATTACCCAGTAGGCCAGAAACGATGCAGCCTTCGGACGAACAGTGCTCCCATCAGTGGAAGACTCCAACCGCACTTCCTGAACGTAGGCTTGTGAGTCACCTGATTTTGAATTGAGATGATCAAGCACTTGAAGAAAAAATGGTTACTCACCTCATAACTGTTGATCTTTGAGATGTGTTGTTAATGTCCATTCCAATACCCACCCTCCTAACTTTCTGTCGGAGTAGGTGGCAAGAAGAAATTAAGGCAGTGGCGAGGCGGCTGGGGTCTATATTGAGTGCCATGATGGCGCGACTTCGGGGGGCGCCCAAGCCAACCTGACGTATGCTGCTAGGGAAAAATCTTCTGGCTATCATGCACGTGCGTGCACGCACACCTAATTGGAATGGACATGAACAACACATCTCAAAGACAACAGTTACCAGAATGTGAGTAACCGTTTTATACTGTCTCGTATGACCTTCTTATAAATAAACTAGGGAAATACATCCTAGATGGAGCCGCTATAAGATGCGTGCATAACTGGTTGGAAAACTATTACCAGAGAGTAGTTGTTAGTGGTTCATGGTCAAGCTGGAAGGGCATATCAAGTGGGGTCCTGCAGGGATCAGTTCTGGGTCCGGTTCTGTTCAATATCTTCATCAGTGATTTTAGATAATGGCATAGAGAGTACACTTATAAAGTTTGTGGACAATACCAAGCTGGGATGGATTGAAAGTGCTTTGGAGGATAGGATTAAAATTCAAAATGGTCTGGACAAACTGGAGAAATGGTCTGAAGTAAATAAGGACAAATGCAAAGTACTACACCTAGAAAGGAACAATTGATTGCATAAGTACAAAACGGGAAATGACTGCCTAGAATGGAGTACTGCGGAAAGGGATCTGGATCACAAGCTAAATATGAGTCAGCAGTATAACACCATTGCAAAAAAAGCAAACATCATTCTGTAATGCACTAGCAGGAGTGTTATAAGCAAGACATAAGAAGTAATTCTGTTCTACTCTGTGCTGATTAGGCCTCAGTGTCCTGTTCTGGGCACTGCATTTCAGAAAAGAGGTGAACAAATTGGAGAAAATCCAGAGGAGAGGAACAAAAATGATTAAAGCTCTGGAAAATACAAGGGAAGACTGAAAAAATTGGGTTGGTTTAGTCTGGAAAAGCAAAGACTAGTGTGTGTGTGTGTGGGGGGGAACACATAACAGTTTTAAAGTACTTAAAAGGTTGTTATAAGGAGGAGGGAGAAAAATTGTTCTTGTTAACCTGAGGATAGGACAAGAAGCAATGAGCTTAAATTGCAGTAAGGGTGGTTTTCAGGTTGGACATTAGGAAAACTTTCTGCTAGGGTAGTTAAGCACTGGAATAAATTGCCTAGGGAAGTTGTGGAATCTCTGTAATTGGAGATTTTTAAGAGCAGACAAGACAAACACCTGTCAGAGATGGTTTCTAGATAATACTTAGTCTTGCTTTGAGTGCAGGGAACTGCATTAGAAGACCTCTCAAGGTCCTTCCTAATCCTGTGATTTAGCATCTGGATGTAACTTACATGTTGTGGTGATAAAGGAGGGATAGTTAAAACCAGAAGAACAAAGGTTATTTTTACTTATGAACTGGTTTTCTGGGCCAGTATAGTATGTCCTAGGAAAGTTCATGGTCAAAAGTAACCTTTTTATTAGGCGCTTAACAACATGAAAGGACCTTGTGGTCTTCAAATGAATTACAACATTTTTATAACAAACTCAGAAGGAATTAATACAAAATTTGGACATGTAAAATAGAATTCCATTTGTAATGCTTGTTCTTTAACAGATTTTCAGTACAATGATTTTTAGTGGGGACCATTTTTACTTGAAAATATTGCCAGTTTTGGAAAAAAAAATAGTTTCTATCTGGTTATACTCCACAGACACTTCTCATGTGTTACAGTAGCTCCAAACAAAGGAATAAAAATTAAAGTAACCACACACATCGAAACAATGATGGGCTGCCAATTGTATTCACTATAAGTAGGAAAGGAGAGATCAAGTGTTTCTATCGAAAGCCCAGAAGGATCTGTGAACTGGTATTTTTCATAACCAAGGAAAGCAAATACTCTCTTCTTGACTGTAGTAGGTTAGTTAGTTAATATTGCACATTTCAGTGTCTTCATTTAAGCATTACTGAAACTCTTACTGCAAACCTGAATGCTATCTCTTATTGCATACAGTCAGTTCATGCCAGTTTAAACAGACTCCTGGGAAATAGATGCAATATTTATAGTGACATGATTTAGAAAAGCCTTTTCATGGCAACATTGTAGATGCTTTGAATTCTTATAAGATTTGCTGTAATTTTGGAATGCCAATTCTGTATGAAAGTACTAGGATGAAAAAATCTTCTCGTTTCACTGACTTCAGTGTTTTTAATCCTGCTATTTGTATTTTTTTTAATTGTTAAACCATTTAAATTGAAATCGACCTGTACAGCTGCAAGGCCACAGTGCTTCTACTCTGTTCAGGAAATGCAGTTGGCCTAAGAAAAATCCACAGACTTGCATGAGTTTGGGCTAAGCACTTAATCTGTCTGCCATCATTTTTATTTGTAAAATGGAAATACTAATGCTTTTTCTTCCATCTTTTCTCTCGTATAGACTGAGATCTTGGTCAGGGACTTCTCTTGCACTGACTTTCAGTTTTAAGTGAAGAAGAGATTTCAGTTCCATATATCCTCCAATGTGTGCATCAGTTCCCTTGGACACATCCTATTCACAAGCTCTGCGTGAGGGATGTGAATTTCTCCCTTGAATAAGGAAGAAGGGGTTTTTGTTGAAATTTTATTTTGAAAATGTCATAAAATATAACAAACCACACTTCATATTCTAACTTGCTTATCCAGCTTTGTCACTAGATACCCTTCTCTCCTTCATTCTCAAATGTTTCCTTTTGTGGTTCTTTATTCATTTTTAGAATATTGAATGTTTACGTATTTAGAAAAATGTTTACAAAGATGATATTGTCAATGCCTGGTGTTTCTAGTCCTTAGACTATGTGTTACGCTGCTGCTGTTTCCTAGTATATTACTGTGGTTAGATTGTCCTCTAGTCTGCCAGGGACAGTGAGGTATTGTTGTGGCCTTTTTTAACTGTTTTCTTTGCTGCAAGAGTCTTACTTAGTCTCTTGACTGCCACATGACAGAACAAATAGTAAATAAAGACTGTATTGATGGCTGTGGTGTTCATCTTGGAATGTGGTGTTTAACGGTTGCAACAAGTTATTACAACACACAGAGTAAAATAGTGGGCAAGTATAACTTTAACTTGATAGTTAATGGGAGCAAATTAGTTTTTCATGTTGTACTTACTTTCTACTTAAAACTTGATACTAGTTTTCAGCGAAAACTAGAATAGAAAAGGCTTTTCTGTATTTAAAAGTCAAGTTTTACTCAGTTGATCAAATACAAATCATTTAAGCTAATCCCTTGTTGATATTTAAATCGTGACTTTCTGTTTGAAAGAGACAGCTTAAAATAGACTGATTTAATATTTATTTTTGTATTACCATAGTATCTAGGAGCCCTAGACATGGACCAAGACCCCATTGTGCTAGGTGCTGTACAAACACAGAACAAAAAGACAGTCCCTGCATGATGGAGCACTACCTTTTCTTAGTGCATATCTGAACATTTTATGCCAATTTTCAGTATATCAGTTTGAGGTCAAGTATTGATATTTCATTTTACAGGAATTCTGACCACATGTCTTGGCTGGTGGTGGGGTACGCAATATGCTTTCAGATGTACAAATTACTACTGACTTCTAAACTATATGAAGAATTCATTTAGGACTAGATTGTACCCTTGCCTTATGAGGCTGTTCAGGAGAGTAAGTGCTACTGGACATAAGTAAGGGTGTCATCAGGCCTTTAGTGTTTTAGGTTATATTGCCGATGCATTTGTTTTTTCTTTCCAGCACCCTACACTCTTTCATTCTGTTCTGGTGAATAATTTGTAATTCTTCGTTAGCAGATGAAGTACTGCATTATGGTTTGGTTTTTTTAATTAAAAAAAACTCTCTGCCAGTTCCTACTTAAACATTTTAGCCTCTGGAGTATCGAGTTCAGGAAAAAGAAAATTTCCAACCTAAACACACATGACAAGATCCAACATGTTTATTTTAAAAGGACTGAGCTAACTTGGATCAATTTTAGATGTCAATAACTTAATGATATAATGCCAGCATATGAGTAAAATGGATGCTGATGGAGGTGCAAGATGTTTCTCATTGACTATAGTCTTCTGCTGATAATTATTTTTAAAGAAAAATATGTAGGATTGTCAGACTACTGAAAGGGAAAGTCTTTCTTTAATAAAAATGATAAATTAAATTATTTGACTCATTTCTGTTTCTCCATCCCATGTTTCTCTCACACTCTCATCCCTACAGGCCAACAAAGTTCTTGTCCCCAGAATAGCTATCCAGTATATTTGTTTAAATTGGATGAATGGCAACACTTTCCTAATTCAATTTTCAAAAATAATATAAACAATATATAGACATTTCTCTGAGACAAAGCCTCTCTGAACTTAAGGATGTGCTGGGAGGGAAATTTTTAATTATAACTTTTAGTGTAGTAATATGATAATGCTTCTTATTAAAAATGTAAGAATCATACCTTGATTTTATAATAAACTCATAGTTCAGCTTTTGGCCTCAGAGTACCATTCAGTCCAAGATAGCCTAGGATGAAGTTATTACTCTGGAAACAGTCAGTATTCTAATATTTAGGATTAGTTAGCACAGATTTTTTCAAAGACATTTTTCTCTTAATGCTTTATAAAAAGGTCTCTACCATGTGTTAATGTTAGTGGGAACAATAATTCTGTGTATGTTTACCATACTATTTTGATGTACATAATGTTGCTTCATCACAAAGCTCATTCAGATTACAGAATAGAAGACTTGCATTTCTCCTTTGCAGTATTGGACCTGCTTCCTGTAAAGACTTGAACACTTTATCCCAGGAGTAACCAGGGCCAGTGCAACCCATTAGGTGACCTAGGCAGTCGCCTAGGGCGGTAGCATTTGGGGCGTGGCATTTCAGGTCCTTCAGCAGCGACCGCGGTGGCTGGATCTTCGGCTGCCCCAGTTGTTGTTGGCATTTAGGCGGAGGGACCTGGGGCAAGGGAGCACAGGGAGGGCCGCCTGCAGCAAGTAAGGGGGTGCACGGCACGCAGGGGAACTGCTCCCTGCCCCAGTTCACCTCTGCTCCGCCTCCTCACCTGAGCATGCCGCCCCGCTGTGCTTCTCTCCCTCCCAGGCTTGCAGCGCCAATCAGGTGTTTGGTGCTGCAAGCCTGGGAGGCAGGAAAAGTGGAGCGGCAACAGCGTGCTTGGGGGGGAGGCGGAGCAGAGGTGAGCTGGGGCGGGGAGCTGCCCTGGGGTGGCGGGGAGCTGCCCCGGGGGGGTGGGGGCGCCTCAGGGCGGAGGGATGGAGTGGGGTGGGGAGCTGCCCCGGGGGGGGGTGCCTTAAGGCAGAAGGCTGCCACAGGGCTTGGGGGAGTGGGGCGGCGCAAGGTGGAAGTTTTGCCTAGGGCACGAAACATCCTTGCACTTACCCTGGGAATAACCCTGCTGAGCTCAATAAGACTGTTTTAAAAATTTTTAGTAATTAAAATTAAGCATGTGTATAATTATTGCAGAATTGAGACCTTGAATTGAATTGCTTTATTCTTCATTATGCCATTGCTTAGGGTGTTAATTTTTCTGACTAGCTAAACCCAGCTGTTACCCAAAACTTTCATAACACAACTTGAAAGCTTTGCAGTTATTTATTCATTAGAATAAAGTTTTATTACTTTTTAAAAATTTCTGTCTAACCTTAGCTGCGTTTTAGACTCTGGTCTTGTTCTGTGGCACATGTGCGAGAGTAGCATTCTTTACTTAATGAACATAAATGCAGCCTTCTTTCCCTTTTAGAGTGTTTTGTGTTTTTTTTTTTTTAAGTTTTTTTCCCTTGGAAAAAGCTCCAAAGACTGCTGAAAGCATAGGTATATATATTTTTCTTTTTAAGATTACTGTTTTCAGAAGGAAATGTAAGTAATTACTTTGGGGAAAGATAATATATTTTGTGCCAACTTTTACTTTTGTGAATCAAGTTTTAACTATTCAGTTTAAAACTGTCTGTGGTTACCTTTGATAGAAAGTTGTTAAATATTGGAAACGAATTAAACATAATCATACTGTACTAAAAGCATGTTTTTAGTATATTGTGGTGCTATATAGAATTTAACTTACTAGATGGTTTCATAAAGATGAGACGCTGCATTTGATAATGATTAGGATAATATAAAAACAACCATATGTTTTGTGATGTCCACCTTTTGGTGGATGTATAAATAATGGAAGATGAAATGTCTTAAACAAAATGTAGACTCCAATAGTTGCTTCTTGATTTTTCATGGTTAGTGCCCTAATTTGTTCCAGAATTAACTTTTTAAGTATGCTCTCTCCAACCGAAAACAGAGGAATTCCTTCTTCTACCTATGTTGGCATCTGAAACATTGCTGAGGGAAACAGTGGAAGGTGTGATAAAATGGCAAGCTGGGCTAGACCACTTTGACATATACAAACACACTGAGAGAGTTGAAAGGGAATACAGATTCGGCACCCAGGATCTGCAGGCTGCTCTAAAAGGAAGGTTGTTCTTCGAGTGCTTGCTCATATCGATTCCAATTAGGTGTGCGTGTGCCTCTTGCACGATCGTCAGAGAACGTTTACCCTAGCAACACACGGTGGGTTGGCTGTGGATCTCCCTGGAGTGGCATCTTAATGGCGCTGGATATATGCCCCAGCCGACCCAGCGCCCCCTCAGTTCCTTCTTATCACCCATGATAGTCGTTGGAACTGTGCAGCATGGCATAGCTGGCCTCCACTCTTCCTAGCTTTTGCTTCCCAGTTTTAGATGTTATAATATATATAGTTAGTATAGTGTAAATAGTGTTATAGTTATAAAGTTAGGCTTGTAGTTAAGTTTAGCAGGTTGGAAGGGGTTCTCCCCCTTCCTCCCTGCCTGCCGCCCGGGCTCATGCTCAAGGCTCCAGGTTTTAAGCCAGGTTCAGCCTGCTCAAAGCCTATGCCAACAGGAGACCCCCACGACTCTTGCCTGAAGTGACTCAGGGAGTCTCACCAGGCTGAGAAGTGTGAGATCTGTAAGGTATTCAGACCTCGATAGACTCAAGCAGCTCCTTATGGAGGTGGCCCTTAGCCCGGATCCCCTATCGGCATGCCAAGTTCTGGCACCGAGCGCATCAGTGTGCAGTGCCCCAGCGGTGGCTTTGGGTACAGCACCACGGGGAAACTTGGATAGAGGCCCGCGGCACTGGACCTCTCCGGCATTGCGTCCAGTGCAAGTGGCTTGGCACCATTCTCTGTCTCCAGGACAGAAGAAACTGTCTTGCAGCAACAGGCGCTGGCATCTCCTTTGCTAACCTGTGAGTCGCATCTGGCACCCGAGCGACTGAGAGTGCAAGCACCGATATTGCCACTGTTGACTCCGGTACCGAGGGAGGAGCCGTTGAGTCTCGTGTACGCTAGCTCCCCAACCCGGACCATGGTTGAGCCCCGACTTCTGTTGACACCAGAGACATTCATGAGAATGAGAGACCTCATTGCCTTCACAGAGCCAGCACCGGTGCAGACTGCGGCACCGCCTCTGACTTCTGTTATAGTCTAGGAGCAAGCCTACCCTACTATGTCCACCATCTCCTAGCATGGAGACACGGCACAGCTCCTGATCTCGGCGCCATTTGCAGTCCCGACACTGTTCCCTCTCGCGGCACCAGTCGTACTTGCTGCTCCGGTCCACCTCTTTGCTCGACTCCAGGCCGCAGTACCATTTGGACTCCTGACATCGCTCCCGGCACCAATCGCCGCGCCGGTCGCCTTCCTGGAGTTGATCCTGGCACTGCTCCTGCAGACATTCGTCGTCGTGATCCAGGTCTGGATCCTGGTACCAGGTCGGCCATCGATGTCAATCCCAGTACCGCACCTCGACGCCTCACCGGTACCACTCTCCAGCAACACGGTACTGGTCCGCACTGCACCCCGGAGAGTTGACAGAGATATGCTCTGCACTGCCTTGGCCCTCGTGCTGTGGCTTACAGTCATTGCAGTCTGAGGGGGCTCACGCTCAGCCTACCCAGCTTCAGGCCAGGGCGAAGGTAATGTGGGTCAATGGCATGACAAAGGCCAAAACTTTAATCAGGATCCTGCAAATTGTCCTTCTGGACACTGTGGGCGAACCACCAAGCCCAAGGGGTTCCATCAGGGGCCTTCCGCTCAGCCCATTCATAACCCTGGATACCAGAAGCCACTATAAGTTGTCCCCCTCCTAGGGGTATGGAAACGGCTGCACCTACCGCAGTGCAGGCCTCAAGCCCCGGTATAGCAGATCCTGCGCAACAGGACCGCTTGCTACACGATCCGCCACAGGACTCCCTGGATTCTGTGGCATCTTTGTCATCTTCTCCAGACAAGGCAGTGACCGAGACAACAGCCTCAGGTCCTCCCCTGATAGACCTTTGTGCCCATCAAGACTTTTTACATAGGGTGGCACATAATATGGACTTCCAAGCGGAGGAGGTAGTGAAGTTGGAGGACCCAGTGGTGGACATCCTTTTGGCGGAGGCCCCGTCCCGAGTAGCGTTGCCCATCATCTGCACCATCCAGACCAATGCCAAGACAGTATGGCAGACCCCTGCCTCTATCCCACCAACGGGGGGTGAAGAGGAAATGCTTTGTCCCATCCAAGGAGTATGAGTACCTTTTATACTCACCCTCAGCCATGTTCATTAGTGGTGTCCTCGGTGAACGCAAGAGAATGGCATGGTGAACAGGCCCCAGCACCCAAATCAAAAGATGCCAGGTGTCTAGATCTGTTTGAGCGCAAAATTTATTCAGCGGGAGGTCTTCAGCTCAGGGTCGCAAACCAACAAGCACTCCTGAGCCAGTATTGCTATAACTCGTGGAACTCCGTGAGGAAATTTCAGGAGTTAATTCCGCGGGAGTCCAGGGACAAGTTTGGGGCCTTAGTGGAGGAGGGCAAAAAGGTGGCTAGGACCTCCTTTCAGGCCTCCTTAGATGCAGCAGACTCTGCAGCTTGGACCCTGGCATCAGGCATAACCATGCAACGCATCTCCTGGTTGCAGGTATCTGGCCTGCCACCAGAGCTGCAACAGACCCTGCAGGACCTGCAATTTGATGGGCAGGGCCTGGGTCTCAGACAAGAGGGACTCTAGATTACAGAGCCTGAAAGATTCCAGGGCCATCATACGCTCCCTATGCACACTCCGGTGACCCAGCGCAAGCCTTTTTAGCTGCAGCTCCAAAGGTTTTACCCTCCCCCTTGTCCGAGGCAGGACTTTTACAGAAGACGCGGATGAGGTGGCAGAAAGAAATCCCATGGCCACCAACCTGGTCAGAACCAAGACCCTCCCAAAACATCGGTGAGGCCTAAGCAAAGCTTTTGAAGATGTGCCCGAGGATGGCATATCAGTCACCACCCAGGATCCTTCCCCTCCATTTTGAGATCATCTCTTTCGTTCCACCGTGCGTGGTCCCGTATAACTTCAGACCGGTGGGTTCTTCACACGGTGGAGAAGGGATATTCTCTCCAGTTTTCTTTCTCCCCTCCCTCTCCGTCCCTCTTCAGGGCCCCCTCTCACGACCACTCCTTATACAGGAGGTCCAAATGCTCCTGTCCATGAGAGCGATCAAGGAGGTTCCAAGGGAGCTAAGGGGCAGGGGTTTTTACTCCCGCTACTTCCTAATCTCCAAGGCCAAGGGTGGGCTTCGACTCATCCTAGATCTGCATGGACTCAACAAATTCATGATAAAGTTGAAGTTCCTCTTGGTTTCACTGGGGACCCTTATTCCTTCCGTGGATCCTGGGGACTGGTACGCCACCCCTCAACATGAAGGACGCGTACTTCCACATAGTGAATTACCCGCCGGACAGGTGCTTCCTTCGCTTTGTGGTCAATCACGAACACTACCAATTTGCTGTACTTCCCTTCGGCCTGTTCACTGCTCCCAGGGTGTTCCCCAAGTATATGGCTATTGTGGCAGCCTACCTTCATCGTCAGCGGATCCAGTTGTTTCTGTATCTCGACGACTGGCTCATTTGAGTCCTAAGCAGGGACCAAGTTCAATCCCATGTTCAGTTCGCCCTAAGCACGTTCCACCGTCTGGGTCTCCTGCTCAACAGCAGAAAGTCGACTCTGGAACCAACCCAGAGAATAGAGTTTATCAGGGCAGTGCTGGACTCCAGACTCGCCCGCGGTCTCCAGCTGGATGAACGCTTTCAGTCGATAGCAAGCATCATTGGCAGCCTTGTAAACTTTCCGACTTCCATGGTAAAAATGTGCCTCAGCCTTCTGGGGCACATGGCTTCATGCACTTATGTAACCAGGCATGCCAGACTTTGGCTTCACACGCTTCAGTCCTGTTTATCAACAGTATATTGACCAGGTTGAGACAGCCTGAGCATGGTGGTCACTGTCCCGGAATTGGTTTTGACTTCCCTCCATTGATGGCTGGACCCCACGTTGGTGTGCAGCGAGGTACCATTTCACACTCCACAACTCTCCTTGTACCTGACTGCAGATGCATCATCTCTGGGATGGGGTGCCCACCTTGGGGAGCTCCAAACACAGGGCCTGTGGTCCACATCCGATCTGACTCGGCATATCAATGTACGTGAACTGATGGCAGTACACCTAGCGTGTCAAGCATTTCGCGAGCACCTACGTGGGCATTTTGTGGCAGTCCTCAGAGACAACACCATGGCCACGTTCTACATCAACAAGCATGGGGGAGACTGATCGTCCCCATTATGCCAGGAGGCCATTCGCCTGTGGGAGTTCTACATAGTCCACTCGATACGTCTGATGGCGTCATTTCTCTCAGGGGTCCAGAAAACTCTGGCAGACCACCTCAGCAGGTCCTTCCAGCCTCGCAAGTGGTTGATTCATCCAGATATCATCCACTCCATCTTCCTGAGGTGGGGGTTTCCACCTTGTGCATCAATCGGAAGTGCCAAGTGTTCTGTTCTCTCCAGGGCACTCTCTAAAAACTGAACCAGGTTAATTCCTGTCAGCAGATCACCATCAGTAATAAAGATGCTGAAAGTCAAATTATGTCTTTGTTACATCTGTATAACCATATTATGCTCCCATTTACATTGGAGTTGCACTGTACTGGTTGTACCTGGAAGGCAGATTCTTTCCTATTTCCTTGGAAAGACCAGCTGTTCTACACCTTTCTTCCATTCCCTCTGGTCCATAGGGTCCTACTCAAACCGCACAGGGACAAGGCATGCATGATTCTGGTTGCCCCAGCATGGCCCAGGCATTACTGGTACACCACACTCATGGAGTTGTTGGTAGAGCCTCCGATCACGCTCCCACTGTGGCCAAACCTGATCTCACAGGACCATGGACGACTCTGTCACCCTGACTTGCAATCGCTCCACCTTACACCGTGGATGCTGCATGGCTAACTCAGTCAGAGTTACTCTGTTCACAATCAGTGCAGCAGGAAACCCTCAACTCAAGCCACGTACCTGGCTAAATGGGGGTGTTTCTCCTGTAGTTGCAAGCAGCGTGGCATGCCCCCGTTGCAGGCCTCGATACTTCTCATCCTAGACTATCTCCTGTCCCTAAAGCAGCAGGGCCTGGCGATATCATCTGTCAGGGTGCACCTGGCAGCCATCTCGGCTTTCCATCTAGGAGAACATGCTTCCTCCATTTTCTCCAATCCGATGGTCGTTAGATTTCTGAAGAGTTTAGATCGCCTCTACCCACAAGTGTGACAACCGGTTCTGGCATGGGGCCTTAACCTGGTCCTCTCCAGGCTAACGGGGCCTCCGTTTGAGCCAATGGTCACCTGTTCACTCCTTTACCTATCTTGGAAGACAGCCTTCCATATAGCCATCATTTAGCAAAACATGTATCTGAAATCAGAGCCCTCACGTCGGAGCCGCCGTTTACCATTTTCCATAAAGACAAGGTGCAGCTTCACCCCTACCCTGCCTTTCTCCCCAAGGTGGTATCAACTTTTAATGTGAACCAAGACATTTTCCTCCTGGTCTTTCATCCAAAGCTGTACGCTACGTGTCAGGATCAACGTATGCACACTCTGTACTTTCGTAGGGCCCTCGCATTCGACCCAGCTCTTCGTTGCAGTGGCTGACTGGATGAAAGACCTGCCAGTCTCCTCGCAACGCATTTCCTCTTGGATCACGGCCTGTATCCGTGCTTGCTACGACTTGGCTGGTGTCCCAAGCTCTGGCCTCACCGCTCACTCTACGAGGACTCAAGCCTCCTCGGCCACTTTCCTGGCTCAGGTTTCAATTCACGAGATCTGTAGAGCTGTAGTTTGGTCATCTGTACATACGTTTGCCGCTCACTACGCATTAGTTCAGCAGTCTTGAGGCGATGCCGCATTTGGTTCAGGAGTTCTGCACTCAGCAATGTCTCACTCTGACCCCACTGCCTAGGTAAGGCTTGGGAGTTACCTAATTGGAATCAATATGAGCAAGCACTTGAAAAAGAAAAAACGGTTACTCACCTTTGTAACTGTTGTTCTTCGAGATGTGTTGCTCATATCCATTCCAAACCCCACTCTCCATCCGGCAAGAAGGAACTGAGGGGGTGCTGGGTCAGCTGGGGTATATATCCAGTGCCATTAAGGTGCCACTCAGGGGCATGCACACCTAGCAACTGGGTGTTGCTAGGGTAAAAATTCTTTGACGATCGTGCACGCAGCGCGCGCACACCTAATTGGAATGCATATGAGCAACATATCTCAAAGAACAACAATTACAAAGGTGAGTAACCATTTTTTGTACCATGCTCTCCTTATTCATTTTGGACTTTGCTGCTGCATCAGTTTCTCTCCTTCTGCAGCCAAACAAAGCCACCACTTTTGGTACTTTCTAATTCCTCTCTCCTCCTGGGGACTGGTTTACTATCAAAACAATTGAATTTTAAACCTAGAAATTTCCAACCTCCTGCGGGTTCACTGATTCATTACTCCCATCTTAAAATTTTTTTGTTCCTGCCTCTCTCTGCAGGTAGCTGCTGCCAAGCCTTTCCTGTGGTTGGTGTGGAGGGTCTCTCCCCTGGTCCCCTCCCTGACACTCAATCCCCTTCAGATTCACTGCTGGACTACCTGCTTGTCTCTACCGAATTCAGGTTGCCTTTTATATTTTCCCAAAAGGCCTGGTTAATGAGCCACAGATTCCCATTGTTACCCCTGGATTAATTTCCTTTACCTGGGGAAGCAGGCTACACCTGGCAGAGGTGTGAGGCTGAGCCGCATACGTCTTAGCGGGTCAGTTCACCCAGTGACAAATATCACAACTGCTAGAGAATATTTTTTAAAAAAATCAATTATTTTATTTTCCCATTGGTTTGAGAAGAAACATTCTTACTCTACTTCTTCCCATTGTAGTGAGAGTAACCCTGTTCTCTGTCAGGTGGTGGCAGAATGAAGCAGGGTCAGAATGTAGTGCTGCCAGAGTCTAGGAGGAAGGAAATGTAATAAAGAAGCCTAAGATATTCCTGTTGTAGTGGAAAGAACAGATCTAATCCATGAGCAGCATCCTCATCAGTGGTTGTCCATGAAAGATATTAGAACCTCTGTCACTTGGAACTGTATATGTAGCCCTGCTCATGGTTCCCTTGGAAAAAATATTCCTTACCTGTAATACTTGTTCTCTGACGTTATACATTTCAGTGCTTTACCTTTTTTGTGAACACTTATATTTTAATCAGCTTTTATTTAGGAGTTCCCTCCTGCTTTTCAAAGGAACTGGCTGTTATAGGAATAAGGGCAACCCATGGCACCAACTGGGATGGTGCTCAAAATGACTTTACAAGGTTCCTCGGAGACTGAAAACCTTGAAGCTGTTTGTGTTCCAACTTGGTCTCATGCTTGAAAAACAGACCCAAATGTGGAAATCTACTGAGAAGTGTATTTTTAGAGACCAAACATTTCACGAAAATAGCTGTCTTGTTCAATACAACACATTAGCTGTTATGTTATTGCTTGATTTACTGTCCCATGTTTGGGTTTAAATGATTATAGATGAGATTTGCTCAGTTAACAAATTACTTTTTTTTTTCCTAGCTGATACTGCTATAAATCTCAGCCTGGTATCGGAAACTCAAGATGGGTTCTTTACAACTGGTCCGTCATCAATAATAAAGATTCTGCAGGTCAAATTATGCCTTCCAGGTACAACCAGTACAGTGCAACTCCAATGTAAATGGGAGCATAATATGGTTATACAGATGTAACAAAGACATAATTTGACTTTCAGCATTTTTATTACTGGTGGTGATCTGCTGACAGGAATTAACCTGGTTCAGTTTTTAGAGTCTTGGGTGAGTCTTTGTGGTTGGTAGTATTTAAGACAGACAGACCTTGCAAACTGACCATATTTAATCTAAAATTACTGAGACACACAAATATGAAACACCAAAGTATTTCTTAAAAAAAAAAAAAACACTCACATTTCAGAGAACTGCACTTTACACAGGAAAATATTTGTGTTATCTAGCAAAATCACAACAGAAAATACTTGTAACTTCAAATGGTATATAATATTGAGCTGTGCTTCTGGTAAATTAAAATAATCTTTAATTAGATATTAGAAACACCAAGATTAAATGCTGCCTTAATTACTTCCTCCTTTTGTATGATAAATGGTTTTTACAATGACCGTAGACACACACAGTTTTGAGCTTAGGAGCCTGAAATAGCACATTTTTCCTTTAACTGAAATCTCTTAAATGCTTCTCATGGTTCCCTTTGCCATCCGGATGTCTTCTTGGCACAATTTCAGCTACTGAATGTGAGGGTTGTTAGTTAGTCACCACATATTGTACAGTTTGGCCCATGACTCATTCTCACAGCAGTCTCATATTTGTTACCAGTGCTGTTTTCAGTATAAATACATGCTCTCCCTTGACCTTTATGATGTCAGCTAGTGGCAGAACTAGAATCATGATTGGATATTGTTTCTAAAAGACACCAATTTGTTTCACTAATGAACAAAATGTTAAGTAAACATCTCACTAAGTGAGTGCTTAGTTGTGTTTAAAGTTTGCATCTTGGCTTCTTGAAATGTTCCAAACTACTGGTTAACATAGGTAATTCCTAGTTTTAATGAAAAATATGGATGGAACCTGAAAGGTTTCTGATAATTTACATTGAATGCCAGAAATCAGAAAAAGATCCCAAATAAGTACACTAGGGCCTTTTGCCATATGTGTTTTCTTGGTTACAAAATATTTAGTCAAATTAAATCAGTCCCATATCTTTATTGAATATCACTATTTGAATATTGTTCATAGCATCAGAATGAGTTCTGTAATTACGAACTAATCTATTTCATTTTAACAAAAAGAGGAGGGGGGAACAAAGTGTTTGGTTTTTAAATTTCATGTTTCAAACTGAAATGGAGTGACACCCTTCTCCCCTTCCACCCCTATTGCGGCTGATTAATTAATTTGTTTTGTTGCAGTACCTATAGCAGAACCAATGCCCGACAACAGAGATTTCACTTCCCTTATGACTACCCCAGTAAGCAACACTTTTAAGCAGACTTAGGGGATGTGTGTGGTGTAGAACAAAAATAACTGTTACATTAGAGCGAAGGTTACTCAAGTGAATTTCCTGTCATTAAAAATCAGGGCAGTTGCCAGTTACGGCATAACATGTCAGAGACAGTAGCGGTGAGGGTGATTGAATGGGGAGACACAAATACTAGACAATTCGCAATATTGAAAAAAATTCATTTTAAAACTTAATGCGTTTAAAGTATTCATTTCCCTCGATTTTTTTTTTCAGAACTGATATCTCATAATAATATTGAAAAGTTTGTCTTCGCAACCAGAGTTGCTTGAAATGTAACTTTCTTCAAAGAAAAAAGCTTAAAATCTCAGTTGCCAGGGCAAACTTTCCACTTGACATAGGTAAGTGAATCTGATTAACGTTAAATATGTTCATGCTGGAACCAATTCCATTTTTGGGAAGTACTTAGTTTTTCTATATGTTTTAATTTTAACATGATCTCAGTCAACATGGATTTGCTTTGAGGACTAGCTGATTGGAAACCATACACAAGAAACGAAAGAAAAATTCCAGAATGAAAATGGGAATTCCCAAGTTTTTTGCTGGTCTTCAGTTGAGAATTTTTTATTTTTTATTTTTTTGCTTTGTAAGCATTTGTGTCCCTAAAGGTTATAAATGAAGCTACTTGTTTTTAAGGTGAACCCTGCTACTCCATCTCAGTGAGCACAAGGAAAATGTTACTAAGTCTGAATCTTTAGTTTGATGCAGGCTGTCTCTAACAATTAGATTTTTGTGGTTCCATATAGGAGATACAAAGATGAACAGAAGCCTTCTGAAATGGCTCCAGTCCTTTTCTTTCTGACTGAACTGAGCAGGGGGTGGCGTAACCTGGACTGTAACTAACTTGCTTGTTTTTTGCGATGTGGGTGCAGATGTGTATTCCATGAGCCTGTGGGTGTTTATGGAGTCTGACATACAGCATAACTATTATTTATCTGTAATTTGATTCCATGACTGACAAAAAATAAGTGGCAAACTATAATATACTGCATCTGGATGTACCCACATGTGTAGGTACCTTTACTTCCATTTAAAAATGTAACTGTTTAAACAATAAAAAATATTTAAATGGTTAACAGATTAAAGGGCCAGGGCGGCTGGGCTTGGGGCGGCTGGGGCTGCTCTGGCCAGCATGGGGGTTAACGGTTAAGGTGGGTTAATCAGTAAGACTAATTCTTACCAATTAACATTTTACATCCCTACATCCAGGAGGGACTTTTTTTTGATAATAGTATTCACATTTACTGTAATCCTATGTCAGCAAGACACGACATGAAAGGGAGACTTGTTAGCACTGCAATAGTCAGCATTTTGATTTCATTGCAGTTGCTGCATTTTGTTTTTAATTTCTCTGTACATAAGTGTATCAGAAGAGGATGACACTTGAGTCTGCTGCTCTTGCACATAGCACTTTTGTGGCTCCAGAAGGCGCAGCAGCTGAGTAAAACCAATATCCTTAAAGTTGAAATCCCACTTCTCCTGCTGATGTTGTAGTAGAAGTGCTTAGTGGTGCAATGATACTAGTCTGATCCCAGAGTACAGAGCAGAAACAAGGAGAAAGGAAAGAAGGATAAAAGCAGAAGAGATGTGACTAGATTGCTAGTACCAGACTTTATTTAATCTTGGACAGACTGTGATTCCCTCTTCTCATATTGTTGGAGAAAAAGATTTGGAGTGCTACAAAGGCAGCTTGTTTTGTCTGTGAAGGAGTGCTTTGCTGCACCCTCCCCACCCTATAGTAAATGGAACAGTGTTGACTGAGTCTGGAGGGAGCATTGTCCAGCCTTCCTCAACTAGAGGGTAATGCTGAATACAGTGATGCTTTTGAGAAAGATAGAAGAGATAGTGTATGGTGGGACTGATGGAAAGATAGAATTTGGGGAAGAGAAGAACTGGTGGGACTGTTGGGAGGGTGAGAAAGAGACCCAGGGTATGTCTTCACTACCGGCTGAAGCGGCGGGCAGTGATCGATCCAGCAGGGATCGATTTATCGCATCTAGTCTAGATGCGATAAATTGATCCCCAAGCTCTCTCCCATCGACTCCTGTACTCCAGCTCAGCGAGAGGCGTGAGTAGAGTCAGTGGGGGAGCGGCAGCGGTCAACTCACGGAAGTGAAGACACCATGGTAAGTCGATCTAAGTATGTCGACATCAGCTACGTTATTCATGTCGCTGAAGTTGCATAACTTAGATTGATCCCCCCCAGTGTAGACCAGGCCTCAGAATACAAAGCTGGGGAAATCAAGCAGAAAGAACTAACTGAACTGATTCATATTGGTGTTGATTGTGTATGAATTTCTTTTGTTGTCTAGTCAGTGCAATTAGATGTGGTAATTAGTTGGATTCATAGCAAATGAGAACTCTATCACCCTCCCAAAGACATAGAGTAGGAGAGTTGTGCCCCTAGACAGAAATGACATTAAACCTAAATAAGGGGTTTTATAGACTTATAAGCATGTTGCTTTTATAATCCTTAATCACTCTGTTTGTGAGTAGGTAGCAGCCAGTGTAAGCTTGTTAAATATAAAAAGTATTTGAAGGAGAGATGTGCTTTGTTCTTATATTTCTATATTGCTGAACATTGTATGTGCAGCATGCATTTTACCTGCATAAAATATTGTTTTAGGAAATGTTGAAAGCAGATATGCTGGGGGGGGGGGAAGATTTCATTTTATCTAACTCAGAATTTGTCATTTTATTATGTTTAAGATATCTGAAAATGACAACCTAAACTTTGATTTTAAATGTCACACATTTTACCACCTGTTTTGAAAATAGTGTTAATCAAATCAGAAAATATTTTCAATTTACACATTTTTTATATGCAACTCAAAAACAGTGTTTTTTACTCCACTAATGTTGCAGTTCCTCATATTAATACTTTTTCATTAGTTCAACAGGAAAAAAATAAATATTCTACTCTTGTACTTTTATTCAATATCACACATGATACTATGAATGTAATTGATTTCTTAATCTATACATTTTTAATTTATATACATGTGAACACCACATTTTATGAAATACATTAATTTCTGTAATCTTAGATTTGATAGCTCAGAAATATTCCCAGTAATATTTAGGCTCTTATCTTAGTACAAATATGTACTTCATTATTATTATTATGGTTGTGAACTCCTACCTAGAATAGATTGGAATTAGTTGAGATTTCAAATATTGCAGAAATATGTAAATATTTATGATCATTCCTGATAACATCATAGAACGCAGTAGAACATACATTTTGTTAAAATGTACATGCTACCATATATTCAGATGTATAACAGATTTGTTTGGTCCATTGTCCTATTCATTTGGTATTTTAACCATTTCTAGTCTGTACAAGTTTTTGACCACTACTTTAAACAGAGGTTGGTAGGTAGGTAAATTAGTGAAAAAGTGTAAGTGTGTGTGTGTGTGTGTGTGTGTGTGTGTGTGTGTGTGTGTGTGTGTGTGTAATTAATCGTAGTTGGTAATTTAGGCCTTGATCCTGCAACCACAAAGAAGTACCTTTAGTCACTTGTGTAGTCTCTGAGACGAACAGGAGTACCAGCCTACAAAGTTGATTACTTGCATATATTTGCAATATAGAGCGTCTCAGGCTCCAGTAGGGTTGCCATCCCTCCAGGATTGTCCTGGAGACTGCAGGAATTAAAGATTAGCCTTTAATTAAATGTTATGTTATGTGATGAAACCTCCAGGAATACGTCTAGCCACAATTGGTAACCCCTAGGCTCCAGTCTTTCAAGATGATTTGTGCAAGCAGACCCATACAAAATCTCAGAAGAATTTAAAATGTCTGACTATAAAATGCTGAGTTTTACTGAATTTTAATTTTTTCCTAGGGCCATGTGGTTATGATATTCAGGTTCCATAATGCCTCCTGCCGTGACAGACATCCTTGACATCTGGGCAGTGGATTCACAGATAGGAGCTGATGGTTTAATCTCTGTGGACTTCCTGCTCCCAACTGGAACCTACATCAACCTGGATGTGCCTCGAGATGCCACCATATGCCATATTAAACAGGTAAATTAGTGATTGGCTTGCTATTTTAAATGAACTCCATTGCTGATTTTGTTAAGAAGTACTTTATATATAAAATGTTATTTACAAGTCTTCAAGTAAGCTTTTAGAAGCTTGTTCCTATCTATGAAACCAAGGTGCAACTTTAAAAAGTGAATAAAATGTAAACTGGTGTGATATTTTACTTAGACTGTAGACTGCATGAAACAATAGTTCCAAGAAGTGTGAACTGCTCCCATTCGTCTCATCAAGTCTTACCTCTGAAACTTAATGATGACAATTTAAATGTCAGCATTGACTATTTCACTGCTGATTATTTTAGCTCAGAATCCAGCTGTGCCCATCTCGCAATCCCTAAATTCTTCCTCTGCCTTCTCAGGGACTAAAAACCGCAACTACCCCTTAATCATCAGCAAGAACCTTAGCTTCTCTGCGTGACAAATCTATGATGAAATTATACATTGTCTCCCCCACTCACCCGCCCCCCAAAAATGTACATTGAACATTGAAAGGGTGAGAACATTGCAAAATGAATTAAATTAAATATTCTAATAAATAACACATGGGCTATTATCCTGAATATATTATTTTAATATTTAACTCAAAATGGAGGTTTTTTAAAAATTTTAGAAATCCTGCAAGTTTCATTTAGTCTGCTCTAGCAGCATGGGGGCCAGTGTACTCCCAGTTATACCTCCATACATCTGGAGTTACACCATTGACTTCAGTGGAGTAACTCAAGATATACATTGGTGTGACTGAGAACAGAATTTGTCTCCTGGATCCTTGCACAGATTTTAGTTTAGGTTCTCTGTGGCATACACCATGTTTTGACTATGAAGGTTTAAAGTACTTCTGTTAATGTTATTTAATTAAAAACATTTTTCATTTTGCATATATTTTGGAGGCACACATGGAGTGTGCAGTGTAGAAACTCTGAGTTAGACCTCTAAGGTGAGCATATCTAGCTGTGGCTTTGGAAAATGAAACAATGCATTTAGGTGTGTGTAGCTGTTGGTTCAGCAACGCATATGTATTGTGAATATAACTTTCTTTAAGAGAGACAGCTAAATTTAGAAAAATCACACATCTGATTTTTTTAGCTGTTGTTGAAAGTTGCATCTAAGATTACTGTAAGCAAAATAGGTTAAAGAAAATATTTTCCATTTTTCTCAATTTTTCAAGCATTAACAGCACTTTATACCCATATTCAATTTCCTCTGTAGTAACTCAGTTTGCTATTTGTGTGTGACACAGAAACAAGAGACATTCATTTTAAACATAGGTAGATATGATTGTAAAACCACAACTTTTCTGGTGGACTCAAAGGAAGGTGTAATGTCTGATAGTATTTTAACTATGTTTTTTTTTAGTTGACAATATTCCCATTTAGAGAGACAAGGTGGGTGAGATAGTACCTTTCATTGGACCAACTCTGTAAGCTCAAAAGCTTGTCTTTTTCACCAACAGAAGTTGGTCCAATGAAAAATATTACCTCACTCACCTTTTCTCTCTAATATTCTGGGGCCGTCATGGCTACAGCAACACCACATACAATATTTCCATTTGACAGTGTTCTTTTCATCTAAGGTCCCTGGGTTCCAGTATGTTGATTGACAGTAGTAGTAGTTTCTGGAGGGTTGTTAGAAGTGCCTTATTTGGGGCATCATTGTAAAGAGAGTGAAAGCTTTGATTATTAAACGTGTTAAATGCTTTTTTCCTGTAATGAACTTGGAACATCCTTGCTCGTGTGTTCTAGAAACAGCTGGTTTCAATGTTCCTATAATGTTTGTACCAAAGAGGGCTTTTACCTTTTCCTCCCCCAAGTCTTTAATTACTTTGGGATGTATTACTGTATTTTTATTTTTCAAATGACTGGTGTAAACAGTCCATCCAGCAAATTAATGTCTTGAATAATTGTAAAAGGAGGAATAGAATAAAATCTGGTTCCCAACATTCCTAGTTATTTTGTTCTTTAACTTGAAGTAATGGGGCTGATCTGCTTTTGTTTAAGGAGTAATAGATTGAATGCACGGTAGGGAAGTATGTACAAAAACAGTCTTCTGCATTATTAAACTTGAAGGTCATAAAACTGACTTGTAAGAGACCTCTTTGCTGATATCCAAGCATAGGTACTGTACTGTGCTTTTATAAAGTATTAAAAAATACTAGGCGGGATTCCAGATTTATTTTGTACCATGGATTTGAAGTTCATATAATAGTCTAATTTCTAACCTAAATTTGGTGCCATATTTTGCCTGTTGAGGCGTAGCGTATCTAAATCCTCTAGCTCAGTAGAAGGCTTCTTTAAAAGAGGGGCTAACAGGCCTAAACCTTACCCATACATTGGTTTTATGTTTCTTTCTTAGAGCTTTCAGTATCAGTCCTTTTAAAGCAGGGCTGATAATGACCCACATCCTCAGCTGGAAGATCCACAAAGAAACCCAAGGTGCTATGTTCGTTGTCATCACGAATGCACAAATGAACCTATTCCTTTAGCTCTACTGTCTGTCTTTTATTATTACTTTTATTTATTGAGGACCATACAGATGTAGGAGAAGTTGTTTCTCTGGGGAGGTTACGGCCTAGTTATCTGGTCTGCTTTTGCTAGGAGTCAGACTATTAAAATGGTTGTAAACGTTCCTTGGGCATAAGGATAGTGATCATGAAAAAGGCATTAAAAAGCTTTTAACTTGAGATACTCAGTGAGCCTTTATCCAGTAAAATAGAGGGGGTCCCTAATCTCCATGTGTCCTAGGGCATACCTAGTGTTCAGATTAGATTGTACTTGTACAAATTACAGATTACAAATTTCAAGTGCATATGATTTCAGGAGTGGAAAGAAACATCTCACCTTACTTCATTTAAATTCTATTTTTCAGTCAAAATCTTCACGATTGCCATGGACTTCATTCCTAAATGATGACACAGTCTGAAACTTTCAGTGGGCTTCTCAATCTACAATAGAATGCCTCTGTTCCCTTCCTGTTCTCCTCCCTCCTCCATCTTGCCTCAGAGCTTAAAATAAGGGGACTCTTTAGCTGCTTGGGGCACCCTATCTTGCTTGTCTTGGCTAATGAGAGACAAAAAGGCAGTGAGAGACAGAAAGGCATCCTTTAAAAAGTGGAAGTTAAATCCTAGTGAGGGAACTAGAAAGGAGCATAAACTCTGGCAAATGAAGTGTAAAAATATAATTAGGAAGGCCAAAAAAGAATTTGAAGAACAGCTCCAAAGAATCAAAAAGTAATAGCAAAATTTTTTTAAGAACATCAGAAGCAGGAAGTCTGCTAAATAATCAGTGAGGCCACTGGACGAGCGAGTTGCTAAAGGAGCACTCAGTGATGCTTAGGCCATTGGAGAGAAACTAAATGAATTCTTTGCATCGGTCTTCATGACTGAGGCTATGAGAGAGATTCCCCAAACTGAGCCATTCTTTTTAGGTGACGGATCTGAGGAACTGTCCCAGATTAAGGTGTCATTAGAGGAATTTTTGGAACAAATTGATAAATTAAACAGGAATAAGTCACCAGGACCAGATGGTATTCACCCAAGAATTCTGAAGGAACTCAAATGTGAAATTTGCTGAACTACTAACTGTAGTTTGTAACCTATCATTTAAATCAGCTTCTGTACCAAATGACTGGAGGATAGCTAATTTTTAGAAAGAGCTCTAGAGGTGATCCTGGCAATTACAGGCCAGGAAGCCTGACTTCAGTACTGGACAAACTGGTGGAAACTATAGTAAAGAACAAAATTGTCAGGCTCATAGATGAACATAATTTGTTGGGGAAGTGTGAACAATTCTTTGAGGGGGTCAACAAGCATGTGGACAAGGGAGTTCCAGTGGATATAATGTACTTAGATTTTCAGAAAGCCTTTGACAAAGTCTCTCACCACCTCTTAAGCAAAGTAAGTTGTCATGGGATAAGAGGGAAAGTCCTCTCATGGATTGGTAACTGGTTAAAAGATAGGAAGCAAAGAGTAGGAATAAATGGTCGGGTTTCAGGATGGAGAGAGGTAAATAGTGGTGTCCCCCATAGGTTTGTACTAGGACCAGTCCTAATCAACATACTCATAAATGATCTGGAAAAAGGGGTAAATAGTGAGGTGGCAAAATTTGCAGATGATACAAAACTACTCAAGATGGTTAAGTCCCAAGCAGGCTGTGAAGAGCTACAAAAAGATATCACAAAACTGGGTTTCCTAGGCAACAGAATGGCAGATGAAATTCAGTGTTGATAAATGCAAAGTAATAAATATTGGAAAACATAATCCCAACTATACATATAAAATTATGGAGTCTAAATTAGCTGTTACCACCCAAGAAAGAGATCTTGGAGTCATTGTGGATAGTTCTCTGAAAACATCCACTCAATGTGCAGTGGCAGTCTAAAAAGTGAACAGAATGTTGGGAATCATTAAGAAAGGGATAAATGATGATAAAATATCATATTGCCTCTTTATAAATCCATGGTACGCCTACATCTTGAATACTAAGTGCAAATACGGTCACCCCATTTCAAAAAAGATGTATTGGAATTGGAAAAGGTTCAGAAAAGGGCAACAAAAATGATTAGGAGTATGGAACAGCTGCCATATGAGGAGAGATGAATAAGACTGGGACTTTTCAGCTTGGAAAAGAGACAGCCAAAGGGGGGGATATGATAGAGGTCTAAAATCATGACTGTGTGGAGAAAGTAAATAAGGAAGTGTTATTTACTCCTCATAACACAAGAACTAGGAGTCACCAAATGAAATTAGTAGGCAGCAGGTTTAAAATAAAAGAAAGTATGTTGTCACATAACGCACAGTCAATCTGTGGAACTGCTTAGTAAAGGAGGTTGTGAAGGCCAAGATTATAATAGGGTTCAAAAAAGAACTAGATAAGTTCATGGAGGATAGGTACATCAATGGCTATTAGCCAGGATGGGCCGGAATGGTGTCCCTAGCCTCTGTTTGCCAGAAGCTGGGAATGTCCGACGGGGGATGGATCACTTGACGATTGCCTGTTCTGTTCATTCCCTCTGGAGCACCTGGCATTGGCCGCTGTCGGAAAACAGGATACCGGGCCAGATGGACCTTTGGTCTGATTCTGTAGGGCCATTCTTTTGTTCTTATATTCTTATATTAAAACGGGGGGCCCAGATAATTTCCATCCGAGAATATTAAAGGAACTGCCACATGAAATTGCAATCCCAATAACAAGGATTTTTAATGGATCTGTAACTTTGAGGGTCAGAACCTATGACTGGAGAAGTGCTAATATAGTTCCTAGTTTTAAGTAAGGGAAAAAAGTCATCAGGGAACCTACAGGCCTGTTAGTTTGACCTTAATTATATCATAGAATCATAGGACTGGAAGGGATCTCGAGAGGTCATGACTGGACTAAGTATTATCTGGACCATTCCTGACAGGTGTTTGAAGATTTTTAAGAGCAGGTTAGACAATGATGGCGATTCCACCACCTTCCTAGGCAATTTGTTCCAGTGCTTAACAACGCTCAGGTCTTGCAAAGTCTAGTTAAGGACGTAGAGGTAAATGGTAATTGGGATAAAATACAACATGGTACAAAAGGTAGATCATGCCAGATCAACCTTCTTTTTATATTCTTTGAGAAGATAACTCATTTTTAGACTAAAGAAATGCAGTAGATCTGATCTACCTGATTTTCAGTGAGGCATTTGATATCATTCACATGGAAAATTATTAGTTAAATTGGAGAGGATAGGAATTAATATGAGAATTGAAAGGTGGATAAGGAACGAGTTAAAGGGGAGATTATAACAGGTCATACTGAAAGGTGAACTGTCAGGCTGGAGGGAGGTTACTAGTGGAATACCTCAGGGATTGGTCTTGGGTCCAATCTTATTTATCATTATTACTGACCTTGGCACAAAAAGTGGAAGTATGCTAATAAAATTTACAGATGACACAAAGTTGGGAGGAATTGCCAATATGGAGAAGGACCAGAATATCATACGAGGTGATCTGGACACCCTTGAGTAATAGAAATGAGATAAAATTTAATAATTTCATAGTGCAAAGTTGAAGGGACTAACAAGAATTTTTGCTCTAAGCTGGGGACCTATCAGTTGGAAGTGACAGATCTGGGTATATTGGTTGAACACAGGATGACTGTGAGCCACCAATGTGATGCGACTATGAAAAAAAGGCATCAGGTGAGGTATTTCCAGTAGAGACAGAAGTGTTACTACTATTATACAAGTACTGGTGATACCTCATCTGGAATACTGCATGCAATTCTGGTCTCCCTTATTCAAGATGAATTTCAACAGGAACAGGTTTAGAGAAATGCTACTAGTATGATCCAAGAAATGGTAAACCTGCCTTATGAGGAGACTCATAAAGAGTTTGCCTTGTTTAGCCTAACCAAAAAAAGGCTGAGGAGAGGGATGATTGCTCTCTGTAAATAAATCAAGAGGGATAAATACCAAAGAGGGAGAGGATTTATTTGACATGCTCCTATTTGGGGTCAGGAAGGAATTTTTTCCTGGGTCAGAGACCCTGTTTGTTTGTTTACCTTCCTCTGCAGCTGGGGCGCGAGTCACTTGCAGGTTTAAAGTAGTGTAAATGGTGGATTCTCTGTAACTTGAAGTGTTTAAACCATGATTTGAGGAGTCCAGTAATTCAGTCTGAGGTTGGGAGTCTATTACAAGAGTGGGTAGGTGAGGTTATGTGGCTTTCAATGTGCAGGAGATCAGACTAGATGATCATGCATGTCCCTTCCCTTTTAGAGAAGGGGTAATTGAGCCCCAGAGCCCTTAGTTCTTCACTGCCCTGCACCATGTGTAGTCATTTACACGTGTACAGATCAGAATGAAGGCATCATACACCCACATTGCACTGATGTACACGACTACACAAAATACAGGACGATCAAGAATTGAGGCCATAGAGATGCAGGCAGTCTGTGGCATTGCTGGGAATTGAATCAAATCTATGGAATCCCAGTCTGCTGTCCATCTCTCTGGATAATGTGTAGACAATAAAATGATGCAAGAAGATAGTGGTTTTTAACTGTAATACATAAAAAAAGAGAAAACTTCAGATTTGTGAATCCATGGATCAGTGACCCTAAAATAGTCTGTGTTTTGAAATTGTGGGAATTGTTTTGCCAGGAGAACTTTAGGAGCTTTAAGAAATTGAAGAAAATTCTAAAGTAGTTCATCTGACGGTTGGAAACTGGATATGTATTGAAGTTTTGTTTTCACTCAGGCCCTGTTTAATTTTCATATATATCAGTAAAATCATGAATGGATATTTTTGTTCATTTCTAAATTTTTAATGAAATTTTCTTAAATTTCTTTTAGTTTTAATATACTATCTCTCCCTCCCACTCCCGCACCTCCCATTGTCCCTTTCGGCTGCTAATTCTGTGCTCATATTTTGAGCACATAACTCAAGGTTCCTCCTTCATAAATCAAGCCCCGACTATCTAATTTACGTCTGAGACTTGCAGCCATCAAATTCAAATATATTCATTTAAGGCTTCATTTTGTAAAATATCCCTCTCCTATCTGGCCCTTTGAATAAAGCATTAATTGTATAATATGAAACACCTCTCTTAATTCAATTTTGAGAGAGGATAGTCTTTGTAATAAGTAATTATGAAGCCAACTGAAAGAGGCCTGCTGTAAATATTTGATGTGCAAAAAATATACGCTTTGTAATTGGATTTATTTTTTGTCTGTGCATGCTTGACAAATATGAAGAACATTTACAAATTTATGTTGATTAAACAGATGTGGCATTGTATGTGCCAAGAGCACTCCTGTTTTGTTTCATATCAACTTGAAATGTTTCATAAAATGCACTGAAAGTAACATTTTTGTGGCTTTCCTTAAAGTATAAGAAGTTGAATCATTTTGGTGCTGTTTTCCATATGAAAAACTCAGCCTCTAGGGCTGATAAACATAAAGATGGAAATTCAGTATTGGAAAGGTAAAGAGCAACTTCCATATAGCCAAAAGAATCATGCAAGCATTTCACAATGGAAACTTGAATGGAGATTCTTAATTCCAGTCTCAAAAAGTGTTAGTGGAATATAATCAAACATTGCAGAGCATAACAGTTGAAGACTTGCGAAACATACCTTTTGTTTCTAGCAACACAGAATTGGATGTCTTTCAAACCCAGCTTGCTTTACTGTAAATAAACAATAGCCCTGTTTTATTCAAATTAGATGCATGGACTGACTTGGTCATCGAGTGAGACAGTTCAGTTGATCTTGATTTAACGTGCATTTCTCCAAAGGTGGAGCAGGTACCCAGAGAATGACCGGCAAAATGTTTATTTGAAGCAACATTTCTTGCGTACCTCTGGCCTTAATTGGTATCAGGCGTCATTTCAGGGGGCTAGAGGTGCACATATCACCTGTTAAAAATAACCTGAAACTAAATATATAAATTAAATTTTAAAAAAGTAAATAAAATAAAATAAAAACTTTCTACCTGAATGCTTAATTTTTATATTGTGAAGGCTGTCCACAATGAGAGGCTAGAAACATCCTTTACTACAGAAGCAAACTAGCTGAGATTAGCATTGATATTTTACAGGTCTCAAAAATCAAGGGAATCCCAGTTGCAAACTTCAGAGCTCCAAAGATCATCGTTTTATTTTTCCCTCAGGCTAGTAGAGTCATAGAAATGGTATGATCAGCTTCCACTGGAGATCCTTATATTACTGTATACAAAATCACCTGCTAAGTAAAGTAGGAATTTTAATTTGCTCCAGAGGGAGGCTTTGACCACAGAGAGGGCCAGATCTGTAGGCAAAGTGGGGAATTAAAAGTTCAGGATAAAAGGGGAAGATTTTCAAGACTTTGGCAGAGATGTAAAGGAACCCAAGTCCCCCTAAAAAGGAGGGGAAAATCCCATGCCTATAGTCTAAATAGGCTAGGTGGGTCAGAGGAGTGCTAATGAAACAATGAAGCCTTTTCACTTCTAATTCAATGTTTTAAATAGAGTATATGTCAGCAGTGATCTATGGGCTCCTAAACTGTCATTGGGTGGTTGTAACTGTATGAAACAGAGTGGTTTTCTCAAACCATTCCTTTGTGAACAAGTGACCACAGCACAGCCAGCACCCTTGTTGGCATTCATCAGCAAGTCAGAGGCCAATAATTGAATAACCATGAAGACTGAACTATTTTTTTAATCTGCAGAGTTGGTCCTTCCAGACCATGGCTGCAGCACACAGAAAAGGTGATATAGGGACATCTGCAGTGCAGGTACCTTGCTTTTGAGAGGGAAATCCTCTGTTCAAAGAACGGTCAGAATCTCACCCACCCACTCCTGTATCAGACCTGTGTCTGAGCCATTGAAGTCCTCAAATCATGGTTTAAAGACTTCAAGGTGCAGAGAATCTTCCAGCAAGTGACCCGTGCCCCACGCTGCAGAGGAAGGCGAAACCCCCCAGGGCTTCTGCCAATCTGCCCTGCAGGAAAATTCCTTCCCAGCTCCAAATATGGTGATCAGCTAGACCCTGAGCATGTGGGCAAGACTCACCAGCCAGACACGCAGGAAAGAATTCTCTGTAGTAACTCAGATCCTATCACAAGCCATTGGGCATATTTACCGCTAGTAGTCAAAGACAAATTAATTGCCTAAATTAGGCTATCTCATTATACCATCCCCTCAATAAATTTATCAAGGTTAGTCTTGATGCCAGATATGTCTTTTGCCCCCACTACTCACCTTGGAAGGCTGTTCCAGAACTTCATTCCTCTGATGGTTAGAAACCTTTATCAAGTCTAAACTTCCGGATGGTCAGTTTATATCCATTTGTTGTTGTGTCCACATTGGTACTGAGCTTAAATAATTCTTCTCCCTCCCTGGTATTGATTCCTCTGATATATTTATAGAGAGCAATCATATGTCCCCTCAGCCTTCTTTTGGTTAGGCTAAACAAGCCAAGCTCCTTCAGTCTCCTTTCATATGACAAGTTTTCCATTCCTTGGATCATCCTAGTAGCCCTTCTCTGAACCTGTTCTAGTTTGAATTCATCCTTCTTAAACATGGGAGACCAGAACTGCACTCAGTATTCCTGATGAGGTCTCACCAATGCCTTGTATAACGGTACTAACACTTCCTTATCTCTACTGGAAATACCTTGCCTGGTGCATCCCAAGACCGCATTAGCTTTTTTAACAGCCATATCACATTAGCGTCTCATAGTCATTCTGTGATCAACCAATACTCCGAGGTCCTTCTTCCTCCTCTGTTACTTCCAACTGATGCCTCCCCAGCTTAGAACAATAATTCTTGGTGTTAAATCACTAAATGCATGACCTTGCACTTTTCACTATTACATTTCATCCTATTACTATTACTCCAGTTTACAAGGTTATCCAGATCTTCCTGTATGATATCCCGGTCCTTCTCTGTATTGGCAATACCTCCCAGTTTTGTGTCATCTGCAAACGTTATTAGCACATTCCCACTTTTTGTGCTGAGGTTAGTAGTAGAAAGATTAAATAAGATTGGTCCCCTAACCGATCCCTGAGGAACTCCACTAGTAACTTCCCTTCAGCCTGACAATTCACCTTTCAGTATGACCCGTTGTAGTCTCCCCTTTAACCAGTTCCTTATCCACCTTTCAATTTTCATATTGATCCCCATCTTTTCCAATTTAGCTAATAATTCCCCATCTGGAACTGTATCAAATGCCTTACTGAAATAGAGGTAAATTAGATCCACTGCATTTCCTTTGTCTAAAAAATCTGTTACCTTCTCAAAGAAGGAATCAGGTTGGTTTGGCACAATCTCCCTTTTGTAAAACCATGTTGTATTTTGTCCCAATTACCATTGACCTCAATGTCCTTGACGACTATTTCCTTCAAAAAATTTTTCCAAGACCTTGCATACTATAGATGTCAAGCTGACAGGTCTGTAGATGCCCAGATCACTTTTTTCCCCTTTCATAAAACAAGACATTCTGTACATATTAAAATAATTTCATATGCAGTTGTTCTCTTGTATTTTAGAATAAATGACATCTTCACTAATAATTGAATACTTAAATGAAAAGGAGAATAAATTTTACATTGCAATCAAATAAATGTAAGGTGGAAACCCTAGAAAATAAGAAGAGTGCTAACGTGCCAATATTAAAAAAGGACAGGTGGGATGACCCAGGTAACAATGAACTGATTAGCCTGACATTATTTCTGAATGAAATAATGGAAAAATCCATATGTCATTAAGCTAATAAAGAATTAAAGGATAGGAATATAATGTCAACATGGTTTTATGGAAAACAGTTCTCATCAAGCATCTTATTTTGTTCTTTGAGATTACAAATTGGTTTTACAAAATATGATTGTGTAGATACAATATATTTAGACATTTTTGTAAAGTGTTTGACTTAGTACCTCACAACGTTCTGATTAAAAATTAGCATGAATAATATGATATCAATAGAGCATATATTAATTAGGTTAAGTGGCTGAGTGACAGATCTCAAAAAGTAGTCATCCGTGCGGGTGTCATCATCGAATGGGGGTGTTCTGAGGGAGATGCCATAGGGATCTGCATGAGGCCTAGTGCTATTAAACAGTTTTATCAATGATCTAGAAGTAAATACTGCGGATAAAATGTGCAGATGACACACAGATTGGTGAAGCGATAAATAGTGATGGGGCCAGGGCAATCATACAGAGTGATCTGGGTCGCTTGGTAATGTGGGCTTATTCAAATAAAATGCATTTTAATACAGTCAAATGTAAAATTGTACATTTAGGAAAAAGGAATGCAGGCCATATCTGTAGAATGGGGGAACTGTTCCTTGGAAAACACTGACTCTGAAAAGAATGAGATCATTTGAATGTATAAACAAGAGTAGTGAGTTAGCAGTAGGGAATTCATTTTACCTCTTTATATGGCACTGGTGAGGCCTATTTGTGAATACCATATTTGCTTCCTATTTTTAAAAGGATATTGAAAAACTAGAAAAGATGGAGTAAAGGGCCCAAAATGTTTTGAGAACTGGAGAAAACGCCAGTGAGATACTTAGAGCTGACAATCTGGTAAATTAATCAAAATAGATTGAGATGTGATTTGATTAGTGTATAAATACTTTCACGGTGAGAAAATGCAGATAACAAAAGTGTTCTTTAGTTTAGTGAGCAAAAGCATCACAAGAACCGATGGCTGAAAGCTGAATCCAGACAACATAAAAACAGAAATAAAGCATAGATTTTTAACAGTGAACGTACTTGTGCATTTGAACAAACTACCAAGGGAATTGTTGGGATCCTGTATCTCTTGATGTTTTCTTATCAAGACTGACTGCCTTTCTGGAAGATATGCTTTAACCAAATGCAAGTTATTAAGGCTCAACACAGAGGTGATATTGCGTGAAATTTTAAAGGCCTGTAATATACAGGTGGTTAGACGAAATGATTTAATGGTCTCTTCTGGCCTTAAAATCTATAGAAAAACTGGCTCTGCTCAACAGAAGCATTTTGAAGGTTCTTTGTTTAGCTGAAGATTTAAAATACCTTTGAGATCACACTCTTTTGTTCTTTAGTTCTTGTTCCAAAAAAGCTTTAGGAAAGCTAGGGTATAAAACTTTATACACAAGACTTGAACAGTAGCTAAAGAGACAGAACTCCTTTTCTGTCAGTGATTTCAGCTTTCCTGTTACGATGCTTATATTGATGCAATTTAGGAAAGTGTAAAAATGAAAGTTGCTTTAAAAAAAATCTTAAAGAATGTCAGTGAAATATTAACTAGTTTTCTATGTTGAAGTGAGTAGGGGCAGTGTAACTCAGTGTCGGGGGCCTGATTCTGAAGTTATGGCACTTGTGTAAATTAGCAGTAACTCCAGTGGTATTCAGCTGGAGAAAAAAACAATGGAAGATTAAAATTGGGCTTATCTTCCATGCCGACCCTTATGAATAGTGGGTTACCTGCAAAAGACTATTGTATTGTCCTCTACATTTTTCTTTGAAACCCATTTGTGTCATGGTGCCTACAAATGTAACAGTGGCTAGGCAGCTGGAGTCCTGTGACAATTGCTTATCCTACTGATTCTAATAGTCTCATAGTTACCTTGTGCTCCCCACCAGTTTGTCATACCAATCTACAGTACAACCTCAGAGATACAAACACCTCAGGAAGGGAGGTTGTTCATAACTCTGAAATGTTTGTAATTCCAAACAAAATGTTCTGGTTGTTCTTTCATAAGTTTACAGCTGAACATTGACTTAATACAGTTTTGAAATGTTACCATTGTGATGGGTTCAGTCACAGAGACCCCCTTGGGACTGTCATCTAGACTCCTTCCTAGTCTGGACCCAATCCTTTCCCCTGGTACAGACTTTGTTAGTTCCAGCAGGCGTCTTAGGTGAAAAGCAGGGGATTTCACATGACTCGGACTCTTCTGTTCTGTTCCACCCCCTTTGATATCTTTGGCACAAGGTGGGGATCTTTTGTCTCTTTGGGTTCCCACCTCTTCTTCTTCTTCTTCTAAATGGAAAAGCACTAGGTTTAAGATGGATTCCAGTACCAGGTGACATGGACACATGTCCTGTAAGACCCCAAGCCACCATTCTTCCTGGACTGACTCACAGGAACACAGGAAGGCTTGCAAGTAAACAGAGCCATTTACAACCAATTGTCCTAGTTAGTCAATGGCAAGATTCCAAACCACCATTAATGGCCCACACTTTGCGTAATTACAATGGGACTACAGAGTTATACTTCATATTTCTAGTAACAGATACAAGAATGATACATGCATACAAATAGGATGAACACACTCAGTAGATTATAAGCTTTACAGTGATACCTTACAAGACAAGTTCTTTTGAAACAGAGATAATGAGGAAAAGGCAGACTTTGGTGATGGAGAATTATAAGTGGCAGGACTTGGAGACAGATTGGATGGGAGTTAGGGGAGGGATAACTCAGTGGTTTGAGCATTGCCCTGCTAAACCCAGGGTTATGAGTTCAGTCCTTGAGGGGACCACTTAGGGATCTGGGGCAAAATCAGTACTTGGTCCTGCTAGTTAAGGCAGGGGGCTGGACTTGATGACCTTTCAAGTTCCCTTCCAGTTTTGTGAGATAGGCATATCTCCATATTAAAGAGACCTTTTGCATAAAGCATATTCCAGTTACGTTATGTTCACATTTACAAACATTTTTATAAAGCATGTGGAGTGTATTACAACCATGCAAACAAAAAATTCTGCATTCCCTTTATTTTTTCAGTAGTTTACATTTAACACAGTACTGTACTGTTTGCTTTTTTTTTTTTTGTCTCTGCTGCTGCCTGATTGCATACTTGTGGTTCTAAATGAGGTGTTTGGGTGACCGTTCAGTTTATGGCCGACATGGAACAACGCTTCCTCAGCTCTCGTCCACTCACGCCCCTTCTCTACCTACGCTACATTGATGACATCTTCATCGTCTGGACCCATGGGAAGGAGACTCTGGAAAAATTCCATCACGATTTCAACAGCTTCCACCCTACCATCAGCCTCAGCCTGGACCAATCTACACTAGAGGTCCACTTTCTAGACACCACGGTGCAAATAAGTGATGGTCACATGAACACCACCCTATATCGAAAACCTACCGACCGCTATGCCTACCTTCATGCCTCCAGCTTCCATCCCGGACACATCACACGATCCATTGTCTACAGCCCAAGCACTGAGGTACAACCACATCTGCTCTAACGCCTCAGACAGAGACCAACACCTACAAAATCTCCACCAAGCATTCTCAGAACTACAATACCCGCACGAGGAAATAAGGAAACAGATCAACAGAGCCAGACGTGTACCCAGAAGCCTCCTACTGCAAGACAAACCCAAGAAAGAAACCAACAGGACTCCACTGGCCATCACATACAGCCCCTAGCTAAAACCCCTCCAACGCATCATCAGGGATCTACAACCCATCCTGGACAATGATCCCACACTTTCACAGGCCTTGGGTGGCAGGCCAGTCCTCGCCCACAGACAACCTGCCAACCTGAAACATATTCTCACCAGTAACTGCACACCACACCATAATAACTCTAGCTCAGGAACCAATCCTTGCAACAAACCTCGATGCCAACTCTGCCCACATATCCACACCAGCGACACCATCACAGGACCTAACCAGATCAGCCACACCATCACCGGTTCATTCACCTGCACATCCACCAATGTAATATACGCCATCATATGCCAGCAATGCCCCTCTGCTATGTACATCGGCCAAACTGGACAGTCTCTACGGAAAAGGATAAATGGACACAAATTAGACATTAGGAATGGCAATATACAAAAACCTGTAGGAGAGCACTTCAACCTCCCTGGCCACACTATAGCAGACCTTAAGGTGGCCATCCTGCAGCAAAAAAACTTCAGGACCAGACTTCAAAGAGAAACTGCTGAGCTTCAGTTCATCTGCAAATTTGACACCATCAGCTCAGGATTGAACAAAGACTGTGACTGGCTTGCCAACCACAGAACCAGTTTCTCCTCTCTTGGTTTTCACACCTCAACTGCTAGAACAAGGCCTCATCCTCCCTGATTGAACTGACCTCGTTATCTCTAGCTTGCTTGCTAGCATATATATACCTGCCCCTGGAAATTTCCACTACATGCATCTGAGGAAGTGGGTATTCACCCACGAAAGCTCATGCTCCAAAACGTCTGTTAGTTTATAAGGTGCCACAGGATTCTTTGCTGCTTTTACAGATCCAGACTAACACGGCTACCCCTCTGATACAGTTTATAACTAGTGTTTGTAACTCAGGTTCTACTGTATTGTGTTAGATGAAACTTAGGTTGTAAGCTCCTTTGGGCAGGTATATAATTTATATGTTTGTACCTAGTACAGTGAGGCTCTGGCGTTTAGTGTATCAGTCTCTTGTTTATTATGTAACAACAAAAAATGAAATATGGGCACAGTTGTATCACAGATAATCATGTTTACTAAATATACACAAACATGCAAGGCCTAGCTACATCCATACTGCTGATATGGTTTCTGGTGGCTTCTAAAATACTGAACATATTGGAGGGGTCACAAATTATTTAAAGGGTAGCTACCCTATCCCTATAACACTACAGTATGTCAAACATAAGATGAAAATACTGATTGTTCGTCTTTTGGTTTGATATATTGATAATTTAAATGTAATAGATACATGGTATGAAAATTGGTCAAAAGACTTAGTCTGAATTTTTATGGGAAGAAATTGTTGATGGAGAATGTGTTTGGCAAAGTGTAAAGAATTTTTTTTACTCAGCGTAGTGGTTAAAATAAATCCCACAACTTATTGGAATTACTGAAAAAAGCATGAAACCTCTATAAGTATCAGTTATTTAGCCCAACCACCCTATGTCCGTAGCTGTGATTTTTAGAAATGTGGAAAGAATTAATATTAAATGGAAACAATAGATAAAAATTTTTATCAGTCTTATTTTTTGAAATTCTCAACATGTCTTCCCTTTGCTCATACTCTGTCCCCTCCCTCTAGTATCTTCTAGATCTTTCACTGTGAATGAGAATAGGAGAAAAAATGATCTGCAAATTTTTTTGGGAAAGGAGATGGTTGTGATGGGGGGAAGCACCAGAGTGATGGAGGAGAGTGACACCTTGCTGAGCAGCACAAAGGAGCTCTGCTTCTAGGATCTGTCTGTGCTCTGTTATTATTTTAAATTAAAGCCTTGTCTTCGCTACTTTAAAAAAAAAATAAGTGAATTTTACCTCAGGGTAGCAATGCATGTGAGTTTTCTCCCGGTAAAAATGCAATGAAGATAAGGCATGTTAGTTTTACCACCAGGTAAACTATGAGAAGTCAGCATTATACATCCCCATGGGGGCTGACCTCTCCTAGTTTGCCTCACATAAAACCACTATGCCTTGTCTTCACTATGGTTTTATCTGGAGGTAGCTCACATGCCTTAGTTACCCTGAGGTAAAAATATACCTTTTTTAAGCAGTAAAGACAAGGCCTAACAAATACACTGGTATGTACGTATAAGAATTAAATAAGCTGGCAAACATACAGTTTTTTCACTGTATGTTGATTTTCCAGTACTATAATTCAGGAGCACATTCTAGTGCTCGGTTCTCTCTCTCTCTCTCTCTCTCTCATATATTGATATGGCCTACCAATGTAGTATCTGAGTGTCTCACAATGGTCTGATCCTGAAATCAATGGGACCGTACCATTAAGGTAAAGCCCTAACATTGTGAAGAATATCAACTTTCCGAAGATAAATTTTAAACGTAACTCTCAACATTGCGTTTGGTACCTTAATAGATGTCTGTCTATTTCTTCTTTGCAGCTACTATGGAAGCAAGCACACAGCTACCCTCTATTTCATCTCCTTATGGAGATTGACTCTTATATGTTCTCATGTGTGAACCAGACGGCTGTACGTGAGGAACTAGAGGATGAAACGCGAAGGTTGTGTGATGTTAGACCCTTTCTTCCTGTCCTCAAACTAGTGACAAGAAACTGTGACCCAGGGGAAAAATTGGGTTCCAAAATAGGTGTCCTTATAGGAAAAGGTAATTTTGAATTTTTTCTCTTTTGTTTTATTTGGAAAAGAGAGGGAGAATTTATTTTGTGTAAGTTAGTTTCACAGAGGTCAGGATATCTCTGCCTCAGCCCTTATCTTCTAGAACTACCCATTCTAAAGCAGATAGAAAATGTAACTTAAGAATTTTTTTAAACACCATTCTAATACTAACATTAGAAGTTTCAAAAATTGTAGTGAGGTCATTTTTGTAACCAGAATAAATAGAATTAACAAAAATAAATGTGTATTTCTGAGCAATTATCGCACGTATCTGGTGAAGTCATAATGCACAATAATGAAGTTCAAGTGGCTGGAAGCATCTGAAAAGTGCAAGAGGCATGAAGTGGATAAAGTGCCTTACTACTAGTTCGAAATGTGATTTAACAAAAATAATAAAAATCAAGGTCACTTCTGATTCATGATGACAGTGGCATGACATTTACAGCCACTTAGATCAATTTTCTGAAGATATGATGTTTAATGGGTTCTCAGTCCTTGGCCTCCATCTCCCAGCATGAGATTTAGCAGAACTCCCTAGCTCAAAGAAGTTTGACTTTTGAGACAGAAGAAGCACTCAGCACAGACCTCCTTGCTTGCACGGTTCATGCTTCTCCAACTGCAGCTACTTCAGCCTTAGCCAGTCCCTGATTGACCACAATCAGGCAAGGAGTTTCCTGCAGAGAGCCAAAAAAGAACAGAGATGAAAGAGCTGATATGGTAGTGATAATAGTTGTAGCTCCTGCCTAATCATAATCAAAAAGCATATGACTTGATGTTTATAAGAGTATAGTCAGGGATTAGTAGAACAGGGCTCATTTTTGAACTACTGCTGCCTCAGAGGACCAAAAAGCTTTGGGCTAGGGGGAATTCTGCCAGTTTCACACAGGGATCATGAGATCCATAACTGAGAATCGCATGAGATTTTCAAAGAAGAATTACAGACAAATATTTTCCTGCTCTCCCAGTGTGTGTGTGTGTGTGTGTGTGTGTGTGTGTGTGAGAGAGAGAGAGAGAGAGAGAGAGAGAGGTGGGGGTGGTTGTTTTTTATTTTCCTTGTGATACGTCTTGCCAGAGAGGAGGCCCCTTGAAACTCACAGTACAGAACTTCTATATCACATTAACATCTGTCTGAAACAGAAGATCAAGGGCCTACCTCCAAAGACATTCCTAACACCTGAGTTGATTTTAAAGGCCTGTTTAGTTGTATCCTTCTTTCTCCGCCAAAACCTAACTAGGAAGGCTAGATAGAACTCCTTTTGGATCCTGTTGGGGCTGGTCCTTAATCAAAGTAAGAATCTCTTTTAGGGGAATTTTAAACTTCAGTCTGTCATACGTCAGTACATGACACTATGGCTATTGGAATTCTAAGACCAGTGTTATCAAGTTAATGGTAGAATGCAATGGATAATTAGTGATCAGAAAAAAGTATTCTGTGGTGAAGGGTGTTACGATAAGGATCCTAATGTGTGTAAGAAGGTAGTAAATAGGGCTGTCAAGCAATTAAAAACTCTAATTGCTATTAAATATTTTTGGATAATTTCTACATTTTCAAATATATTGACTTCAATTAAAACACAGAATACAAAGTGTACAGTGCTCACTTTTTATATTTTATTACAAATATTTACACTGTAAAAAACAAAACAAACAGTATTTTTCAGTTTACCTAATACAAGTACTGTAGTGCAATCTTTGTCATGTCATGAAAGTTGAACTTACAAATGTAGAATTATGTACAAAAAAACCCTGCATTCAGAAATAAAACAATGTAGAACTTTAGAGCCGACAAGTCCACTCAGTCCTACTTCAGCCAGTTGCTCAGACAAACAAGTTTGCTTACAATTTGCAGGAGATAATGCTGCCTGCTTCTTGTTTACAATGTCACCTGAAAGTAAAAACAGACATTTGCATGGCACTGTTGTAGCTGGTGTCACAAGATATTTACATGCCAGATGCGCTAAAGATTCACATGTCCCTTCATGCTTCAACCACTATTCCAGACATACAGGGCTGTCCCTAACGGGATGCGGGGCCTGGAGCAGAAATGATGGATTCATCTCTTCCGGGACCGACTGCGCCGGCCAATCACACCATTCTGCGGGGCCCCCCAAAGTGCAGGGCCTAGAGCGGTAGTCCCAATTTGCCCTACCCAAGGGATGGCTCTACCAGAGAGCATGCATCCATGCTGATGATGGGTTCTGCTTAATAACAATCCAAAGCAGAGTAGACTGACACATGTTCATTTTCATCATCTGAGTCAGATGCCACCAGCAGAAAGTTGATTCAATATTTTGATGCTTCGGGTTCTGTAGTTTCTGCATCTGAGTGTTTCTCTTTTAAGACTTTTGAAAGCAAGCTCCGTACCTTGTCCCTCTCAGATTTTGGATGGCACTTCAGATTCTTAAACCTTGGGTCCAGTGCTGTAGCTATTTTTAGAAATCTCAAATTGACACCTTCTTTGCATTATGTCAAATCTGCTGTAAAAGTGTTCTTAAAACGAACGTGCTGGGTCATCATCCAAGACTGCTAGAATATGAAATATGTGGCAGACTGTGGATAAAACAGAACAGGAGACATACAATTCTCCCCAAGGGAGTTCAGTCACAAATTTAATTAACACATTATTTATTTTTTAATGAGCATCATCAGCATGGAAGCATGTCCTCTGGAATAGTGGCCGACGCATGAAGGGGCATATGAATGTTTAGCATATCTGGCATGTAAATACCTTGCAGTGCCAGTTACAAGTGTGCCATGCAAATGCCTGTTCTCACTTTCAGGTGACTTTGTAAATAAGAAGCAGGCAGCAGTATCTCCCATAAGTGTAAACAAACTTGTTTGTCTTAGCGATTGGCTGAACAAGTAGGACTGAGTGTACTTGTAGGTTCTAAAGTTTTACATTGTTTTGGTTTTGAGTGCAGTTACCTAACAAAAACAAATCTACATTTGTAAGTTACACTTTCATGATAAAGAAATTGCACTACAGTACTTGCATGAGTTGAACTGAAAATTTTTTTTATCATTTTTTACAGTGCAAATATTTGTAATAAATAAAGCACTGAACACTTTATATTCTGTTTTTTCATAGAAATAAATATATTTGAAAATGTAGAAAAACATCCAAAAATATTTTAATAAATTTAAATTGGTATTCTACTGTTTAACTGGTTTCAGAGTAGTAGCCGTGTTAGTCTGTATCCGCAAAAAGAACAGGAGTACTTGTGGCACCTTTGAGACTAACAAATGCATTCTATGCATCCGAAGAAGTGAGCTGTAGCCCATGTAAGTTTATGCTGAAATAAATTTGTTAGTCTCTAAGGTGCCACAAGTACTCCTGTTCTTTTTACTGTTTATCTGTGATTAATCACCATTAATTTTTTTCAGTTAATTGGGTGAGTTAATTGTGATTAATCAACAGCTCTAGTAGAAGCCTATTCTTGTTTTGTGTAGTTGGTGGTTTTTGCTCCAGCTAGCTTGGTATGATTCATGGTTTCTTAATAGTTGCACTGTAGACATCTTTCAACATACAATGAAAAGCTGTTAAGCTATTTTGTAGAGGCTTAACATTGCTCTATGAGTGAATTGCTTTTGACCTTTTTAGTAAAGAATTTTCATCTTTAAATACATTGTCAAATTATTCACTTGCAGATACAAATGAAGACAAATAGGGACTAGTGAGGTCATACACTGCATAGCAAAACAATGGAGAATTGTTAGTCCTTTTATACAGACTTCAAGTTTTGTTTAGGTTTTAGCAGCAAACTGTCTGCTTGTTTGTTCAAACTGACAATGGAGCCATTACTGACATAGTCTGTTTAAACACTCCAAAAATAGTATTCTGAAAGATTATTTGATTAATTATTTGAGTTTTTATGACTCTGCAAGACATTTATGTACAGAGCTAGCCTTGGACTCCTATTTTGTGCTTTGGAAAAATGATTCATTCCAATATGAACTATGCCTGGTTTTCAAAAGGTGCTTTTAACACAATTTGGAGAATATTTTTCAAAGTGAGAGAAATGTGATGTTCGTATATGCCTTTGCTTCATTAGGTGTTGAAGAAGTAAAGCTGAGATCTTTCTGCTTTTGGTTTACATAGGTTTAGCAAAGCTACACCAGTGAATTTGGTTTGTGCAAATTTTTAATCTTTTGGTTTTGACTGGAGGATCAGATTTATACTAGTTCAAAAATCACCAAGAGAAATGCTAGGGTAATCTTGTCTGTTTGCTACACCATTAGTTCTTGTAAGCCACCAGACCATCTTTCCATCCTCTTCTTCTACCTTCTCCTAATTATTTGTGGGAAGGAGAACTGGTGGCTTGCAAACCTTTTCTCCTTGATGTCTTCAGGCTATGTCTGGCCACACTGCTTTACCTACCATGTGTTGCCTTGCAGGATGGGAGGGGAGCAAGGAGGTAAAAGAGTTTAATTTTGCGATCTTTTGGGGTCTGGGAGTAGGAGTGCTCTCTCATTTAGCAGTGATCTGGAGAGGCTTTTGTTCTTGCTGTTGAATTGAGTCCTTACCCTAGACTGCATTAACATTTCTGCTCTCAAAACTGAATTAAAAATTGTATGGAATGCTCCACCCAGAATAGTCAGTTCACTCTTCAGCAGCTCTTCTGGTTCTGAAGGATGAACAGGAATAAAGTGAAGTTAAAACTTACTTACTAAGCAAAATAAGCATAGAATCATAGGACTGGAAGGGACCTCGAGTGGTCATCTAGTCCAATCCCCTGCAGTCATGGCAGGACTAAGTATTATCTGGACCAGGGGTGGGCAATCTCCGACTCATGGGATTGCCAGCCCCGCGGTGCCACGGGCCTCCTCCTGCTCCTGGAGGCGGCCGGCACCGTGTCCCTGCTGCCCCTGGAGGAGGGATGACAGAGGGCTGTGTGTGCTGCCCTTGCCTGTGAGTACCTCCCAATGTGGCTCCCATTGGCCAGGAATGGGAGGCCAATGCAGAGCCCTCTGCCCCTCTCCTCCAGGGGCAACAGGGATGTGGTGCCAGCCGCTTCTGAGAGTGGCGCAGGGCCGGGGCAGGCAGGCCACCCCAGAGCTGCTTCAGATAAGCAGCAGTGGGCCAGAGCCTGAACCCCTTCTGCAGCCCAACTCCCTGACCTGAGCATCCTACCTGCACCCCAAATCCTTGCCGCATGCCTCCTGCACCCCAAACCCCTGCCACATGTCTCCTGCATCCCTGCCCCCTCCCCTGAGCCCCCTCGTACACACCACACTGCTTCTCTGCCCCAACCCCTTGCCCTGAGCCCCTTTCTGCACACTGTACCCTCTCCCACACCCTACACTCCCTCCCGCACCCCAGCCCTACATTCATGGCCCTGCATGCAATTTCCCCACCCAGATATGGCCCTCAGGCCAAAAAGTTTGCCCACTCTGATCTAGACCATTCCTGACACGTGTTTGTCTGAGCTGCTCTTAAAAATCTCCAATGATGGAGTTTCCACAACCTCCCTAGGCAATTTAGGAAGTTTTTGTCATCTGTGGATCTGAACAAAAAATCTTAGTCCAGGAGATTTGCAAAGCAGCCAAATTCTCTGCTGTATGTTTAAGAAGTACCATTGCTTGTTTTTTGCTTCAAGGGGAGGAATTTCAGTTTAGATTATTCATTTTTATAGCTTTCTGAGGTAGAAAAAGCCAAGCTCTTCTGTCTTCTAGAATTTTTTGTTCAGAATGTCTCTTTAAAATTATTTATCTAAATCCTATTAAAAATGGTAGAGTCCACAAGTAAGATCCAGGGACTGTACTCTGGCATGAAACTGAGGAACTCTCCCCTTTTTGGTAGCTAGGTTGGAGCGCAGGGTTTCTTGCCAGGATGTTGCCCCTAGAACAAATTGGGCTCTGGCTAATAGGTGACATTAAAACTTTTCAAGCCGTGACTTGGTATAGTTTTAATAAGTCTCTTCATAATCACGTAAAAATGTTATGAGGAACACAAATGTAGTGTTTTAACTGCTTTCTTTTAGAAATGGAGTGTGTTTTTTCTCCCCAATTTTATGCATGACTTTTTGTTCTGGGCATAAAAATTCTGTAGAAAAATGCTGTGTGCAAAATATTAAGTATCTTGTAACATCTTACATAGGTTGTGGTAGTGAGTGCATGGTTAACATTGCATTGTGGTTTTCTTTTAGAGCAGGACTAAAGTTCTTCTTTGCATTACTGATTTGAATTCCAGATCTGGTACAAAAACTGTCCTGGAGAGATTAGAATTTTCTGTGCTATTTTGGAAGTGAAAAATGTTTAGGTGAGAAAACTGAAGCTAATGGCATGCTCATTTAGCCTTAACTGGTGATTTTCTTTGTTTTTAGTGATTATGTTGATTTAAAAAAAAAAAAAGCACATAAGCAGTCTTAACTCTGTTAACAAAGGGTGAGTGGATGGGAATAGCTATACAATATTTATGCAACTAAATATTCCGTGTTTGATTGAATCTTTTTAGGCCTCCATGAGTTTGATGCCTTACAGGACCCTGAAGTGAAAGAATTCCGTAGTAAAATGCGGCGAATCAGTGAAGAGAAACTCCTGTCGCTTGTGGGCCTGTCCTGGGTTGACTGGCTAAAGCACAGCTATCCACCAGAACAAGAACCCTCAATCCCAGAAAACTTTCAAGATAAACTCTATGGTGGAAATCTTGTTGTGGCCATTCATTTTGATAAATGCCAGGTAAAGTTACTAGATGCCAGAATAGGAGTCTTTTTTTACATACATATACTTTTTGATTTGGGATCACAGTTCATATGTGAACTACACTTCATGTTGGCTTTGATGTGAGACGAACAATCTGCTCTTCACTGTTGAACATCTTTGGGCTTAATTTAGTAGCAATCAGATTGTGAATTACAGTGTATAACTACCCTCGGAAAAGCATAAGGCACTAGATTTCTCTTTATTTGTCTAGTAAATAATAGTGCTCACGCACAAATAAAAAACTTTATTTAAAAAATAGTTAATGTTGGAATTTAAGTGTAATCCAGCCAATAACCAAGAAAATTGCACTTCCTGTCGAGAAGGGAAAAAAGCACTAGTTTCAAGCCAGTTTTATTTTAATTCTCTTTGGATTATTGCTTTCACAAGCATGAAGAGCTACTTTTATGGATCCAGCACAAAGAGGTCTTATCTCATGCTTCCAACTGTTCTCCCTTTGCTTTTTTTTTATAAAATATTTTTATTTAATTAATAAATACTAACAGGTTTACAAATCTTGCCATTTAAATATTAGAAACAAAACAATAATCATTATAACAGTGAGTTATTTAAAGAAACATACAGGAATAATCTGCCTATTTAACAGGGTGTTACCTTTTTACAGAATGAGGATAATTACATCACATATGATGTCGTTTCTACTAATTTTATAAAATTGAATAAAATCTCTGATTATACATGTAACAGACCAGGCATGTTTATCAAATATTAAAAAAAACAACTGGGCAGATGTGCTAATTTTTTGGAGCTGAATGCACTTTGAGTAATGAATACACGGTACCCCATTATCTAAGTATCAATTTGTCCTCTATTTTGCTGGGTACGTAATTGGTAGTTAACTTTTCCATAACCACAACCTCCCGTATTTTTCTGCCATTAGAATATTTTTCCTTTTCTAGTGAGATGCTTTGAGTGTCCAAGCAGCTACCAGAAAATAAGAGATTCATTCTTCTTTTTGCGCAACTATTTCTGCTAGGAAGTCCATGGGGGATTAGTAATAAATGTCCATCCACTTGTGATATTTGATTACAGATTGCATCCCAATACTCTCTCATGACAGGACATATTTACCATACATGCACAAAGTGTCATTTTTAAAGAAAATTTCTCCAACACTCATCCCCATTCAGTCTCTATATATTTTTTAACATGACTGGCGTGAGGAACCACTGAAACAGTACCCTAAAAACATTTTCTTCTATGGTGCTACAAACTGAAGTCATTTGTTCTCTTTTCTAGATAAAATTCTATTCCTCTGTGGTAATTTGTCTATCCTGGTCCTTTCGTATGAGGATATTTGGGGGGGGGGGGAGCAGTTAGGAAACTTGTCTGCAAGCATTGATTATAGATTAGTTTTAACATTTTAGCCTGGTCTACACTACGCATTTAAACCGAATTTAGCAGCGTTAAACCGATTTAACCCTGCACCCGTCCACACAACGAGGCCCTTTATATCAATATAAAGGGCTCTTTAAACCGATCTCTGTACTCCTCCCCGATGAGAGGAGTGGCACTGAAATTGGTATTGCCATGTCGGATTAGGGTTAGTGTGGCCGCAAATCAATGGTTTTGGCCTCCGGGCGGTATCCCACAGTGCACCATTGTGACCGCTCTGGAAAGCAATCTGAACTCAGATGCACTGGCCAGGTAGACAGGAAAAGCCCCGCAAACATTTGAATTTCATTTCCTGTTTGCCCAGCATGGAGCTCTGATCAGCATGGGTGGCGATGCAGTCCCAAATCCAAAAAGAGCTCCAGCATGGACCGTACAGGAGATACTGGATCTGATCGCTGTATGGGGAGACAAATCTGTTCTATCAGAGCTCCATTACAGAAGACGAAATGACAAAGGATTTAAAAAAATCTCCAGGCTATAATAGACAGAGGCCATAGCACAGTGCTATGTGACAAGTGTAACGGAAAGCCAAAGAATCAAATGGACACTTAGGGAGGGAGGGAGGGGGTACTGAGGACTCCAGCTATCCCACAGTCCCCCCAGTCTCCAAAAAGTATTTGCATTCTTGGCTGAGCTCCCAATGCCTAAAGGGTCAAAAACATTTTCCCGGGTGTTTCAGAGTATATGTCGTCAATTTACCCGCTTCCCCCCAACGAAAAAAAAAGAAAAGGGGAAAAAAAAGTTTCTCACCTTTTTTCAATGTCACCCTATGTCGGCTGCATGCTGCTGGTAGACGGGTTGCTGCGGTGCTGAACACCAGCATCCCCTTCCCAGTGGCAGGTGGTACAATATGACTGACATTTGTCTTCATCATCAGCCCGTGAGTGCTCCTGGCAGGCCTCGGTGAGGTTGGCCGGGGGCACCTGGGTAAAAATGGGAATGATTCCTGGTCATTCCCGGCAGATAGTACAGAACGGCTGGTAACCGTCTTCATTATAGCAACTGGAGGCTGAGCTCCATCAGCCCTCTCCCCCTTCATGTCTAAAGAAAAGATTCCATACTGCCTGGACTATCACAGCAGCTGGAGGCTTCCTCCCCCTCATTTTATCTCAATAAAAACTCAGTGTTTCTTATTCCTGCATTCTTTGTTACTTCATCAAACAAATGGGGGGACACTGCCATGGTAGCCCAAGAGGGTTGGGGGAGCAGGGAGGCAACGGGTGGGGTTGTTGCAGGGGCACCCCCTAGAATGGCATGCAGCTCATCATTTCTGCAGGATCTGACACAGAGCGGCTGTGCTCTCTGGTTCTCTGATACACTGGTTCTGTAGTACATTTGCCCCGTATTCTAGGCAGGACTGACTCTATTTTTAGACAGAACATAAAGAAGGGAATGACCTGGGGAGTCATTCCCATTTTTGTCCACGCACCCCCAGCCAACCTCAGCGAGACCAGCCAGGAGCACCCATGTCAGCGGCAGGCGGTACAGAACGACTGATAACCGTCATCTCATTGCCAGTTTACAATGGCAGACAGTACAATAGGGATGGTAACCATCTCTGCTACCTTGCAAAGGCAAATGAATGCTGTTGTGTAGCACTGCAGTACCGCGTCTGTCAGCAGCATCCAATACATATACGGTGATAGTGACAAAAGGCAAAACAGGCTCCATGGTTGCCATGCTATGGCATCTGCCAGGGCAATCCAGGGAAAAAGGGTGCGAAATGATTGTCTGCCATTACTTTCATGGAGGAAGGATTGAGTGACGACATTTACCCAGAATCGCCTGCGACACTGTTTTTGCATTGGGATCTCAACCCAGAATTCCAATCGGTGGGGGAGACTGCGGGAACTATGGGATAGCTGTGGGATAGCTACCCACGGTGCAAAGCTCCGGAAATCGACGCTAGTCTTGGTACATAGATGCACAAAACCGGTTTATGTAAAATCGGAATAATCCCGTAGTGTAGACATACCCTTTGTTTCTTAATCATGGTTGATACTAAATGTAGTCATACCCTGGGAAAGTGGTCAAGTTAAAGCTAGCTTTGAGTTCGAAACAAGTTAGAAAAGTTTCTTTACTGAATAGTGACCAACTATTTGTATTCCATCTCTCCCAATCTTTAAAGCTCTCTGGTTTGTGATTAGGTTAAGATCTGGATTTTTTGAAATGGGTGTCATTGGTAAGAGGAAAGCACTTATCCCTAGTTCTATCCCAAACCCATAGAGTAGCCTTTGCTAAAGGATGTGTATAAATTTCTGGAAAGCATAATATTTTATTGATCCTTGGTAGCCTAGCAGTGTTTATATTGCCACAGTTGTTCTATAATCCAGTGTTTGACTGGGTTAGAGCTCTCCCAATCCACTACTGCTTTGATTTGTTTTAATAATACTATAGAATATTTGAATTAGCGAGTCTCCATTCTGTTCGAGCAGTTCTGTACAAAGTATCTGCACTCACTTGTAGTCTTTTCTTATTCCATATTAATTCTAACAGCATCCTCTGTGTTCCTGCTAGGGTTTTTTCTGGGATGATCACTAGAAAGAGTTTGAAACAAGAAAGATAACATTGGCAAAATATTCATTTTGACTCTGACTGTTCTGCCCAGCCAAGAAATTGCATACTTTCTCCAGCACTCCAGATCTTTTTGTTGAAGTAGTGACATTTAAATTGTAGAGCTTTTCGTGATTGTCTGAGATTTGAATCCCCAGGCATTTTATAGAATTTGTTTCCCATTTGTACCCAAATGTTCTCTGAAGGAATGACTTCTTAGAGTCTGGCTCCCTTTGTTTTTACAGCACTAGAATGAATCAGGATGGCTGATGTTAAAAGAGAGTTCTCAGAACCATTGAGTACATATGGTGCAAATTCTGACCCAGTTCTTAGCTATTCATGCTCTTAAATCAACTGTTTTGATTTTAAACTTGATACTAATGAAATCTCTCTGACTGAAAAGAGATTGATTGGAAACAGTAAAGAAGAACTTTGCTGATCTGGTGAAAAAGAATAAGCCCGACTACATAGTTGAGGCTGGATAATCAGGGACAAAACAACAACAACAACATTCTTCCATGTCCAGCTTAATCTGAATTTTCTCTTGTACCTTCCCAACAAAGGCCTGGCTCCAGAGGCTCATGTATTTGTCACTTCCAGATTAATTTGCTGTAATTCTTTGTATCTGACGCTGTTATAAAAACACTATGAAAATTGTAGATAGTGGCTTAGGCTGCTGTGAACACATCAAATCTGTCTTGTGGTCCCTCCATTGCTTCCCAGTCCATTTCTGATGCCAGTTGGTTCCAACAGCCATTAATAGTTCTACTTTGGTACATTAGCGCTATATGGATGTTTCTGTTTGTGCTTTGTTAGTTTTATAAAAGCAATAATCAAAAGAGAATTAAAAAATAAAGAATGAAGAGTGGCATCTCCTTTCAACCAGGGAGAGCAAACTGAGGAATTACAAAAAGGGTTATCCCCAAAATAATTATCTAATAATCCCCAAGATTAGCTGCCTAGAATACATCAACCAACTATGACATTAATCAAACTGGCTCTTGATCGAGAGAGAAACCACCTCTCTCACTCATTTAAATACATGTAAAGATACCCCCCAAATAAGAGTCTGTAATACAGCATCAGCAATTGTGGGGAGAGATCGCTTCACTCCATGGCTCCCTCACATTAGTTATGGTGAGGGTAAAGGGACAAAAGAGGCCCCTGGGGTCTGGCAACAGCTGTAGGAATGGAGGCTGATGTGGACCATACCATTTTAAAATTGAGAAAATGTTGAATTGATTTTAACTTAGTTTATTATGGTTATAATTTTCCATTTGAGAGGCTTGGCTTTTTACCAAGAAATCTATATATAAATAAGATGCAAGACAAAATAATGCAAGCTAGACCACAGCACATTTGTAAATTGCTTTTAGAGTGATCACATTTTTCTAGAGTATTTTTTAAATGAAAACTCTGTGTGAGTTGTTACAAATCAACTTGTATAACATACGTTGAAAAAAGAGAGGGAAGTTTTCTGTGGAAGGAATATTTCTCCTTTTTGAGACTCTTTAATTTCACCGTAACTTGTATCTGTGGTAGTCTCAAAGAAACTAATTTAGGTACAGTATCTACATAACTTTAGCTTTTAGAACAAAAAATAGTTTAGAACAGCATGGGGAATATGCATATAATCTCTGAAATCAATCTAAAATGTTTCACTGAAAAATTCAGGTTCTTCCAATATTCTGTACGTAATCTCATCAGGTATCTGACACTTCCCCCCAAAAGAACCAAATATATATTTTTGAAATATAATTCCGCTAGCATAGCCTAATTTTTTAACTGCCTGCCTGTTTTGTTTTTTTTTCTTTCTGTGCAAGATTTTACTTACAGGACAATTTGATAAATATCTCTGTGTTATGTTGCATCTGTTTTGCCCACTTGTTGCATCTTGTATTTAGGCCATAATCCTGAAACTGACTTCATGGATAGCTTGTGCAAAGGCAGTTGCATGTTTGAGTCCTTGAGTCCCAATCTTGCAAAGACCTATGTACATGCTTAACTTTATTCACTGTGACCAGTTCCATTAAGAACATGCAGTTTTGGGTCTTAGATTATAATCTTTTGGGGCAGGGTCTGTCACTTCCTATTTGTCTTGACCTGGTTGAACCCACTAGGCACTGCTGAATGACAAATAATGATAATCAATAGTTATATACAGGCAAGTAATTTTATGATTTAAAGCATTCAAACTCACAAGCTTAAAACCAATAGATATTACAAAAATAGACTTTGTTTTATGTTTTCCTTATTTGAACTTGGCTGCAAGTCAAGGGCTCCCAGAAACACTGTTCTCATATTATTGATCCCTTTGTGGTAAAATCTAAAAATAAAAATCATAAATAGAAAACAATAAAATGTTGATTGTGTATTCAGTTTTGGTAGACTAATATTTCTACTTAAGCTTTCATGCTCTTCAAAGTTGTCCTGATGATAGCTAGGATTAGGAGATAACCATCTCATAGCATCTAGGAGGGTTTCTGTTTCACTCGCAATAGTTGAATACAGATTAACCATAGTTGCCTCAATGATAATATTAAACATAGATTTTCATAATTTTTTTCATTTTTTGTGGAAAGTGCAAATATGAAACTTAGATACATGCCAAATGAGGTTATCTGTATATCTGAAGTAACCTTTCCTTGAGAGAAATGAAATAACTTAAAATAGTAATAGTAAAACCTATACACAAGCCTTGTATCAGGTTATGAATCCAACTATGACAGATACTTTTGTAACATTTATCAATACAACTAGTATCCACTCCACTTGAAATATATTGAGCAAAATTTTCAAAAGCACGAAAGTGATTTAGGTTCCTAATTCACTTAGGTGCTTCTGAAAACTCTCACTTATATATACAGCATGGTATGAAACTTTATATTTTTCCTTACTTTTAATACATTTTTCTGAAAAGTTGAGTGTTAAATAGTCTTTCTTTTTTATGTTATTAGGATGTATTTAGTTTTCAAGTGTCTCCTAACATAAATCCTGTCAAGTTGAATGAATTGGCAATCCGAAAACGTTTGACTATCCATGGAAAGGAAGACGAAGTTGATCCTTCTGACTATGTGTTGCAAATTAGTGGAAGACTGGAATATATTTTTGGTGACCACCCATTAATTCAGTTCCAGGTATTGAAATTTTTAGAATTCTAAATTTAAGACAACAGTGGGTTTTGCCTGGAAACAAGGAAAATTAATTCACAATTATGCTGGAATAACTTCTGGTTGAGGAATTAATTCTTTTGGAACAGCTGGGTTATTTATTTTAGAAGTGTTGTTGACCACAAAAATAAATTGTTGTTTCAAAGAAAATTTCACAAGGATTATCATGCTGAGAAATAGAATGTATTTCCCACACGAAGATATTTTATCTTGCTTATTAGAGCCGATTTAGCATTATATCATGATTCAGAAAATGACAACATTAGAATATTAAAAATAAGGTTGATTGCTTTTTTTTTTCCTCTCTCCATAATCACACTAGTTCAGATTGAATTGTTGTCATAAGCTTAGACAATTTTTTGGTCAGTTTGTCTCAACTTCAAATTTTAGACATGAGCCAAATTTTCAGCTGGTGTTAGTCAGTAAAGCTCCACTGACTTTAGTGGAACTATGCAAGTTTACATCAGTTGAGAATCTGGCCCATTATTTTACAAATATAACTATAAAATCGGTTTTATTTGGATGGTTATTTTGTTTCTCAGGTGACAGTACCTCTCAAATTTATAATAATAATTCATGCCAAAGGCTTTTTTTCTTCCTGTAAAACAATAGTGTATCTGCACTGCTGCTGTCTCATTACATACACTTCAAGTGCATTCTCTGTGACTCTCACGGTAATGAGAGAAGTTTCACATTAGTGCTTAAACTAATACCCTTTTTCTATGAATTTTCCTTCCAAATGCAATAATTTTCAGGAGATAATTGCTCCAAATTTGGGTCTGACATAGCTTGTGACATCACATAGTATTTAGAAATCACAGAGGTGTCAGGTTTATCAGAAGAGGAAGTATCAGCTTGTAACAACTATTTTCTGTCTGGCTTCAGTATATCCGTAAGTGTGTGATGAACAGGATTCTTCCTCACCTGACACTGGTTGAGTGTTGCAGCATAAAGAAAATGTGTGAACAGGAGATGATTGCCATAGAAGGTGCCATAAACCGAAAATCATCCAATCTTCCTCTTCCTCTGCCACCAAAAAAAACACGAACAGTTACTGTAAGTTGATAAGGAGAACATTTACTAACAAAAATAACTTAAGACACACCACTGATGACTTTTTTTTCTTTATGTATGTTTTTCCTCTCATACTTCTTTCCCAAGAGTCTCCTATTGTTGTTCAAGATATTGCATCAAGGATAAGAGGCCTTGTAGCCTTTACCTTGTCCTTTCCATTTTGATTCTTTTACCCTTTTCCAAATTAATACCTCTTTTTTACTATTACTGTCACTACTTTTTACTACAAGCCAGAAGAGCAGGTGATTACCTGTACTTAACCAGGGGAGAAGTTACATGAGGGAACGATTGAGTCCACATGCCTGCTCTTCATCAGCTGCCGTCTTACATCTGCTTCTTAACTCAGATTTGCTGCACAGTACTGCCACTTCAATAAACTCTGAAATATTTTTACTAATTCTTAATATCATGTCTGACAATTGGATTTTTTTTTAAATGTTATCAGTCTATGTTAATTAAACTGCTATCCTCAGAATGTGATTGCAATTTATATATGTGTAAATCCTGGGAACAAGGAGAGACTTTGTTCAGTGATACAGGAGTTAATTACTGCAAAGTTTTTTGTGTTTTTGTTTTTAAATAGCTTGTATGTATGTGAGGTGAATAGGTTTGAAACTTAAAGGAGGTAACATTTATTATTCTGATTTGTCAACCATCACAGCAGGCATATTTTAGTCCCAAGATGTGGTTTACATGTGTTATTTCCTTTCCTGCTCCCTCAGCGCATCTGAAATGGTCTTGTGGCTATGATAGCTGAATTTTCATTCATTCATTCATTTTTTTTAATTCTTATTAGTTAGTTTAAATATTTAATCATGCATTTTTAGCTTTATCTATAAATATTGCAGAACTATTTAACACGTAAATACTAGATCACTAAATTGTATTTAAAAAAAGACTTCCACATTTCTGTTTTACTTGCAGCAGCTGACTCACAGTGTGTGGGATATGAGCAACCCTTTCAAGATTATGCTGTTAAAGGGTAATAAGTTGAACACAGAAGAAACTGCCAAAGTAAGTAATGTAGAGCCTAGTATCTGGAGACGTTCTTCTGACTGACCATTTTAATTTGCAAAGTGTTTAGTGAATGTCAGCTCATAAAAGCTCCAGTTCAGCAAGTGTTTTAAGCAATATGCACATGAATAGTCCCAGTTGCACTACCCACCTGCCTAAAGTAAGATACGTGCTTTAGTGCCGGGTCTAATTTGTCCCTGATTTTCAGCAATTTTTTTTCTAATGTTTGGTGCGATCTTGGCACAAAAGGTATGTATTCAGATCAAGCTATTGTGATATAGACATGTATGCCTTATACACGAGCACAGATTAAATATGAATGCATTTCTGATTCAGCACTAGATATATAGTGTTTTATGTAGCTCTGATTAAATTGTATCTTGTATAAAAGCTAAGGGTCTAGATCACATGCTGCTGTGTAATCTATCCTGTTTTTAATATTCTAAACACGCTGAACATAGCAAAAATTGCAACAGCACTTCCGGTAAAACTGTAGGTGGCTACATCACAGACCACAAGTTGTTAACACATGGGAATTTATTGCACAGTCCCACAGAATTACATAAAGACCTTACAAACTCTTTGCCTCTGAAACAGAACAGCATGAATTTTCCTAATTTGTTTAGATGACAATTAAATAAAGAATAATCATACTGAGGCCTGGTCTACACTATAGAGTTAGGTTAATGTAAGCTGCCTTAAGTATCTGAGCACCTTACTTGTACAATGAATATCAAGAGTAAATTCCCTTGTCAACATCATGCAGTCTCTGGCTCTTCTTCCATTTTAGGTTTAAATATAGATTTATTTATTTTTTTAGAGCCAAATATAAGAGGAAATTTTCTATCCAAAGCAAGATAGTTTCTGTTAAAAACTAATTCACAACTACTGACTGTCCAACTTCTCAAACTTATTTTAGTTTCATTCATGTACTTAGATACACACCATAGTGCCTCATAAAGTATCATAGACCTCATAATTGGCTGAAAACTTCAGAAAACCACTTTCTACATTTTAATTATGGAGCTTTAAGCAAAACCAACTTCTCATCTCTTCATTCTTAAAATGAGTCATAAGTAAATCTCGAAAGATTTGATGATATGGTGCTAATAAAACCCTCAAAGCTCCTATGCTTATCTGAACCTTTGGGGCTTGGACTGGGAACCTTCAGAGGTAAGGATCTATTTTGAAATTTCTGGCATTTCTTCTTTTGGCATGAACACAAATACTATGACAACAGCTTCTAAGTTGCCTTGAAATAGATCCATATTCCTGGTTCTTTGCTTCTAATGAATGACTGAAATATACTCTTATCTTGAAAATTTGATCTTTTTGTTACAACGGAATGCTCCCTGAACTTTCTGATGATTCCACAGTGATCCTACATCATTTCTTATCACACATGGAGGAGGAGGAACTTGCTAGTGTTGCTGTTCCACTAGCTCAGGTGTTGCTGATTCATGCATGTATGCACAGTGTTTTATTACATTGTTTTTTCATGGCCTAGTTTACTACAAAGTTTAGATTAAATTATTCTGAACATGCTAAAAATACATTTGACTCATGGCGAGCAGGCGGAACAGAAGTCTAGATTTTAAAAATAGAAAAAAGTCTAACTTCTGTAATTTTGGATTATTTGTTTTTTCACAACTTTGATGTAACAAATTGTGACAGGCTCTTCCGCAAATACAGAATTGGAGTACAATTCTATATCTTCAGTTTAAATGCTAGAAAATAAGGAAGACACAGGTATAGTTTCTATTGACCAAATGTCAATATCTTCTTCCTCTTATAGGCTCTAACCTCTGTTTGGTTTTTCCACAGTTTTAAAATTTCAATTTTGTCTCTGAAGTTCCGGTTCTTTAATTAGATTAGGCCAGATTTGCACTGAGATTTTGACACTAGTTTCACGACCCCACTCTATTCTATAGATTCTTATACAACTCTTATCACTGTAGAATCTGAATGCTTTCCAATAGTGCACTATCATCTGTCATATGTGGTTTGTTCTCTTTCTCCCTAGAGTAGGGGTGGGCAAACTACGGTGCGTGGGCTGGATCCGACCCCTCAGGGCTTTGGATCTGGCCTGTGGGATTGCCACCTCCATGGCACTACGGGCCCCATGCCGCTCCCAGGAAGCAGCGGACACCATGTCCCTGCAGCCCCTGCAGGAGGGGTTGCAGAGGGCTCTGTGCACTGCTCTTGCCTGTGAGTATCTCCCCCGAAGCTCCCATTAGCTAGGAATGGGGAACTGTGGCCAGTGGGAGCTTCGGGGAAGGTACCCACAGGCAAGAGCAGCACGTGGAGCCCTCTGCTCCGCATCTCCCAGGGATCTCAGGGACGTGGTGCTGGTGCTTCCGGGAGCGGCACAGGGCCACCCCGGAGCTGCTCCAGGTACGTGGTGCCGGGCTGGAGCCCAAGCCCCTCTTGTACCCCACCTCCCTGCCCTGAGCCCCTTGCTGCACCTCTCCTGCACCCTGAACCCCCTGCCACACCTCACACCCCTCCTGCACCCCAACCTACTGCCCTGAGCCTCCTGCTGCACCCCACACCCCTCCCACACTCTGCCCCTCTCCGCTGAGCCCCCTTATACACCCCACACCCTTCCTCTGCCCCCAACCCCTTTTTCTGAGCCCCTTCCTGCACACCATACCATCTCTGACACTCTGCACTCCCTCCCGCACCCCAAATCCCTGCCCCAGCACTGCATGCAATTTCCTCACCCAGATGTGGCCCTCGGGTCAAAAAGTTTGGCCACCCCTGCCTTAGAAGGAAAATTGTGTGTGCTGTTCAGGGTTTTGGTTTTGGTAACGTTTTGTTTTGAGGTTTTATTTTCCTGTGTCTTGAGAGAAAGTGAGCTTGAAGGCTTGCAATTGGAACGGAAGGTGAAATGGGTTGTAAAGGTCCTTAATTAATGTGGGAGTTCATTCCACAGTCTCCAACCAGCCCCTGAGAAAGCAGTCTCCTGCACAGATGAACTGTGCCTTTATAGTACAAAGTTCCATAGTTGCTGAGGAGCTGAGTTGTTGACCATGGTTCTCATCTCAGAGCTTTAGGTGATCTTTTAGGTACACAAGCCCAAGCTATTGAGCACCTGGAAGATAAAGTCGGAACTCTACTCAACAATGAGAGAGCCCCATGACTTGAGGTCTGTAAGCCCAAGTCAGCTGGCCCAGGCCAGATACAGATTTTTCTTTGCTGTGTAGACATACCCTGAGAGAGGAACAGGGACTTAATCATGAGCCTCTACCACAACAATAATAGTCCGTAGAGCAGACTTATTTTATCCCTCTCTTTAAGAGGTCTCAGTGCCACTATATGGGACAGAACACCACACCCAAAAGGTGTGTGGGTTACATACTTCCCCTAGCTGAGGAAGCGCAGCCCGGGCTTCAGAGACTTCCCAGTTGAAATCCTGGATGAGCCCCCACTTGTAACGCCAACAGACCCTGGTCGTTGGTGGGGGACCTCTGGAGCTTAGTGCATGAGGCTCTTCAGCATGAGCTAAAAGCCAACTGGCTGTTAGCAAAGACTGTAGAGCAGGCTCACTGTCTCTCTCTTTAAGTAGTCTCGGTGCTACTAGATGGGACAAAACAGCACAGTGCGTGGGTTACACCATCTCAGTACAAATTCCTGTAGCCTCTGCCATGTGTCTGAGTTGGGACAGTAGAGTTCTGTGGCTGACCATATTGAATGTTTACCTGGTATTTGTTTTCCTGATTAGAAGTAAAGAATTACCAGAAAACTCACCAGGCAGCGCTAAGATTTCCTTTTCGGTGTGTAGATCTAAGTAGGTGAAATAAAGAACCAGCCTGAACTCTGAGGCCTGGTCTACCCTAAAAAGGTAGGCTGACATAACCTCAGTGTAGATGTAGGTATGTTGACAGAAGAACATTTCTGTCGACCTAGCTACCAGCACTGAGGGAGGTGATGTTCCTATAGCAAAAGAAAACCTTGTTCTGTTGGTTTAGGCTGCATCTGTGCTACTGGGTTATGCCAGCATAGTTATGGTGCCCTAGCTATGCCACTATAGTCCCTGTAGACATGGTCTTACCCAAAAGTCTAAAGAAAATGTTTATAAGTTCAGGAAAATTAGATTAACTTAAGTTTGATTTAAAAATTGTATTTCTGTTTACATGCAATTGCTGCAGAGGAAGTGGCATAATACTCTGGGAGAGGCTGTTATCCTGGTATTTCTTTCTGGACCGGAAATAAGGAATTGTCAGAAATCTCACCAGGGAGCCTTTAAGATTTCCTTCACAGTTTTACAGACCTGAATAATTTGGATAAGCATCTGAACTTTTTGAAGTTCACCCAAGTCATCACTACCCTTACCATGCATTTAATTCTGTCCAGAACTGAATTGTAAATCCACATATATATTTTTGCTTTTTTCTAATGGGTTTTCAAGACAACAGTTTCAATGGGAATATATAAGATTTTTAAAATAAAAAGGGGGAGAAAACACCCCATCATGAGTTTACTTTTTTGTATCCAGATTTCATAGTTGTTTTGCTTTAGCATGTGGGCTTTGTATAGAACAAAAGGCTTACCTTGAATTCAAGTAGAAAATAGAAAACAAGGGTAGTATTTTCGACCTGACGCCTTTCCAGGAAATATTTTAAAGGGAAGAAGTGAAGTTAATCCTCTTACTCATTATAGGCTCAAAAAAGAAGCGACTATAAAATACTGTCAGCACTTTTCTTCACATAGCTAAATACATATAACTTTATCACTAACACGTTCAGTTTAATACTTATTCTGCCAACACGAGTTATGCGTGAGCACCAACAGTACTAGACACCAAAATGAAGTAATTTTTTTCAAGATTTGATTTAGTTTCCTATACAGTATATGCTTTTAGGTTAATAAATACTTTGTGTTTTTAATAGACCTGGCCAGGATATGGAAATCACTTCCTGCAAAAAAAAAATGGGTTTTTGAAATAAAAATGTAATTCTCAATCAGGACAAAACATCAAAATGCAAAATTTCTCATGGGTATGGTTTTTGGCTTCCCAGTTGCCTGCTTAGAAGGCCCATTTCACTTGTGAAATTGACAAGAGCCGGACAATGAGACAGAGAGCCCCAGTGCTCAGCCTCCCTTCTCCTCCCCTATCTCCAGGGCTGGAGAAGCTGTGATGCAAAGAGCGCTGGTGCTTGGCCTCAGCAGCCCTCTGGGAAAGCTTTTTTCAGTTTCAAATGAAATGACAAGAGCCTTCTAGGAGAACAACATTGGAGCTGTCAATTTGATTTTCCTGACATAAAGGAAATTTTCCGATGGAAATTTTTGATTTTGTGAAAAGGGCTTTTTTCATCAGAGAATCATTTCAAAGAAAAACTTTTTCAACCAAGTCTTACGTTTTTAAGTAGTATTCTTGGCTTTGTGGAATGTTTTTGGATACTTTTCTGTCTCACCTCTATCACAGGTTCATGTCAGGGCTGGTCTTTTCCATGGAACTGAACTCCTTTGTAAGCCAATTGTAAGTGCAGAAATATCTGGGAGAAGTGAACATGTTTGGAATGAAACACTGGAATTTGAAATCAATGTCTGTGACTTGCCAAGAATGGCTAGGCTGTGCTTTGCAGTTTATGCTGTGATGGATAAAATGAAAACTAAAAAGTCAACCAAGACCATTAATCCCTCCAAATACCAGACCATCAGGAAAGCTGGAAAAGTGGTAATGTTTTTATTTGTTTTCTCGTAATGTACCTCTTAATGTACTGAGCAGTATATTTGTAGGCATTTTATTTTCTCACCTTGGAAATCTGAAACACAAATGAAAAAAATGAGTGACCTTAACTGAAGTAATGCTCAGTTATAAAAGCAACTTATTTATGAACTGTCTAGTCTCAGGGAGCTTATTTAAACAAAAAAGGTTAATTTTCCCTCCTTTTGTTAATTATTAGTGTTTATTTTTCTTTATCCTTTTTATTCTAGCAATTTTTTTTTAAATAAAGGGGTATTGTGAAAATCACATTTTAAAATCATGTGTGTTATTAATGGCATCTTATATTAAAAGTAAAATTTTTAAAGAAAAAACTAATTTATTTCACATCATTTTTGTTTACTTTTTGCATTTCACTATTCAATTTTTGGTTTCCATGTACTCAGACCAAGGCTGTGTACGTTCCACAACACAGGGGAATATTCTTATTGGGTTTTGTAAAAGCTTTTCGCCCTCCCTACACACGGAAAAAGGCCATAAACTTAAAGTAGTTGGCAATGTCTCTTTTTAAATGAGCTGAAGCTTTACAAATTATTAGTATTTGTGAAATTGTATTGACATCTTTTGAGCTCTGAACAGGATAGGTTTTTTGGTTTTATTCCTAGACCCGATCCAGAAAATCACATCTTTAACTTTCATTATTGAACTAAAGACAATGGGACTTAGGTACATGCTGAAAGTTGAGCATGTGCTGAATTGCTTTCCTGAATCAGAGTCTTAGTCTAGAACTATTTTTTTTTTTTACTCTTTATTTTTCTAGTTTTATGTCATTTACCATTTTAAAGTTTCAGATTTATTGTTAGGTTCCATTTAAACAATAAAGTCTTTCCTTCAACAGCACTATCCTGTAGCCTGGGTAAATACCATGGTATTTGATTTTAAAGGACAGTTGAAGAGTGGAGACCTCTTACTGCACAGTTGGACATCATTTCCTGGTAAGGTTTGATTGTGTAATCCCGGGATTTGCTGTATACTCGTACTCAAAGACTAAAGAACAACATTAATTTAGGATAATGGAATATTAATTGTTTTTGGCTGCCATTATTACTGTTCCAAATAGGGAAAGAGAGAGCTAACATTATTATTGCATAAAATATGTCTATGTCCCCTCAGTAGTTAGCTCTGTTTTTCTTCTGATATTCTATGCAGTTTCCTTAGTCTGGTGTTTGTTAAACTTCAGTCCTTCTCTCAAAAAATACCAAATTTCTTGGGGATGTTTCTTGTTTAGTTTGGAAATTCGTTATATCCTTGAAGTGTTATCCATTACTAAATAAGGACACTTTAAAAATGGCAATGACTATTATTTCTAGCAATTTATAATGTTTGCCATCTTTAAGATGCCATTATATTTTCATTGTTTTTGTTGGTTCAGATTCCTATGCCATAAAAAGCAGATGATTGTTTTGGTTAGAATGAAGAGTGGCATCTAGATTTCATATTGTTTTATAAGAAACCTGTATATTTCAGTGAAGGAAATGTTGTTGTTATAAATTTCAATCCATGTGGTTTTTATTGACTGAAAGTTAATTGCATTGTCATGTCATATATATTACAGAGTATCTGTTTCAGCAAATTAGAGAGCTTAATATACATTAATTTTGATTTATACTTTTTTTTTCTTTAAAGAGCAGCTTTTAAATATTTATTTTAAAAATCATGCTAAAGATATTCATTCTGGATTAGATCCGCAGCTGTTAAATCTGCTTGGTTTGATTGAGGATCAGTGGCGCCATGCCAGTTTATAGCTGCTGAGGATTTGGCCATCTCTTTTGTTTAATTCAGTAATCTTTTCTGTGGAAAATGGGAATTATAATATGGTAGTTTATGCTGAATATGCAAAGTGCATAGAATAGCCTCTGTCAGTAAATCCCAACTACTTGTAACTGCCTCTGAAGTTTTGGGGAGCCTTTTTATTCCAAGGATCTGTGTTTATAAGAAGCTAATTAAACCTCACAACCCACCTGTGAGTAGGTGACTATTCTGCCTATTTTGTTAATAGGGAAAATGAGGTACAGAGAAGTGAATTGCTCACAGGCTTGCATTAAATAGGTGACAGAACCAGAAATAGAACATCCAGAGTCCTAAGGATATCCTTGTGCTTTCCTGACTTGTGCTGCTCTCTCCCATAAAGCCCCACATCGTAGTCACCTTCCACCTGCATGAGGAAAACTGGACAAAATGCCCTTTTGAGCTTATTAATCTTGCTCTTTAATTAGAGAAGCAATTCAGCAACACGATGCAGTCTTGTCTTCAGTGGTTTAGAACTCCTGTTAGATGTGGATCATTCCCCCTTGGACAAAGTTATGGGAACCTATCCATGGTGTTGAAACCGCAGCTAGATATTGGCATGCTACAGGGACAATTTTTACCGCTCACCTTCCATTTTCTGAAACAGTAACAAGTGGAAATGTCATAAGAGCCAAACTGGTTCTGTAACTTGTCTTCCTTTCAATGGATGATCCTCTTGGGCATCAGACATGTTGACGTTAGGAACAGATTGTGCCAGAGATTCATTGCAAAGTAAGAGAGAATCTGGCCCTCTAGTATATTTTTACAATCAACACAGGAAGCAGTTTCTCATGGTATTGCTGCCTTATCCAAAGACACTTTGTACTATAACATAAATTGTTTTGATATTTTAGATGAACTTGAAGAAATGTTGAATCCAATGGGAACAGTACGAACTAATCCTTACACTGAAAATGCAACTGCTTTGCACATTAAATTTCAAGAATATTCAAAACTGCCTATTTATTACCCTCCCTTTGATAAGGTAAGATATAATATACTAAATAAAGAGGAGCTATGAATGCTAGTATATAAATGGCTATCTGGTATTTACTTTCTTCCTCTTTAACACTGGCTTTTGATTAAATCCACCCTTCTTGCCTTTTAGCTTACATACTGTAGTTACTAAAATTTGGAACCTATAAGTAAACCTCAGTATTCTGGCTTCAGTATTTTTAGAGAACATGTTGAACAGAATTTTTTTAAACAGTCTGCACTTCTAGTGCATGTTGTTTTGAGTGTCAGAAAAAACACTGTCTGCCTTTGACTATAATATACCACTGTTGCATTTCTGTAAACCTCAGTATAAACACACTCATTGATATCAAACTGTACTTAACCAGGACTAAAGGATCTGACACTTCATGTTTAAGACGATATTTTATCCATTTTCTGTTTCCTTCAACAGTTAAAATCCTTTTCTGGAGAAATACACTTTTTATGTCTGTTTCTGCACTGAAACACTTCTTTAGTTTGCTTTTGAAAAAAATTACCTTTAGTTGTACTATACAATGTCACAGATACAAATAAGAATATCTGCCTAGGGACAGGAAGTATATGTGAGTGTGTGTTCAGAGTATAGCTGATACATCTACAATGTAAATACTAGAACGCTAGTCTATTCACAAACCAGCAAATAAAGCTGATCCCAGGTGACAATAATAATATAAGTGCAGCACTAAGCAGTTGGTACTATTTTCCTGACAGTAGTGGAAAATCTTATTACCAATTGCTGAAGAAGTTATTTCTCTTGTTTAAAAATATTTTGGCAATTTTATTACCTTTTAATTATAATTCTTGTTCTTTTTCTGTTAATTATCTTGTATACATTCATTGCTAAAATTATTTAAAATCATATGTATTTGTGTTCCTGAGATAATTTAGAACATATACTACCTTTACTAGTTTCAGAGGAGTAGCCGTGTTAGTCTGGATCTGTAAAAACAGCAAAGAATCCTGTGGCACCTTATAGACTAACAGACGTTTTGGAGCATGAGCTTTCGTGGGTGAATACCCACTTCGTCGGATGGTTGGATCCGATGAAGTGGGTATTCACCCACGAAAGCTCATGCTCCAAAACGTCTGTTAGTTTATAAGGTGCCATAGGATTCTTTGCTGCTTTTACCTTTATTAATTAATATTTTTGTTTTTGTGTTCAGTTTTTCTTTTCTGCTTTTAATTACTTACAATTGAAAATTCAATTATTCAGGCATGTTCAAACATTATCATAAATGTGGTCAGAGGATTTTATTGAGTGCAGTACGTTATATAGTCACAGTTGTTTAGTATGATAATCTTCCCCTGTCTGTCATAACTCTTTGTTGGGGAACTTTATCCTCTTCTTCAGCTGTACCTGAGCAATTCTGTACATCAAACGCAGGGAAATTCTTGTGCTCTGATGTGAAGTGATTTCACAGCTGGTAGAAGAAATGTTCACTGGAAGCACTCAGTATTGGAGAACTTAGATGCAAGTCCTTTTTTGGTGGTTCTTGGTTGCTCAAAACGTTCTGCTGCTTTTAATTCTCTAGAGTATCAATGGGAAACTGAAAGCATCAAAATATTTTGCCTCAGATATTAAGGTCCAATATTGAGAATGAACTGAGATCAGAACTGCTGAGGATGAATTGCTGAGATCAGGATGGTATAGTAATTAATATTTTTGTGAAGAATAAAGCTCCCCTCTTTGGATGAAGGCCCCTTTGTACCAAAATGATGGAGACAATGGGCCACATCCTCAGCTGGCATAGATTATATTTGTAGCTACCTGTTTTATACGAGCTGAGAATTTGGACCCTCAATATTTGTTTAAATTTGCACGTAAGATTTAGCAAATACATAATTTGTTTTAATTTTTCCAGTTTTCAGTGTTGGTTGAGGGCATTAGACAAAATACCTTTAATTAGATGTGTGATTGTGGTTTGAGAGTCTTAGATCCTAAAGATGAAACTAACTCTCTCTTTTATTTTTATATATAGATAGAAGATATAGATATATAAAGATCATAGCATCAGTCCACCTGTTAGTAGAATATACAAAGACCCTTATTATAGATGCAAATTGATACTTCACTTTAGCCATCTTCACTGAAGCAGCAGCTAATTATTTAATGTTGTTAATCATGTGTCTGCTGTAAATGTTAGACTGTATTTAAGTAGAATTAATTCAGAAGTCCACTGAAACTGAGTCACAACATTAATCCAGATTTGCCTCATCTGCTGTCTAAGATCTATTTCTGTGCTGGGAAGTCAAGCTCTCACCACTTTACTTGAGATGATTGTATCTTGTGTCTTTTATTTATTGTATTGTGGTGGAGTTTATAGCTGAAATTACCCACAAATTGCATTAAAAACATTTTAAGATTGCAAAGTCAAGTGCTCAAAAGATAGGAAATGCCAGAATTAAGAAGGTTGGCTGTGCTGCTTGAATTCAGCCCTGTTATGCATACACATTGATACAGTCTTTAATTCCATTATCACATACTACTTTTTCCACAGGGCCTCTTCCTTATTCAGTTCACAGGATGGACGGTGCTCAATGAATGGCAATCTGATATTTCTTTTATCCTCATTGTTCAAATGTGACATCATGCGTTAGTTATTGCACACTGTTCAAGTCCTGCTATGAGGACAAAATTATTATTTTCTTCATAGGCCCTTCTATAGCACTCATCACTGTATTATGAGTGCTTCACAAAAACTGATGGATTGCTTTTCACCACATTCCTGTGAGGTGAGGAGGTAGTATTGTCCCCATTTTACTGCTGGGGACCTAAGGACAGAGAGAGAGTAAGGTCAAAAGTATGCACTAATTTTGACTGCCCAATTTTAGATGCCTAGGACCTGATTTTCAGAGCACTTAAGCATTTTATGGCACTTTATATATTCAGAGCAGAGCCCCCATTGAACGTAGTAGCCATTACACGTGCTTAGCACTTCCGCAAATTACATCCCAAGTGTCCAGAAAATGGAGGGAACACAGTGGCCACCTGTGAAAGTTTTTTGTAGTGTGTGACTGGTTGAGCATCACATAAAAACTCAGTGGCAGAGATAGGGATAGAATCCAGTTCTCCAGGGCAGCATTCAGCAGCCTTAACCATAAGCCCATGCTTTTCTCTTCCTGCAAAACCCTGCCTCCTTCACTAGTTCCATTCCAATTTCTGCAACAAAAGACCAGAGTTCCTACAGATAAGGACTTCCTTCACTAAACGGCACTGGTTCATCCATTTCCGCCCCCCTCCCTTCCACCAGCTCCTTGTATGATCTCAATCTTCCCCTTACTTTTCCCTTTATCATACTGGCTTCCATTACCCCCATTTGCTCCCCTCTCCCAACTCTTTGTTCCAAACTACTCTCTCTCTCTCTGCTGTTGCCAGCATCTATCTGGCTCCTGTCCTCTCTGCATTTGAATCAGAGTAGCCTTGTGACTGCCAAGAGCAACAATTATAGGTAATGTCCTGCCACTGCAGCACTAGGCCAGAGTTTGCTCAGTACAGATAATACCTTTGGAAAAGTTAGCAGCCAGACTCTAACAAGGCTCTACTAAGATGTGCAAACTGAGATTTTATTTCCAAAGGTTTATAATTTGAGTGGGAGGTTTTCTACAGAAGCAGCAAAACACCCATGCCTGCCATATTCCAAGACCACCCCTAAAGCATGAAGGTGCAAGAGCTTCTCAATAAAACGATAAAAATATTTTTAACTTGGCCAAAGATGTATTGTCCTCTTAATTTTGCTCTGGGAAATGGCTAAACCATTTTTGCTGAAACTTTCAAAACAAAAAACTCAACATCAGGCAGAGACCCACTGCAGAAAATTTCAACCAAAACAATTTTTGGAAAAGTTGCATGCAACTGAAAACAGAATCTGATAATAGAAAGCATCAAGCAGCCTTAACTGTAGGCATTGCTACTGGCTCCACCTATAATCATTGTGCAGTGGATGTTGATTATACTTTTAAAAAAAGACTATGTGTTTGATTGCTTCTATAAGCTGATTACTGGTGTAATTTTTAGATATTTTTACACATGAAAAACATCTGGTTTGAATGCACAGCTTTCTTATATTGAATACTGTCTATGAAGGAGAACTATTAAATAACCTAAAGAGGATAAGTTACCTGCTTATAGTTATGTACATCGTTCCACTGAGATGTGTCAACCAAAGCTTTTGTGGCTTTAAGTAAAAAAATATATATATATGTTGGGCAGGACATGATCCACTATCTCCTTCCCCTCGCTCAGGGCTGCCACCTTCATGGTGCCATTTCTAGATATCTGAACTTTCAAAGTACTGTTTGTGCTTTGGTGCAGAATGGCTCAGGATATTTGTAAAGGAACAAGTGCTGTTGATTCAAATCCAGCCCAGGTCAGTAAAACCCTAATGTTACTGTATGTTCAGCGAACTATGCAAAATAGGTTGTAGGTCTCAATCTAATTTGCAGTGGAATAGGCAGGGTGAAAGTAAGTTAAAGGACTTACCAGTTCCCTGGAGTCCTAAGCAGGGACGTGGCCTCAACCGGAAGAGGCGGGGCTTTAAATCAAGATTTAAAGGCCCCAGGGCTCCAGCTCCGGCTGCGGCTGGGAGCCCCAGGGCCTTTAAATCACCCCCGAGCTACCGGAGTAGTGACGGCGGGGCTCCGGTGGTGATTTAAAGGGCCAAGTGCTTCGGCCGCTGCAGGGAGCTCTGGGCCCTTTAAATCGCCAGCCTGGGGAAGCCGGTCCGGTCTGGTATGGCATACCGGCTCTTGCTGCTATGCCGGACCGGACCAACTTACTTTCACCTCTCAGGATATGTATCTAAATCATAGAACATCTCATACAATGGATGCTACCTGACAATAATTTTGGGGGTGTTGAACACTGAGCACAGCCACCAAAAATTGGATGGACATAGAAATTGAAGTACCCATCAGATTACTGAAGCGACAGTGTAGGGAAGCTGACATTATAGAAGATGTGTTTTGTGGATAGGTAGACGGCATCAGTCTCCAAGAATGTTAACTTGCAGCTTTTCACAGATTTAATTCACATGTATAATTGTAAAGATGAGGGGAAAATATTGTACTTACATGCTCTGAAGTGGAACCAAAGAACATAGATTTATGCAAGGATGACATCTTAAGAGAACACCAGATTGCCTGAGAAATCCTTTTGCTTTAGGTGCATTCCACTAGTACTTGCAGCTGGTATGTAGCACTCCTTTGTGCAAACTATACTGAGTTTTCTAGACCAGAATCTATTTTATTAAATTAGCTATCTGTATTCATAAAAAGACATTTTATGGAAGAGTAATAATACACATAAGGTTGTGATGTAACATTATACATAAACACATTTATATACCACACTTACAGTATAAAGAATTAATAAATATGAGTAAATAATCAGTTCTGTAACTAAAGAGAGAACTTCTGCTGTATCGTTTCACCACTTCACCTTTATAACATTTTTCCTTCAAAATGTAGTCCAGTTCTTTATTTCAATCTTAAACTTAAACTATTATCCTTTTTCAGATACTTGAAAAGGCAGCTGAGATTGCAAAAAGCAGTGAGAATGCTGGCATGCCAGTAAGTATCCAACCTGAAAATAGCATCTTCAAAATTAGAAAATCCCAATATCCTATTTCTCTGTCACTTTATGCTTGTATTATTCTAATAAAAAATAAATATATGTATTCAGGTAACATTAAAACCCTCTAGGTTTTTTAGGTTTGTTTGTTTGTTTGTTTGTTTTTAAATGACCACCCACTTTTGTGGGACTTAGCATTTCCTTCAAATTAAGCATATATTCTCTGTATTGGACACTAGTCAGGCTACAAAGTGGACAAGGGATGCTGTGGCTTAATATATTTTATGGACTATACCTCATCCATGTCTGAAATTTGGTTTCATACAAATTTAGCTAGCTGTAGCAAGATCATCTGTCTGGTTGTCAGAAGCTTCCCAATAATGACCATTTTTGAGCTGGATTGATCTTTGAGAACAATAAATTCCATAATTTTTTGTATACCCCTGGAGTGGAGATATTTGATCTTCTGAAGGAGGTGAACAGTTCTGGAACAGAGGTTGTACTTTTTATATGAAGTCTTTAACTAGAAATTGCTTTCTTAATACATACCCACCTAATGTTGAAGAGAAAAAATAAAAAAAATGCAGAAAACTACAATCCTGCTAGTTCTCCAGTCTGCTACTGGAAAATACCTGTTCTACTTACTGATCTATAGTAAGAACTGTATGATGTTTTAGAATACAGATGTTTGTCAACAAGTACATCAAGTATAAATAACACTGAATAGAGCACTTTAAACATTATGCAGTGTTCTGAAACACTGAAATCTCATAACTTGTTCTATTACAAGCAACTGAATATGTCAATGAGATTACCACTTACACAGCAGAATGTCAGCTTGACATTATTTGTAATCAAGACCTTTTATTTATTATCCTTTAGGAACATGAAAACTGCTTTCTTGAATAAAGCTTTCAGTTACAAAATCACTTTATTTTCAAGACTTTCTCATTTACTGTATATTTTGACATAAGAACAAAGTGCATACTTTTCTTAACTCACGAAACAAACATTTCAATTACACCAACTATTTTAAGTCTATTCTGTTAAACAATTTATTCTTAAATGATATTTTTGCTTGAAGATATTTACTTAAAACTTTTCAGCACATTGCAAGGCTCAGGCACTCATCCTGTCTAATAAGAGCTAAATTTGAAGTAGTAATGTATGTAGCATTTGAATTATTTTGTCAGCTAGGAACTCTCTACAGAATGTTACTATGAAGTGAAACTGTTTGATACATAAACAATATTGTCTTCAATTTGGCCTATAATTTTAACTGAACTTTTACAAGGAAGGAAAAAGGTTTTCATACAAAAAGAGTACCACTTTAAAAAAAATCTGAATCTGCTCTGGTTTCCCAAGATCCAAGGAAGTTTCTATACTAATTGCTCAAGTTTTCAGGTTGCTTCAGAGCTTCATACACAGTGAAAATAGATTATCAATGTCTCTGCGTAGAGTCCATGTTTGTTTAGAAGCAGGAGCATCTATTACATGTAATTATGCGTCTATATGACTTTCAGATTATATTGGTCAGCTTTCTTTCCTTGCAGTTTGCATAGTAAGGATGCATCCTCTGACCACTGTGTCTTTTAAATGAAGATTTGTTCTTAGTAAACCTAACTTTTAAAAGTAATGTTAATTTCCAAGTTCTAGTAATCAAAGTTATGTTAACGTTTAACCTGTTACAATAATTGACATAGGATAGTTAAGCACTGGAACAAGTCACTTAGGGAGGTTATGAAATCCCTGTCATTAGAGGATTAGAACAGGTTAGAAAAACACCTCTCAGGGATGGTCTGTGTATACTTAATTCTGCCTCAGTGCTGCCTGAGAGTAGATGACTTCTAAAGGTCCCTTCCTGCCCTACATTTATTTTGATTCTGCGTTAAAATGAGAATTGTGAGAATAAAACAAATCTGTATTAGAAAACATAATGTGTGTTAATATTTACATACAAAACCAGTCTTTTTTTGTTATAGTTGGAAGTGCATCCTTCACATTTGATTTTAATTTGACTTTTACTCTTACACTGCCATGACAGTATTTAGCTGACAAATAAATGGGAAAAGTACTTGCTGTCAAAACAAGAATTCCCCAATTTAAATGGGAAAACAGCAATATCGCCATCTACTGTTATTTATGCAGAAGTATAATAACTTTTTTCAAATAATTTCGTTAATTGAATTTAGATTCTGCTGTATAAATATGTTCTACCATCACCAGAAATTTGAGGTCTGACGTAAAAGCCTGATGATCATCCCACTGTGATCTAAGAAATGAATCCAGTTCACTTAATACTACTGTTTTCCCAATATAGCTTTATCATAGACTATTAGAGCAAGCTAGTCAGTCTACATCCAGTATAACATAAATTTGGTGATTCTTTAACTTACTTTGCTAACTTTAATTTACCTAGGGTCGAGGTGGCAAAAAGTTCTATATTGAACTAAAAGAAATCATGGAAAGGGACCCCTTGACTCAACTATGCGAAAATGAAATGGATCTTATATGGACTTTGCGGTATGACTGTCGTGAGAATTTCCCACAATCACTGCCAAAACTGCTGCTGTCTATAAAATGGAACAAACTTGAAGATGTTGCTCAGGTAAGGCAAATGGCAAAGGCAATGTAAAAATATGGCAGACAAATCATGAGCAAAATTTTTCTTGTACACAGAAACATTGAAGTGTTGTGCTAAACATTGGTTTAAAAAAATAGGCATTTGGGCCATTGATTTCAGTGGAGGTTGGGAGCCTAAATACCTTTGTGGACCTAGGCCATAACTCTTTTGCTTTCAAAGAACCTATGTCTCGGGCCAGATTTTAATACTAATTTAAAAGTTAAACATGAAAAACCAGTTCCCAAGCACTTTTTTCTCAAAAAACTTCAGGCAGATAGTGTGCTCTGAGTTGACAAAGCTTTCAAATTATTTCTAAGAGGATGTCTCCATAATCCACCAGCGACTGGAAAGGAGAGTGGTAGACAAGCCCAGGGACGCAAAAGAGAAATAAGATTGACACAGTTAAATTGTTTTATTCCCCTCCATATTTTCTTTAGTTCTCTCCATGTCCCAATTTTAGGCCATGATCCTAAAAACATACATCTGGTCAACTTTGAGCATGTGCCTAAGCATTTCCAGGATCAGGGCCTTGATTAAAACTGCAAGTCCAAAAACTTAGGTTTAGATTGACTGTACTTTTTCAGATGGTAAAATCTTTGGAACTTTGTGGAAAAACTGATGGTTCAAACCAGCTAATATATAGTTATTGGAGAAAACAATTATTTTTCAATTAAATATCTTGCTCCAAAGTATAGTGTCACTCACTTCAGTGAGACTACTTGCTTGAGTAAGCTGTTCCTAAAGCTGCAATAGAGATAATTGGGGCTTCAAGTTTTGATGTTAATATCAAGCTAAGATTGCATTTTGTCAAACAGATTGCGTCATCCTCATTTTAGTTTCAATGTATCAGATATTTTGGTATACGAGTCTGTTCTAATACTTTAATTCATATGTCTACATTTTTCATATCATCCCAGATAGAATCCTAGTCCTGTAATGCTTGTTGAAAATTGGTAGAAATGTGTGTGATAGCTTTAGAATGACTCTCCTCAATTTGCATAGCAATGCACAACTGGATTCATGACTAAAAAACTATACTTTGTCAGTGTTTAATATTAGTGGAGTATATAATTGTTCTGAATTCAGTTGCTATATTCTCTGAGTTATTGAAATGAACTGATACTTGTGGAATTCTGGTTTCTGAATGAAATGTTTATTTTTCTAAGGTGATTCTAATGTGAGATCCTCCTCTGTTATGGAACTATCTAGTAATAGCTAGATAGCTGTAGACCATTTAAATTTTTAAGTTGTGGAACAATGTTGTTTGTAACTTTGTATAGGAAAAGTATATGGATTTCATAGTCGTCATAATATTTCTGTTTCTCAGACTGATTTAAAAGTGTAAATGTAGCAAAAATAATGGATTTCTATTTTTTTTTTTTTTTTGGAATTTTGCCTAGACCTTCTGTGTACTCAAAAAAAAAAAAAAAAAAAAAAAAAGCTTACTATTGCAGTGGCCAAGGCAAAACTATACAGACCCAGACAGCCTTAACAGATCCAACACACTAATAGAGAACCAGATGCTTGTTACAGTATGTCTGCTTGCTTTAATTTAAAATTTACTATTACTGGAGCCATGCATTGAATGGCATTTGTGATTTTAGAGGCCATCACACTAAGATTGTATCTGTCATCTGTGGATATAATTGGCAGTATTATAGTAAGCTATCATACTAACTTGGCATTTGTGATTTTAGAGACCATCACACTAAGATTATATCTGTCATCTGTGGATATAATTGGCAGTATTATAGTAAGCTATCATACTAACTTACCATACTAATAATTTGAAAGACACACTATTTACCTTTAAAATGTTTGTGCTAAAAATCAACTATGTTTTATGGAGCATAATGATCACAGTATAAACATGTGTTCCAAATAGTTTCTGAATCGAACCTGGTATTCCTCCACTTACTATAAAACTTGTAACCTTTTTTAGGAGACTGAGAAACCCATTCATCCACTATGTGGAAACCCTCTTTCCCCCACCACCATCACTATCGACTTTACATATCATGCGGGCCTTTTGATTGGACAGTCCAATTAAAATGTTGCTCCAGGGTCTAGGTAGCAAAGAGCCTCAGGAGAACATATGCTCTATTCTGGAAGATCTGTTTTCTTCCATTATGTCCTTCTTTCCAACATGCCTTAAGTTACTCTTGAAGCTATTAAAGTAATTTGATTTTCACCCTCTAAACTTGCAATTGAATGGTTTACAGCAGTGAACTCGAGACTAGTTATATGTATCACCCACTCATTCTTCACCCTCTTGCATTCTTTTGTACACATGAATTCTCTCACATTGTTTATTCATTCCAATATGCTCTTGCACATCTACTGTTCACTTAAGCTTTTGATTTGTTTTTATTTAGTATGTTAAGAATATTTTAAAGTGGTATATATTACCCATAAAGATGAGAATGTAAGGAAGGGGCTTTGGGGTATGCTCACCACAGGTCAATGACTAAACAATTGTAGGAAATGAATTGACAGGTCCACATTACTTAGAATAGGTTTTTTATTTGGAAATAAAGATTAGAGAAAAATAGATTAAATGACATGGCACTTCATTTTAAAAATATTTTAAAATAAAATGCCTAAGATAATATAGATAACGTTATGTATTTTTGCCATTTATCATGTATCTTAATGTGCACTTTCTGGAAGGAATGTGGTATATTTTTTGCTAATGTAGAGAAGGGGATGACTTGGCAATTGAGTAATGTATTTGGCAACATTAGTAACCTATATTTGTGAGGAAGACAAAATTCTTCTTCAAGTGCTTGCTCATGTCCATTCTGTTCTAGGCGTGCGCATGCCCACATGCACAGTCATTGGAGATTTAGCCTTAGCAGTATCTGTAGGTCCAGCTGTGGTGCCCCCTTGAGTGCCATGCTTATGCATTGGTATATCAGGTACCACCAACCCTATGACCTCTCAGTTCCTTCTTACCTCCCATGATGGTTAGTTGTAGCACCTTCCTTGCATAGCAAGGGCTAGCGGTTTTGTCTCTTCTGACTTTGAGCTTTAGGGTCTTGTAAATAGTGGTTTATAGTAGTCAGTGTTAAGTAGGTGTTAAGTGTAGTTAGGAGTCAAAAGGTAAGAGTAGTGGGGACTTTGCCCTAGGTGGGGCATGCCTGGTCTCCGGAATTTAAGCCCTGTGTAGACTGTAACAGGCCTATGCCTGTAAGCGATCCCCACAGCAGCTGCCTCCGGCACAGAAAGGCAATTCAAGCCTCTGCCAAGACTCCACCAGTGTGAATGGGCACCTGATGCTGCATCAGCGTCTATGGCGCTGCCCTGGCAGCATGGCCAGTGGCCAGCACAGTGGCCTTATGGGAGTTCATGGGACATGCTGGTGATGATGATGCCCCTTTCACACCACTCGTCTGCCGCTGCCTTGGAGCAACAGCTGGCAGCACCGGGCTCCGTGCATGAGACCCGCTCAGAGGTCGGGCTATAGGAAACAGAACCAACCCCAAAAATCCCCTACCCCATGAGGGATGATGACCCAGAGCCTACCCCAGCGGTACAGTTGTTGTTCTCGTCCCTGGATGAGGCGGTCATGGGACCCTCAAGGGGCCAGCCGGCTGGACGATTTTAAGGAACACCAGGCCCTGCTTCAACGGTGGCCAAGAACTTGGGTTAGAGGTGGAGGGGATGGCAGAACAAGCGGACACCTTGTTCAATATCTTCTCAGCCTCTACCCCGGCACGTGTTGCACTACCAGTGCATGACGGGGTCCTGAAAATTGTCAAGGCCCTCTGGCAAACCCCATCATCCATCCCTCCCACCTCCAAAAGGGCCAAAAAGAAGTACTTTGTCCTGGCCAAAGGTTCAAGTACCTTTATACCCACCCACCTCCAGGTTCGCTGGTTGTCTCCATGGCCAATGAAAAGGACAAGTAGGGGCAAACTAGTTGAACTCCCAAAAATAAAGAGGCCAAAAAACTGGATCTTTTGAAGAGAAAAATTTATTCAACAGACAGCATGCAATTCCGGGTGGCAAACTATCAGGCCTTCTTAGGCAGGTACAATTTTAACTTATGGGACTCTCTCCGTAAGTTCAAGGAGTCCCTCCCTCAGGATCTGGTCCAAGAATTCAGCACCCTGGTGGAGGAGGGCACTGAGGTGCTTTCTCCAGATGGCATGGGATACAGTGGCTAGGGTGATCATGGCAGCGGTGGTCATGAGGTGCAGCTCCTGGCTTCAGACCGCCGGCCTGTCCCAAGAGATGCAGACCTCTATCCAGGACCTCCCATTCAATGGAAACAGTCTCTTTTCAGAGTAGACTGATGTGAGGTTGCATGGGTTAAAAAGTTCACCTTGGTGCAACAGAGGCTGGTCCTGGCAGTAGTCACTAGACTTGGAGACCACCTGGACTACGACCAGGGAGACAGGTTGGCTCCTCTGACGCTCGCTCAGCTCATGGAGTTCTCCAGACATTGTACTCCCCAGCATATACTTCAGAAGGTGAGGGCTGCTTTACAGCCCACTGCTTGGGCATATCTTGACTGGGTCCTGCAGGAGGGCACCCCCAGCCCACCCTACACCCTGGGCCCCCCGGACCTTTTCATCAGGCCCCTGCCCTGTGTCCCTACCTGACCATCCTACCCCTTCACTGTGAGCTGGCCGCACAACTTGCAGCCAGTCTGTTTCTGAACTGTGCCGAGGAAACATCTGTGCATGCTCAACACCCTTCATGTCCTCACCCTTACGTTCCACCCCAACATGAGTGGGGGACCTCCTACCACCTCTGGAGGGTGAGGAACCCCCGGTGGGCCAGCCTATATCCCACTGTGGTCCCAAAGCCCACTGGGTATACTAGTTGGCGGCTCCTTCATAGAGCCATGAGCACAAGCATGTTCTTGGCGCAGTTCACCCCTGTCCCAGACACCTGTCTTTTCTGCAGCGTGAGGGAGACCTGGCGCATGTGTATCTGAAGTGCACCAGGTTGCAGCCCCTCTTCCGTTTTCTCTTAGATATCCTGTTACACTTTTGGCTGCACTTTTCCCCTCACCTCCTTATCTATGCACTCTCTATCCGTGTCCCCACAAAGTCACAGGACCTCTTTGTCAACCTCCTTCTAACACTGGCCAAATTGGCCATGTAGACCAGAGAGAGGAGGTTGGCTGATGGGGTTTTCTGCAACTGCAGGGCCTATTTCTGATCCTTTGTCCACTCACACATCCTGGCAGAGTTCCTCTGGGCAGTGTCTGCTGACTCCCTTGATACCTTCAGTGAGCAGTGGGCAAAGTCCAGGGTTCTCTGCTCAGTGTCCCTATCAGGTTCCCTTCGTTTAGCCCTGTGACCTCACTCCTGTCCCTGTTATAGCTTTAGTTGTCCCCCGTACTTAATTGAGATCCCGGACCTTGTGGATCCTCCCCTTAGGCTGGGGGAGGTCCTTTCTGCCCACCCACTTCCCGGATCCCAACAGGACCAACAATGTCTTGGCAGATCACCTCAACAGGACTTGCTCATCTCTTCATGAGTGGTTGCTCCATCCGGAGGCTGTCAGCATAATTTCCCAGAGGTGAGGGACTCTGAGCAGAACTGGTGTTCTGTTCGATCCAGAGGATGGACAGGGCTTCCCTGTCAGACGTCTTTCTCATTCCTTGGTCAGAGGCAGTGATGTATGCCTTTTGGCCAGTGCTGATGATTCTCAGGGTCCTTCTGAAGATCAAGCAAGACAGGGCGAGAATTATCCTAATAGCCCCCGCGTGGCCTCGCCAGCACTGGTTCGGCACCATTGCTGAGTCTTTCAGTAGCCGCCCCACTGCATCTGGCCAGATCTGCTGTCCCAGAACCACGGCAGCCTTTTGATGGTGCTGCACTTGATGGCTTGACTACTGCATGGCTAAGCCGGACCAACAGGCTTGCTCATCCCGTGTTCAGCAGGTCTTACTGGGTAACAGGAAACCCTCTGCCAAAGTGACTTACCTGTCCAAATGGAATAAGTTCATGTGCTGGGCCTCAGAATGGCGTATTTGGGCTGAACAGGTCCCACTGCAGGAGACCCTGGATTATCTGCTGCACTTCAAACTCCAAGGTTTGTCCCTGTCATTGATCAAGGTCCAACTGGCTGCTATCTCAGCTTTCCATCCGCTGTTCCAAGGTAGGTCGATCTTCACTGGCCTTCTACGTAGGTAGAATAGAGCTGTTCCGTAAGTCAACACAATTGTTCTTTGTGTTGACAGACAGAATGAAAGGTCACCCGCAGTGTCTGCTCAGAGGATTTCATCCTGGATCACAGCCTGTACCTGCTACTGCTATAAGCTGGCGAAGGTGCCTCCGCCAGTGCTCCTGACAGCACACTCGACTAGGGAACAAGTGTTGTCAGCACCTTCCTGGCACAAGTACCTGTCCAAGAGATCTGTAGGGTTGCTACCTGGTCGTCTGTCCACACATTCACTTCTCATTATGCACTTGCCCAGCAAGCTCAAGACGATGCTGGCTTTGGCAGAGCAGTGCTGCAAGCTGCAAGACCATGAACTCCAAGCCCACTTCCATGGATATTGCTTATGAGTCACCTAGAATGGAATCGACATGAACAAGCACTTGAAGAAGAAAAATGGTTACCTATGTTTCGTAACTGTTCTTCGAGATGCATTACTCACGTCCATTCCATTCCATTTCCCGCCCTCCTACCCCTCTGTCAGAGTTCCTGGCAAGAAGGAACTGAGAGGGCGTAGGACTGGCGGCGCCGGATATACTGACGTCTGAGTGCAACACTGAAGAGGGTGCCCCAGCTGGTCCTACGGATACCGTTTAACCGTTTTTCTATTCTAAAATGTTTAAGATGTTATTTCCTGCAAGCATTCATCCGCATGAATAGGTCCATTTAATTCAATGGGAGTTCTCATGTGCCTAAAGTTACTCACTGGGCAAGTGTTTGCAGAAGCAGGGGCATACTTGGCTGTGAAATATGTATATTTTTTGTTATTACTCTGTTATGTATTTATATTAAGAATAAGAAATAAAGAGCAGATTCTGTCCCCCATGCCAGTCTTAAATCAGGCTTGGCTCAGTGGAGTCCCCTGGAGTGGGAGGAAGGAATCCTCTATGCCATACTCTGTGGCTGCAGTAGCATCCACAACACTTGAAGCACGCTTCCATGAAGAGAAATGGCTCTGAAATCCTCAGAGCTGTGTGTCTGATAGTATTTCTCTCACTCCCGTGCTTTCCTTTTATGCTGGGTCAGTAATAAAGAGCTGAGCTTCTTGGCATGCAGAAGTCAAGGGCTCCCCGGCATGTAGTCCCAGAATCTTGCCACCCTATTCTCAGTGCAGCAGAATCATATTGATCTGCTTTGGATAGGGCCTCTCAGTGTTGGAAAAGTGGGAGAGTTAGCCCTGTGGCAGTGGCTAAATGAGTTTTATAAATTATAAATCACATTTGGCCCATAAAAGAATGTTGTGTGGCGTTCATGAATGTTTGTTATGTGTTTGTACAGACGTTGTGCACTGCCCCAGACATGTAGTAGGGACCTTGCACTGAATGGAAAAACAGAAAAATAATTATTAAAAATCTCTTTTCAGGATAATATAACTTCAGTTTGGATTAAAAATGAAACAGTTGTTTAAACAAGACTCTTACTCGATTAGGTTGTAATAGATCCCATACAGGGGAACTATGCAAGGTCTCAGGCACCACATAAGATATTCATTAAAGGTTTGTCACATTTGTGTGGTATACAGGACCTTGTGTGGTCCCTCTGCACTCAGATCAGTTTCACTCAAACTGCATACACACTCTTTCTGTTGGTATGCATACTTCCACCTTTTCATGTTCTCTGTATGTATAAATATCTCCTGTCTGTATGTTCCATTCTATGCATCCAAAGAAGTGAGCTGTAGCTCACAAAAGCTTATGCTGAAATAAATTTGTTAGTCTCTAAGGTGCCACAAGTATGCCTGTTCTTTTTGCATACACAATTTATTTTAAGAAGGCTTCTTTATCTAAAGAGCGTTTTGTGCATATAAGACTTCCAGAGCTATACACAGTAAATGTATTTGTACAGAATAAAGATAAGAGGTAATTGTAGGTTACAAATACTAGCAATACTGCAAATACTAATATCCCACACGCTCTCTTTGTGAAGCACATTTTAAAAAAATACTGAAGCATTTTGGATGAACATCTGAACTTCCAATTTGTTGTTTGATATTAGAAGGACATTGTCAAATTTAGTCTCCTGAATTGAGTTTTAGAAAGTAATTCAAATAAAAAAAAGGACAAGTAATGCATCCCAAAATGTATTTAGCTTATTTAATTTCACAGTTGTAGTTTAGTAATATTGGTTATAATAATTAATGTGTTAATAAATATACTGTAGTATATTTTACAAAAGTAATGAAGTATTACTTAATGATTCCTCATTACTGACCTCTGTTATTAAATCTGTTAAAGGAGAGAGACTGCCACTTTTGTGTGAATTGCAAAAATTAAGAGGTTCTACCGTACCTCAAAAGTTATATCTTATAGTAGTTAATGTTCGCCAATTTTAAAATAAATGTTATGTTATGGCCAAGGACCATCACAACAGCATCAACTAATTCCCGCTGTGTAAAATACAGTAATTTCTTGACATCAGATGTTTGAATAATGTCTTTTACTGGCAACAGACATTGCACTGAATCTGACATGTGGTGCGAAGAAGATTTTTAACAGCAGTTGTCACTAAATGTGATCAAAACTATTTTTCTGGGTGTTTTAAAATTTTGCTATTTGCAGTCAGAATCTAGTCTCAAGAAATTGTATAATATTGTTAACAGCAGAACATCTTACTGTAATAAATTATTTTAGATGTTCTGAAAATAACAAATAAAATACACCAACAGTAGCTCTCAGAAAATAATGTAATTTAATTTTACTATTTCTTTTACATACTACATTCTTGTAAATGTTACAGCTGAACAGTCATCCAGAATGAATTTGTCCAAGTAATTGCCCTTATTGTTGCTGAGGTGCCTCGTGAATACCAAAGGCTCTTACCTTGGCCCAGCAGCAGGATGGGAGAACTTGGTTAAGTGAGGGATTTGTAGAGAATGTGTGTGGAAAGCAGACCCCAGATCTTATTAAACAGATCATCCAAGTTAACCTATCCACTCTCAGTAGGATGTTATCCTCTGGGAGGAGATTAAAAAAAGACAACTCAATTGGGTATTTTGAAATGTCAAACAATTTTAAATAAAAATATAGAGTTTTTAATTCAACCATATTGCTTAATGTGGTAAAGACGTCTCACTTGGAAAGAATTCTTGGTGCATATATGTTCATTGACTAGTGAAAAGCAAGAGTTTCAAACCAATATAAAGACCAGTCAGATTTCAGGTGTCATTCAATCCTTTTTTGTATCTCTTCTAGAACCTTAGCAGCACTGAGATTTGAGAATCCTCACTTCTTGGTGTAATGCCCCTGGTATTGTCTTCATGTATGTGAGATTCTAAGGCATGTGTACAATGCAGCAGGGAGGTGTGATTCCCATCAAGAGGTAGATAGACTCTCACTGGCTGGAGTTGAGCTAGTGTGCCAGTGTGGATGTTGCCGAACGGCCGGTGGCTCAGGCTAGCTGCCCAAGTCCAAGCCTGCTCGACTCCCTGGGTCTGAGCTTGGTCTGGTAGGGTGAGCCGCTGCCAGTTCTACAACCAGCACACAGCTATTTTAGTGTGCTACCTCAAGCTGAGCTAGCATGAGTCTGTCTGCCTGCACTAGGAATCACACCTCCCAGCTGCAGTGTGAATATAGCCTTTCTGTCACAGGAATGAGTGCTTAATCTCATTTAGTTTTCATGCACTGATTTGTTTTGTTTTGTATTTTTGAACATGGTTGATATTGAAAAGAGCACATTTAAATAAAAATACAGTACTCTAGATGTAAGGATTCTTAAATGTTTGGAAAACTTCCAAATAAACTTCCCCATTGTCCTAATAGTTCTGCAGATGTGTTTTTTAAAAATGGATTTAAGAAAGGAAAAATTATCCAGATGTGACTAGTACATCTGATGTCCTTTGACCTTCACATTTTGATCAGCAGATGCTCACCTGGGACATTGAGCTAGTTGGCCTACACTTCCCTCCTCATGCAGATTCAGAAGAGGAATGTAAACAAGAGCAGACTGTATTTTTGGAATTTTCTTGGCTCTTTCACAAGTCATCTAGCTCTTGCTTCCTCTAAGGTCACATCAGTTAACATTTCCTGCTTTAATACCCATTGTCTTTAATTTTAACAATTTAATGCAGTCATAGTCTAAGTTGTAGGAAATAAATATTTTAAATTATTGCTTAAGCTAAGATTTGAGTAGTATAGGGCTATAATTTTCAAACTTAGTTGCTTAAAATTGAGCACCTAAAACCATATTTATACATTTTAATAAGTGTCCTGATTTTCAGAGGTACCATTGAGATCAACATTCAGCCATGACATATCAGCATCTGGGATTTTTATCTGCTTCAACATGTAGGTCTCTGTGTTTTTGATGGTTCAGCACCTCCACTGGTGCTCTGGCGTATTTGTTTTGGTGTTTAAGTGATGAGGTGCCTATGTTGTCAGTGCTTCAGTACCTGTGTTTGTTGGTGCTCAGCACTTGCTTTGGTGTGTCAGCATCACTGTATTTTTAGAGTTCCAGCACAAGTGGTTGTGGTACTTCAGCTCCTATGTCATGCTGCTCCCTGACGGAGGGAAATAGTATGACTGGATATTCCCATCTCTGGGCTGAATATCTGGTTTGAATATATATTTCTGTGGCAAAGCAGTATTTATATTCCAGAAAATTTTTGTACTATCTTTCAATCATTCTGAAACCTACAAATATCAATTCTTCTCGCCAGTCTGTGTTACTGAAAATAACCTCACTGACTGAAACATTGATTGTTTTTCTCCTCAGGGATTGTAACATGGGCATTTGAGCTAATTTTTTTTTTAATTGATGTGCATCCCCGGCAACCTGTCAATGAGATTACACAGGATATAAATCAGCATGGAATGTGGCCACTTAAATTGTAAATGATGGCCCTGGATAGTAATTAACATTACAAAATAAGTACACATTTGGTATATTTGAGTGAAACCATTCAGCTCTGATCTGACATGCAGTGGAAAGTGGAAATCTCACTTTGAGGATAAACGGATTCACTAATCAGAGCAAGAACATGTAAATTACTTTCATCATTCAGCATTTACTGAATAAGTGGTCCTTTCCATTGTGAAATATTTGTATTCTCCTACTAACAGGAAGGGTTTTTTAGTATAGATGCTGCTTTCCACAAAAGAAAAGTAAATAAAATAAATAAATAAATAAATAAAAATGTAGTGTTGATATCCCATTTAGATCCCTGCTGGGTTGCTGATTTAAACTGACAATGCATACTGTCTCTACATGGATATATGCATACATACTACATGGATATATGCATTAGAAAAGGTATTTTCAGGGGGCAGATTAATTTTTAAAGTGCTTATATTTTAATTTAGTAAAAGCAAAACAGTGTTCTGATAATATGATCACTTCCTTTCAGAGACTTTTATAGATCTATTTCCTCAATTATTCTAATATGTTCTCTAGTGTTTCTTGTACTAACAGATCTTTATTCATATATACTTGGTCAGGGCTAGATCTACCATAAGGGATAAAAATAACAAGGGCAGTAAAACTTCACTAATTTTACTAATCGCTCATAGTGTTATAGGTAACTGTGAGCTAGAATTGGATCAACTTCTGTTATTTTAATAAATATTTCATATTTTCAAATTATAGAAATGCATGCCCCTTAACCAGTTTGAGAAATAATGCTTCTGTTTGCAGGCGTGTAGCAGTTTACATCAATTCTGCAGCTGTAGCATGAATTAGGGAAGGAGGATAGTCTTGCGGTTAAGGCAGCTGGAATCAACTCCCAGTGATGTCACAGGCTTCTTATGTGACTTTGGGCAAGTCGATAAATCTGTCTGTTCCTCAGCTTTAATAGAGATCTATGTTCCTTTTCTCCCACTGATATTTGTGGAGAAGTGACAGTTTTTTACTGAGTATATATACAGTGTCTAGCACAGTGGGGTCCTGATCACATATTTGGGACCTTTGGACACTACTATGAAGTTTATAATGATGAAGTGTATATTTTAACAAAAGCAGCCCTCAGGAAAATTGTGCACCTTACTGGATAACTAATTTAAACTTGTAGGGTCAGATCCCGGGAGTACAGCTAAAATGTACAGAACCGAAGTCAAGGGGTATGTTTTGAGTTGGGTTAAAGCTTTTATTTGTACTGCCCTGATCTTTGTGGTGCTGTGCATATTTTTTCTTTCTTGTGGTCTGTTAGACTGGATGCTACTCTGATCATTTTAGGGGATGAAAATCTAACTTAGGATCCAGACCATGCCCTCTTTTCATTAACCACGTTCTGTAGCTTTAGGTCTATGGACTATAGTTTCCTTTTCCCACTATGCTGGTAGCAGGGAGTGTGTATGGAATTTGAGTACCCAGGTCATCTGCATACCATTACAGGATCATCCTTCACTGTGGTGTTCTTCCCTGGGTCACTTATACTCGCAGCCAAAGTGACATTAGTACAGAGCAGTCAGATTACATCCAAAGATGTGCTGCATAATTTGAATGGGCCAAAATGTATAATCTGAAAAGCTTTTTTGTTCGTCCACCCCCCCCCAAAAAAAACCACTTAAACTTTTTGTGAAAAATCTTCTTTTTCTTCATCAAAATTTTCATGTTTTCAAGAAATTTTCCACGAAACTTTACAAATTTTTTTTACTGAAATCATTTAGAACATTTATCTTATTTTTAGTTATCTGATTTTTTTGTTTTTTAAAACCATTGTTTACTTACTGAAAACCAGGTTTTCAGAAAACAAAACTCCACCAAAAGAACCCCAGAAGAACAGCTGAAAAATGGGAAATTTTTCAAAAAGTTGTTTTCCTGGGTTTTGAGCCACCTAGCCCCATAATCTTCTTCCAAATAATTATCATCAGGAAAATCTGTCCATCTAATTTCTCAGCTATGTATTGAACAGGTGACTGACTGTGGATGATATTGTTTTTAAAACAGCTTCAGGCTCTTCTTCAAATATGGTCAAAATTGCCTCCTAGAGAAGCATTAGAGTTACTGGATTTCAATTATCCGGACCAGTATGTGAGAGAGTATGCAGTGGGCTGTTTAAAGCAAATGAGGTAAGTAATGGTAATTGTTCCGCTGTAAAAGTATTATGGGGGAGGGAGGGAATTGCACTCTACTTTTTTACAAGAGAAGAAAGGACTCAGACTCAAAAATGGTCTAAGAACACATTCTTTCCCACACAAGGATCCCCAAGTAAAATAATACATACAAACAATTAAATAAACTCTTTTAGAATGGCCCAATTATAATCTAGTCTGTCAACCCATTAACACCTCAGTATACTGCCATTCTGGGAACAAGGTTCATGTCCTTCCCTTCCAAGAAGAGGCTGGCAGTGTCCTCTATCCCAAAAAAAGGAAATGTCTTTCCTCCCTACTTAAGGGATCTACACTTACTGGGGATCCACACTGTGGAGATCGATGCACCAGCGGTCGATTTAGCAGGTTTAGTAAAGACCTGCTAAATTGACCACAGAGCTCTCTCCCATTGACTCAGTACTCCACCAGAATGAGAAGAGTAAGGGAAGTCAACGGGAGAGCGTCTCCCGACAATGCAGCATGGTGTAGACACCACAGTAAGTCGACCTAAGCTACGTCGACTCCAGCTACGTTTTTCACGTAATTAAAGTTGCGCAACTTAGGTCGACTTATCCCCGTAGTGTAGACAAGACCTTAGTCAATGGGAGAATCACTATAATGTGAGGCCTTTGATGATGGGAAGAAGTACATGGATAGTGAAATACTGTGAGGATCACAAACCAGCTACTCTGTGTCTGAAAATAGTGGCCCAATTACTCACTGTACCATTTAATAAAAAGCTAAGATTTGGTAGAGTTGTTGACTTCAGTTTCTTCTCAGAGGTAGTTTCTCTTGCTTGCAGTTCTTCCTTTATAGTGTACATTTCTGCTGTTGTAAAAATTTTGCTCCACAATAAGTTGAACTTTATCATTTGCAGAATTACTGCATTTCTCCTGTCCTTGACTCCTAAGCTTTATATGTGATGAACAGCTTATTATTGTCAAGGCTAGGTTATTGACAAAATATTTTGACTTCTTTCAAATGTAAACAAGTAATTGCTCTGTTAACCCTGTCTCACCTAATGATGCTGAATTGGTTATCTGGAATGATTATTCTTAGTAATGTCTCCAAAGCAGAATTCCCTTCAACAGGATATAACAACTCAGTTTCAGATTTTTTTTATATGCCTGATAAAATACCTCAAGTAAAAATGTAAAGAAAATGTAATCTAAATGGTGGTTAATAATAGATTGGTTGGAAGGGACCTTAAGAGGTCATCTTGTCAATCACCCCCATGCTGAAGCAGAACCAAGTGTATCTAGACCATCCCTGACAAGTGTTTGTCTGCCTATTTTAAAAGCCTCCAATGATGGGGGTTCCACAACCTTTCTTAGTAACCTATTTTAGTTAGAAAGTTTTTCCTAATGTCTAACCTAAATCTCCCTTGCTGCCAATTAACCTGATTACTTCTTGTCCTACCTTCAGTGGATATGAACAACAACTGATCACCATCCTCCTTATAACAATCCTTTACATATTTGAAGACTGTTAGGACGTCACCTCTTTGTTGTCTTTTTTGAAGGCTAAACGTACCAGACAGCAGAAAAATATTTGTATTCTAGGCTTTCTTACAAAAAAATAATAGTTATAAATAAAGTATTATCTTTGTTGGAATTTATGCTACAACAGATTACAATACTTCTATCCAAATTAAACCTTAAGCATTCTACTAACAGTCACAATTGAGTTTTCAGTAACTTGTAAAATTTTAATTTTTCCTTTGTCTCTCTTTTGGGTAAAGAGTTCTATAAGCAATTCAGAAGTGTAAAATCTAGAAAGTTCAGCGGGGGAGTTCAGATATGCCCTGACATCGCTAAAGCAACAAAGTTACTACATAAAAAATAGAGAATGCAAGTGTTTGTTTCTCTTGGAAATAGACGGTTTCCTAGAAAGATGTATGTTATGTTTGAGAAGGAATAATTTTTTTTCAATTATACAGAACAATTAAGTTATAAAAATGGGGCCTGAAAGGTATTTGGGTGGCTTTTTGGATGAATTATTGAATACTTTAGTTCTGGAGTTTTTTGGTTTGTTTACTTTTTTGTTTTAAATTTTGGTTGCTCTTGACATCTTTTTATGAGAGCCATTCTAAACCAACATGCCATATTTTCATTTTTTAGCACTACCTGATTGCAAAATTATCCAGGTGAAATTGGTGCTGAACCTCAAATAATTGTAGGTGGAAATTTTAATTCAGATCTTGCATGCTGTGGTTGCATAAATATAGAGCTACCCATTTAACTGCAGATGCAAATGCAACCTCGCAGAGGGCTGGCAGAATTGTAAGGCCCCACAGAGATCTTGTAGCTCATCTTGACTGTCTCATTAGAGCCATAGGAATGACTTCAACATCTGGATAACTGTGAAGGATCAAATCCTTGGGAATGGCAGAACTGTACTTAGTGCACTCCCTTTGATCACTAAGCATCTATTTTTTCCCTAAAGACCAAGTTTGGCCATTTAGTCACCCTTACCCTTACCAGCTTACTGTGTTTCACAGACCTGGATTGGGAGTTGCTGAAGTTTATTTTCTTAGGTGATTTCAGTGTCCATTCCTGTCATACCTCTTGCATTACGTGAGGGGGCAGGGTGAGCCTGAGCTGTTGCCTTAGATCCATCTCCACGGTCAGAGTAATTGAAAGAGGGGCCATTGATCTGTTGTGAAGCGTTGAAGGCAGTTAATCTGACTTCACACAAACACACTGGAAAAAATTCCTGTTGATTTCAGTAGATTTCACCCAAAGTATTTTATGTCCCTTGATTTCCATCAGAAGTTTCTGCTCTAATCATAACGGTGTTGCTCCTTATTATTCAAGGTCTTCTAGAACCTCTTTGACAGTTTCACACTCAGCCTACATGCATTATTTTTTCTTCCTCATTTGCCTGAAAGGTGGAAACCTTTCCTGTTAGATGTGGATCTTACCATTGTTGCAGACTGTGTGTCTCAAGAATCGATCAATCTAGTTACCTGGCTGTTTACGAGATTTTATCATCTCCTTCCAGTGATGAAGAGCTCTCTCAGTATCTTCTCCAGCTTGTGCAAGTTCTGAAATATGAACCTTTTCTCGATTGTGCCCTCTCCAGATTCCTGGTAGAGAGAGCACTTGCTAATAGGAGGATTGGGCAGATGCTATTTTGGCATCTAAGGTAAGAATTTCCCCTTTTTACTAGAGTGGGTGGTGTGTATCCTCAGCAGGCAGAATAAACTGTTTCATACCAAATACACGTTCTTGAGGATTTTTCATTTTAGCTATTCCCCAGTATTGTGTATTTCTTGCTTTTGTGATTTCTTAACTTTGATGTTGATAATATTAAATTCTTCATAAAATGGCTGAAAAATAACAGTAGTGCAATCTCCAAAACAAAAGCTACATTTAAAAAAATATTAAATTGCTCCATTTTGGAATTAATATTTTGGAAGTCTTATTTCTATAATTGTTCTGCATATAAATTTAAATGTTTGTTTTGTTTGCATTGGAAATGCAACATTTATACCCTCACAAGTTTGAATGAATTTCACTTTTATTTGAATTCTTGTTGAGACATTAAATTTCTTTGATTCTTAGTTGCCACTTTTTGAAGGCAAGAGTAGAACGGCCTTTCTGTGAATGACAAATACTTTGTAGGAAGAGCTTTAGTTTGTCTCAAGCTTTTACTTAAAACTAAAGTAAATACAGTACTACATGTTTAATTTTTGTGTGGAGGATAATTAGCTTTTGTCCTAATACCTTTAAAATGGTTTGTTTTGGAGGAAGGGGGACTCCTTTGGAAAATTTTCACATTCCTCGTGAACCCTTGAGACTGCCTCCATTTTTCCTCACAATACCCCTGCCACTCTAGCATAACTGAAGCCTAGCCAGCATCATTCCCTTCATAGTTTATCAGCAACATTTCTGGCCAAAGAGGTACTGAAGACTGATATAAAGGCATTCCTTCCTTCCTAGTGATTTAAAATGCCTCTAAAATATTCCTGGGCCAAAGAATGAGGGAAACTCTAATAGAAACCAACTCTTCTGCTTCAAAGTCTAGCACCTAGCCATTGAACTATGCTGCTGTCCTTAGGGAAAGTGGCCCTGCATTAGGATTTTGTTTTTTCAAATGTAGCTTTGCATTTAAGTTAAGTCAGAGTATTATGTTTTGTGTTTAATTACAGTAGTAATAAATTCCTATTGTAGTAGCTTGAAGATTTCTTATCTGTAAAATGGATACAATCTATCTTTGCAACTCAGTGGGGTTTTTTTTTCTGTTTTCACATGATGCTTCCTATAGGTCAGAGGTGCACATACCTGCTGTCTCAATACAGTTTGGTGTAATACTTGAAGCTTACTGCCGAGGAAGTATTGCTCACATGAAAGTGCTTTCCAAACAGGTATTGATTGTTTAAATATTTGTCTTCATTATTCCTGACTTGCAAGTGAAATATTTATTCTATCGATGATATGGGGCTCAGCTGCAAGCTCCTTCCATAAGAACTGCTGTGTGTGAAAAAGGAAGGGAGGTAAAGAGGAGAAAAAGCTACTAAGAGACATAGGAATGGGGGACCCCTTCCCCAAGCCACTGACACAGGAAGTAGCAAGGGGTGGGGGAGCCCCAGAGGAGGAAAGCTCTCCTGCATGGCAGCCATTTAACTATTCCTGATACTTGTAAATAGAGTGCATGCGTCCCCGGGGAACAATGGATTTAGTAGATTACTCTAAAAGGTCACTTCTTGCAACTTTGGCTTTTGTTAAAAGGTAATTCAAACTGTTGCTTTAATAAAGAGGCTGAAATAATGCCTTAACAAGTTTAATAAATCTAAGTAGATCGCTATAAAGAGAAATGATGACAAACATAATTTTTGCTATCTCTGTGGGGATACCAGTCAAGAGAAGAGGTGAGGTTCATTTCTAAATATATTATAGTGTGCTACTGTTAATGATCTGCCAATGTTTACATTGCAAAGCTTGTTCTGAAGAGTTTAATGTGTCGAAATTGCATTGGCTTAAGAGCTGGGCTGCTAGCAGTAATACACATTTCTGAAAAACAGAGGTAATATCTCTGATTTATTTAATGCACAGCGAAAACATAAACTGAGAGGAGGCAACAAAAAGCAAGCCAATTAGAAATTGTCTGATCAAAATTTTCGTTTAGTTCTTATCACATCTGGGTTACAACTGTATCTCAAGAAGTAAATGAAATAGGAATGTGCCATTGTTCTTCTCTCTTAATACTGTTCAGAAAGCATTGAAAAAGCCATCTCTCACAAATGTGCTTGTTAGTATTATTAAAATCATAAAAAGACTAGGTGATGAAATGCTGTCAGTAAGAGACATAAGGTCAGTGAAGTTTTCTATGCACTTCTCAGGAAACAAATGTCAACACAATCAAAGAAGGGGCAAAAAACTGGGCAAACTGTGCAAACTTCCCAACTGTGCAAACACGGAAGAAATTCAAAGTAGAAATACTTCAAAAAGTTCCTGTTTATTCAGTACAGGTTCCATTTTGTCCCCTTGTCACTGGTGTTTGTACAGCTCCTGGAACTGTGGAAAAGCAGAGTGCTTTAGGTTTTGACAGATGGCTGACCTGCCTCAGTTTTATAATCATACTGCATACAACTTCCACAGCATCCTGTCTGACAGTTTATCTATAGAAATTTTGAACTTTGACTCAACACCTTATAGATTAGGCTGAAGTTTCCTTGTATAGAAACTAACTTTGCAAATGTGAAAGTAGAATATCTTTGAGTGAATAATAATCAGCCTTAGATTGAGCAAGTTAGCTTTGGTTTAAAGAGGATTTTATGTATACAATTATAATAAAGATCCATTTTATAATCACTTATCTCTAGTTGAGATTAAAATACAGCATGCATATGTTAATATGTTAATCAGTAGCAAGCCTAGAGAGAAATGTACAAAGGGCTTTGCTATATTGTCATTTGGTGCTGTAATGTCACGGCATTTTCTTCAGTGTCTTTACTCAGAAAGATTGCCACAAAGGAATAAACAGTTCAGCGAACATCACAAGGAATAATACAATATTGGTTACAAATAATTATCTAGTTACAAGCAACAAGATTTAAAGTTGTTGGTTAAATAATAATAATCTCTTATAAATTCCTAGTAATCAAGATATTTAAGTATGTGCCTAACTTCCTCATGTGAGCGAGGTCAGTTGAAGTTAATGGGACTGCTCAAATGCTTAAAGGTTAGGGACATGGTTAAGTACAGTTGATTGTGGGCCATATAGCACTTTTCTTCCATAGTTCTCAAAGCACTTTTAACTGATTCTCGGTCACATTAAAGTGTCATTGCAATGAGGATTTAATAAAATAAAAACCATACTTGCTTTTCTTGTATTTCCCACAGATATACAATATGCCTTACCTGTGTGGCTGAGGTCAAACAACTGTGATCAGACAGACATTTACCCCTTCCCCCGTTAATTATTTGATTAGGGAGTATTAACAGTTTTACAGATCTTTGCCATATAAATATAGGAAACAGAATCATTACAACTGAACTTTTGCTTAAAGAGACATTATACAGAAATACAGTAATCAGATCTCTCTGTTAACAGGGTGCTACCATATTAACAGAGTGAGCATTACTACACCACCAATGATATGTCATTTCTAGTGATTTTATTAAATTGAGTGATAACACCTATTTAACAGACCAGGCATGTCTGTCAAATGTTAATATTCTAAAAAAATTGGACAGATGTGCTGGGTTTTTTGCAGGTGAATGTACTTTGTCTGAATATTGAATAAAATTTAGCCAATTATCTAAGTACCTGTTTATCCTCTGTTTTTTTGGGGTATTGGTATGGAAAAATTAGCATAACCACAACTTCCCATATTTTTTTTTTAACCATTTCTCTAGAATTGGGCTATTTTTCTTTTTCCAATGAGATGCTTTCAGTACTGAGCAGCTACTAGCAGACGAGAGACTCATTCTTCATTTCCTTTTGTGTGACCATTTCTGGAAGCCCCAGGAGATTACCAAAGGATAATTTAGTAATAACCATCAATATGTGATATTTGATTACTGATTGCATCTTAGTACTTTCTGGGGTTGACAGCTTTCCAAACACCGCCTCTGCCTCGTCCCTTCCCGAGGCCCTGCCCCCTACCCAACCCCTTTTCTCCAAGGCCCTTCCCCTGCTCACTCCATTCCTCCCTCCCTCTATTGCTTGCTCTCCCCAAGCCTCACTCATTTTCACCGGGCTGTGCGCGGGGGTGGGGTGCAGGACGGAGTTTAGAGTGCAAACTCTGGCAGCGCTCACCTCCAGCATCTCCTTGAAGCAGCTGGCATTTCTCTCTGGCTCCTAGGCAGAGGTGTGGCCAGGTAGCTCTGCATGCTGCCTGTGTCCTTAGGCTCCGCTCCTGCAGTTCTCATTGGCTCCGGTTCCCTGGTCACTCTCAGGGCAGAGACAGCACGTGGAGCCCCAGTGTCCGTGCCTCTGCCTAGAAGCCTGAGGGAAATGCTGGCCGCTTCCAGAAGTCATGCAGAGCCAGGGCAGGCCAGGAGCCTGCATTAGTCCCGCTGTGCTGCTGACAGGACTTTAATGGTCCAGACAACAGCACTGACGAGATCTATTAGGATCCCTTTTCGACTGGGCCTTCTGGTCGAAAACCGGATGCCTGAAAACCCTAGTACTTTCTAATGACTAGACGTGTCCACCATGAATACATAGTCTCTTTTTCCATCACTATTTCTCCAATTAATCCCCATTCAATCTATATTTTTTAACCTGTCTGGTGTGAGGTACCCATTAAATAATATCTTAAAAAGAAATTTTCTTTTATTGTGCTACAGAGTGAGATTACTGGTCCTCTTTTCCAGATCAGACCCTATTCCTCTGGGAGTAATTTGTCTATCCAGATCCTTTTCCCAGCATGTCATACATGGGCATTTTTTTGTTAGGAAAGTTGTCTGCAATGACTGATACAAACTAGTTAGATTTTTTGTTTGTTTGTTTCCTAATTGACCAGATGCCATTGCTTCTGTTAGCTTTCTGTATGAAAGAGTTTTTTCTAGAAAGTTGAGAAGCATAATGTCCTGCTTGAAAGTAGTGGTATTATGGCATAGTAAGCTAGTTAGTTTTGATCTCTGAATAAGTTAGCAAAGTTTCTTTACTAAATAGCTGGCAAACTGTATGTATTCCATAGCCTTCCCAGTCTTTATAGCTCTCTGATTCATGATTTGGATTAAGATCTGGATTATTTGCAATGGGTGTCATTGGCAAAGGAAAAAAAAACTTACCTCAGACAAACCATTTCTAACCGGGTAGCTTTTTGTGTCCTCCCCTCAGTTCATTTGAAAGTGAGTCAACTGTAGTGAATAACACAAAAATATTTAGAGTGAATTCCTTGTCCCATTTAAATCAATGACAAACTTAACTTCAGTGAAGCCAGGATTTCACTTTTTACATTGTCAGTGAAGATAGGCAAACCAAACAGATAAGTCCCATTTTAATGTTATAATAGGGTAGTTTTCAAATGTTTGTTGTAGTGGTGGGTAAAATGGATAGCACAGCTTTATTAAACCAGTGTTCACTATGGCCCCAGTTCTGCAAAAACTTAAATGTAAGCATGTGCGTAATTTTTTGTGGGATCAGTGGCATGATTGTACTGAACTGATATAAGTCAGTTAAAGCAAGGTGGCTGAATCCACATTTAGATTCTTAAATAAATTTTTTTTTTCCAGAGGTGATGAATGCCCACTGCTCCCACTGACTTCAGTATGAATTTAGGTGCCAAATTTTAGGCACCAAATTTTAGGCATCTAGTTTGAAATTTGGCCAGAGTTCTTAGAATTACGTTGTATATGGAAGAGATAATGCATATATATAGACCATACAGTAAAATAAGTTTTATGGGGAAATTTTTCAAAAACACCTAAGTTTTTTTTATTTTAAAAAATAATTTAGGAGCTTGTCTCATTGAAAGTGGTGGGACTTAGGCTCCTGAGTGCCTTTGTCACTTTTGAAAATGCGACTTAGATGTCTCAGGCACTTAGGTGCTCTTGAAAATTTTACTCTTTTCAGAAATGGCATCTTCATTACAATCGACTCTTACTGTATTGAAAGAAACTGTTACTATTGCTGGCTTCAATATTTTAACCAAATCTTTAATTGGCCTTTTATTTTGAAAATGAGACTTTGCATTTGTAGTTGTATAATATGGATTTCAAATCATCCTTTTATTTAGAATTTCATAAATGATTCAGAAATTAATACTTTAAAAATCTATTTCAGGTTGAAGCCCTCAGTAAATTGAAGACCTTGAATAGTATAATAAAACTGAACGCCATGAAGCAAAGCAAAGCAAAAGGAAAAGATGCAATGCACACCTGTTTAAAACAAAATGCATACAGAGAAGCACTTTCTGACCTCCAGTCTCCTTTGAATCCTTCTGTTATACTATCAGAACTATAGTAAGTTATATATGATTGTCCGTTTACATTTTCACCATAACTTTAATATGGAAACACTTTGATTTCTGTTGTCTGTGCAGCTCAGCAGTGCTCTGACACAGAGTACGTTTTCTAGGGTGGGAGAAGGTCTGTCTGTCTGGTATCATCCTAGCTATGTAAGCAAATTTCTGCTTTCTTAAGGTTAAGATGTCAGTTTTAATTTGGGGTTGAAGATTTTTGCTATCCACCTTAAAACTTAAAGCTGGCAGGGAAAGCAGGGGCAGAGGTAGTCTTGGCACATCAGTTGACAGCCCCAAGGGGGTTTCTGTGATCCAACCCATCACAATATATATAAACCTAAAAGTGAGTCAGAGTACAGTCTTGGCATCTGGTTCACAATAATAAACATGCTAGCCATTAGAATACTATGCTCAGCAGTTAAATACGAGCATAAAACTAAAATTTTACTGAGTTAGATTTAAAGACGGTAATGTATTTTCTTAGAAAATACAGAAAGGTATTTCAGGCATTAGGTTTAGTAGTTTCCAGATATAAAGTTATATAGATATAAATAAATAAGTAATGTAAATTTGCCAAGTATAACTGACACAATAGTGCTGAAATGAAAGTTTGGAATGGCATTCAACCAAAGTATAAGACAATTCCACACTAGAACTCTAAAACTTTTTATTGCCCTTCATTCTTGCAAATAGAGTGTTTACTTAATTGAGTAAAATAGTTGTTGTATTTCCTTCCAGCGTTGAGAAGTGTAAATATATGGATTCTAAAATGAAGCCTTTATGGATAGTATACAACAATAAGATGTTTGGAGGAGATCTCTTAGGGATCATCTTTAAAAATGGCGATGGTAAGTGATATTAAAAATTTATATTTTTTGCTCCTTTTCTTTTTGCATTTAGACTGTATGGCTTTTTTATTACCGTAAATTACCCATGCCTTCCTATGGCTCGATAAGCAGATACTATTAAGCCTATCCCATTAGAAACCCATCCATGTATTAGTTTATATGTTAGGGCTCCGTATTATTTATTCACCCCATTTAACCTTTGGAACTGATGTATTATTTAATTGGGCAGCATTCTTTGAATAAAATGTTATAATGTTTACTTTGTATGTTTTGATGTAATTGACTACTGACTTTTTAATGCCTGTAATACAAACAACAGGAAATTATTTAATTAAAGTGTCAATTTTTTATCTTTCCCTTGCAGATCTACGACAAGACATGTTGACACTCCAGATTTTGCGTTTGATGGACTTACTTTGGAAAGAAGCTGGTCTTGATCTCCGGTAAGAATTTTTACTGAATCCAGTGCAAAGAGAACCCAGTTCCCTGACTAGACAAGGGTAGTCTCTAATGTGGTACATTTTCACTTCTCATATCAGCAGTGATGTGACTAATGAAATCACAGAATTTTTTTCCCAAGTTTTCAGGCCTTCTGGTTAACAAATGTGCCTGCAGTGTTATCATGGTTTCACATGCAGTTGTTCTAAATGTATTCACAAGTTATATGCATATTCAAGCAATTATTTGATTGTCTTTTTGTGCAATTAGACATGGTCCACTATGAAGGTCTGAGGTCTTGTTCTGCTGTGCAGTCTTTAACCTGAACTCTTCCTTTGCTTTCCTGAGTTCTTTTGCTTAGTTTTCCTGCACTTCAGTGTGCTGATAAAAACTTATAAAGTGGAGAAGACTTTGGGAAAAACAGATTAGTGCTGCCCTTGTGGCAAGGTAGTACACTCCAGTCTGACTAAATCTGTGTCTCTCTCTTATGCCAGAAATCTTAACTGTTAACCCAGGGTCTTCAGCACAGTCTCTACACCAGATAGTGAGGAATAGTCTTCAACAAGCGTAGAATCTGGGCACCAGGTACCTTTAACTTTAACAAAAGGAATTGACCATTGAGGATGTGACTGTTTTCCTTGACCTAAACTTATCTTCTCCACTGGACAAGGCCTTTTTAGTGACAAGAACGCATCTGACTGACTAAAACAGCCTCAATGCCCACTGAGCACTTAAAAGAAAGTGGTTCATCATTCACAACTCACCTGCTGTGCCAGCTAGGATTGTCTTCACTTTTTCAGTCTTTTTCTGATGAGATTTCACTTGCTAGTGATTAAAATTCAGATGACCTTTCTGCTGTTCATTGTCCCAGCCTCGGGCAATATGGACCCGCAGTAAATGAATCTGACTTTTCAACTAAGGGAGGAGTCCAAGAAAGCATCCCCAACCATTCCCTGCATTTTGTCCTCAAAGACCATTCAGTGTTACAAAGAAACACCTCAAAATTACTAACACTGACTCTCACAGCTCTCAAAGGCACTCCACATAGGTTTATACTCCTTGAAACCTAACAATGCCTGCACCCCTCCACCCAGTTTATCCAAAAATTGATTCATAATAGTCGAACAGTGCTAGACTTCCACTTTGCACTCACAATTAACTCCTGCAAAATGCAGATTGCTGGTGGACAGGTGCAAATTTAAGGATTTACACCCATATAAGGTGAATTCCGCAGTGGCCAAAAGTTTTGGTAATTCCATTTTTGCCAGAGAAGTCAATGCTATCTTTAGGAATCTCCTAACCAGTGGTTCTCAGCATTTTTTGGTTTCTGACTCAAAATGGTCCAAATTATTGTGGGAAAGAAATAATGGAAGTAGTGCAGTGAATGGAAAATGATGTACTTTTTTGTTGTGTACCAAGCAAACGTGCTGTCACCTTTGCCATGGTGAAGTCTTGTCATGTTATTTACACACATTTCTGTCTCGCATTTGTATGACAGCTTTCATGCCATCAATTGCTATGTCTGTTCGGCTTTCTTTTGGAACTTAGGCCCAGATTTTTAAAGGTAGATAGGCATTGCTGCATTCAGCATTAAAATGCCTAACCGAATTAGGAGCCTAAATCCCATCATCTGTCAATGGGATTTAGGCTCCTAAGTCCCTAAATCAGTATTATAAATGAGATTTAGGCTCCTAAGTCATCTAGGCATTGCAGCACTGAACACAGCAAGGCCTAAATACCTTTTAAAATCTTGGCCTTAATCTTTTGGTGACAGGAAACACTCGAGTGAGGGTACAGCTGACGATTATTATGATCCTTTGGTATATGTCAGGAATATATAGATCTGGAAAACATTGTCTGTGATATTCTGTGATGTAATGATTTTGTGGATTATCTGTTAGCTTGGTCTTTCAGATCTAATATAAATATGCTTCATGTTCTGGTCCAGGAAGTGGTAGTCCTAGTTAGCATTAATGCTGCGTATGTCCAAGTGAGGTAAAAACTTAGAAGGCAAATCTCTGTTTGTCAGCCAGAGTAGAGAATTTTGAACAAAGAGCATACTTATGTTTGGCTACAGCTAGAGGGCTAGCCATTGGCTGAGCCATGAATTATCTAGGGGGCTAGCCACTGGTTGAGCTGTGAACTAGCTGGAGGCGGGGCTAGCTACTGTGTTGAATTGTGGGAGTGTGTGGATCTGCAGTACAACTTTGCAGTTCTCTAATAGCCAGACCTAAGTAACAGAAAAGAATTGGAAATTAGGCACATTAAGCTATTAATGAGTAGATATCCATATGGATCCCTTACAGGAGGATTTCAATATCTGACTGAGAAGTATTAGGTCTGTGGGAGACCCAAAGGCCGTGGAGGAAATAAAGATTCTTCCCCTGATGGTTTAAAAAAAAAAAATCTCAAGGCAGTGTGAATTGTCGTTTTGATGTACTCAGAGTTATTGTATCACTGACCTGCCAACTCCAGTTAAGCACTTTAATCTCAGACAGCCCTTGTGCAGCTCTCAAACTGAGAATACATTTATGAGGCAAGTATATGGCATAGCTGTGTTGAGCACCTTTGAGGTCATTTGTTTGCTCTGCTATCCTTAATTGCCCTTAATGATCATTCTGGGGCAATGCTGAATGGGCTAGAATGTTTGAATACCGAGTTCCGTTGACTTGTCTTTTCTCTGTATCTCCAAAAAATACATAAGTATGAGGCCGTTATCTCTGTAAGTACACCTTCCCCTGGTATAAATCCTCCTTCATGTCTTCAAGACAGATTTCTATTAGTAGGATGACTTTTCCCACAATGTCCAGTACACAGAATTCATGCATACATATCAGTTAACTATCGCTTTTCAAGGACTCAAGACATCACCTTGAACAGTTCTTGGTTACAATCTGGAGGGAGGCAGGCTCTTTACATAGAGTGTAATTCAGGATATAGACATCGTGTCTCTAATATAAATGTTACACACGTTATTAAAATCATCCAAATTTACAGACTGGTAAAATCAGGCTAGATATGACCATCACAGCATGTCATTTTAGTATTTTTCATAATTCAAATATTTTTACTGGATTGGAGTCCTCTTTGATTCGTTGTTTTACTGGCATTCATATCTATTAGTTGATATTACTGGAAGTAGGTTTCCTACTGCTTCTTCATCCCAAAAAGTTGGCTTATGACCATCGCCTGCATATATTTATAACCCATGCCACTACTTTTATTAATAGCAGAGGCTCAGCATTTCTGTAGAGTGGAAAAATGGCCACAGAGGAAACAATCACAAAGTGCTTTGGGAGCAAATTATGTTCCTGTATATGCACTTGTAGTTCATTATTGAAATCACTCACTGAAGAACAGAATTTTTTTTTTATTGCACAGCGTATTAGTGTACCACTGTCTTTTAAATGTTAATATTTATCCTTTTTAACCCAAACTGCAACTGAGTTCTGTGTTTGATTTTATTTGGTAATTTGTATTACATTGGTTTCTTACTTAAAATTTAAACTAGCAAGTGTTACAGTAGAGGGAAAGAAGAATGTAGACAAAGATTCAAGACAGAACTAAGAAAGATTACCATCCCCCATCCACTCCTTCCTCTCTCTTGCCTGGAGTTAAGTATTTCAACTCATTCGTTTGGAAACAGTTTGCACTAGTGCGGTCTATCCTAATTCTGCATAATTGTGGGGTGTTTTTCACAGTGAAAAGTCTCTAGCATAGAAACCAAATACATTTTAAGACCTTATATACAATGACCCCAAAGTAGACACAGGTAATCTAATTATCTAAAAGGAGTAATCTAAAAATAGTTAATACTGTAATTTTTAATTAAATAAAACCAAGGAATTTCACAGTGTTGAGGAGGAAATGGAGTTTGCCAAATCTCCCAGTGTCGTCTAACCTGTTAAGAGAATACTGCCTATCACTGCAGGAAATTGCCCTTGTGAATTTCTGTGCTGAAATTGAAACCTATCCTCTTAAAGGCATTTAGTCAAAAATGTTCTCTCAGCTTTCTGTGGTTTATTTAAATAAATGTCTGACTTAAGTTGGGTAGATAAAGGAATATTAAAGTTAAGATCATCAGTCTGATCTCTCTTCAACCTTTTATACAGGTATCTCAGTTGTGTATAATGATTCTTGCTACTTGAGGTACAATACTTACTGATCATTTTCACTCTGCCTAATTTTATAAGTTTGTCAGAACTTTATAACTTTTTTAATGTAGTTTTGTATTCATTCTAGTCAAATTTGAAGCATATTTAGCACAGTCTAATATACCCTGAAGGCAAAATGAACAGAGGCAACAACATGTGGGACTGTTCCAAATAAGCCTAGTTTCTGTTTGATGTAAGGTAATGCATGCCTGGTGAAAGTAACTTTCTTTGCCTAGTTTTTTTTTCTACTTCTGTGCTTGGTTTAAATAAACCTCTAGTGAATTAACTCTTAAATGCTCTTTTTTACAAGAAGTGCTGGCATAATTTTCAAAAAATTACATATCCTTACCTGTTACGTTTGCCTTTATTTCCTAATGGCAGTTTTTCAAGTTAAACAGTTTATATATGGCAGGCTCTAAACTCAGTTCTTCTGACCTGGAACGCACCTCCAATGTGAATAATTACTACATCTCATAGATGATGTATATAGTGTCATTGAGGTTTAGTTCCTGCACTGAGCCCTGAAAAAGTGCTCTTTCATTTATTCTTATAATTGGATTATAACTGATTCTCATTAAAATCTTCAGAAAATGCTTTTGACTTCTGCGCAGACTACAATAAAAAAGGAACAAACAAATTTTATATTAAAGACAAGAAGGATTAGTTAAGTATGATATCCCTGTGATGATTGCTTTCTTACCACTTGTTCCCTGATAATAAAGGGAGCAAAGGGTGAGAGGGAGAAACATGATGTAATAAATCTGTAAAGCAGTTTATCTGTTTCACTTCTTGATATACATTAGGGGGATCTTTAAAAAAGTGTATATTTACCTTACCATGCTATAAATCCTTCATTGCTGTATTATATTTGAAGTATAGGAAAATGCCACAGTTCATCTGAGTAAAGTTAATAATAAAATCAGATACTGTAAATGTTTAAAAGTAGCTCAATGTGCTGCAATGAAAACGTACATAATTTTCAATAATTTAGGGATTGGAGACTGAAATGAACAGTGTAGCTATCGCTCATTTTGGACCAGTTTTGAAATGCTATTTCTGAATGCCAGTGAAACAGAATATATTGTTGATCTAGCTATTATCATGGGTTTATGCTAAGGAAGGAATAAACATAATTTCCTGCACCTAAAGAGCGGTAATGATGGTTATTTAACTGCTTAGACTTCTGACATACAATTTACCATAATGCACCTAATGAAGAGGGCAAACTTTTTAATCATCTGTGTAAATAGTCATGAACTTGACACTTCTTTTATATACCCTCCATGTTTTTTTCTTCCTAAGGTTAATCTTTAGTACCCCTCTTAAAGCTTAAGAGTTCCTCCCATTATTACCATCTTTAACATACATCCCCAGATCGTAGTCCCTCTCCTTCTCCTCATTGATGACTGGATTGGACAGCACAGAACTCCTTTCAGAGCTAGTAGGTCCTGCTCTTGTATCTTCCAGTCTTTTTGTAACAGAGCAACATAAAGAAAAGACGGTTACTCACCTTTGTAACTGTTGTTCTTCGAGATGTGTTGCTCACATCCATTCCAGGTAGGTGTGCGCGCCGCGCGTGCACGTTCGTCGGAAACTTTTTTACCCTAGCAACTCCAGTGGGCCGGCAGGTCGCCCCCTAGAATGGCGCCGCCATGGCGCTCTATATATACCCCTGCCGGCCCGCCCGCTCCTCAGTTCCTTCTTGCCGGCTACTCCGACAGTGGGGAAGGAGGGCGGGTGTGGAATGGATGTGAGCAACACATCTCGAAGAACAACAGTTACAAAGGTGAGTAACCGTCTTTTCTTCTTCGAGTGATTGCTCACATCCATTCCAGGTAGGTGACTCCCAAGCCATACCTAGGCGGTGGGGTCGGAGTGAGAAGTCGCGGCACGGAGCACTGCAGTTCCGAAGGCCGCATCCTCCCTCGACTGCTGGACCAGGGCGTAGTGGGAAGCAAAGGTGTGGACCGATGACCAGGTCGCTGCCCGACAGATTTCCTGGATGGGCACACGGGCGAGGAAAGCTAGCGACGACGCCTGCGCCCTGGTGGAATGCGCAGTCACACGGCCCGTAGGGACATGGGCCAAGTCATAACAGGTCCTGATACAGGACGTAACCCAAGAGGATACCCTCTGGGAGGAGATAGGAAGACCTTTCATACGATCTGCTACCGCCACGAAAAGTTGGGGGGATTTTCGGAAGGGCTTAGTCCTCTCTATGTAGAACGCGAGAGCCCTACGGACATCCAGCGAGTGGAGCTGCTGCTCCCTGCCTGAGGAGTGAGGTTTTGGGAAAAAAACCGGAAGGAAAATCTCTTGGTTGACGTGAAAGGCTGAGACCACCTTGGGCAGAAAAGCAGGGTGTGGTCTCAGCTGCACCTTATCCTTGTGGAAGACCGTATATGGGGGGTCTACCACAAGAGCTCGGAGCTCCGACACCCGTCTAGCTGAGGTGATAGCCACTAGAAAGGCAGTTTTCCAAGAGAGGTAGAGCAGGGAGCAAGTAGCTAACGGCTCAAAGGGGGGCCCCATGAGCCGGGACAACACCAGGTTAAGATCCCAGGTTGGAGCAGGGGGACGGACGTTAGGGAATAAACGTTCCAGCCCTTTAAGGAATCTCGACACCGTCGGGTGAGAAAAAACGGAGCGACCGTCCGCACCCGGGTGAAAGGTGGAGATAGCTGCTAGGTGGACTCGCAACGACGATAAGGCCAGACCTTGCCCTTTGAGGTACAAAACGTAGTCTAAGATTTCGGATACCGAAACTTCCATAGGGCGGAGATTTCTCTCTACGCACCAACAGGAGAAGCGCTTCCATTTCGCCGAATATGTGGCTCTTGTGGACGGTTTCCTGCTGCTCAAGAGCACCTCTCTCACAGGCGTAGAGCAGCGCAGCTCGGAACCAGTCAGCCACGCAGGAGCCACGCCGCTAGGTGCAGCGACTGCAGGTCTGGGTGACAGAGGGTCCCGTGGTCCTGGGTAATCAGGTCCGGATGAAGGGGCAGGGGAACTGGGTCGGCTATGGCCAAGTCCAGCAGCATGGTGTACCAGTGCTGCCTGGGCCACGCCGGGGCCACCATGATCACGAGAGCCCTGTCCCTGCGCACCTTCAGGAGGACCTTGTGGACCAGAGGGAACGGGGGAAATGCATAGTACAGGTGGGTTGACCACTGGATGAGGAAGGCATCCGCTATCGACCCCGGCTCCCTGCCCTGAAAGGAGCAGAACGCTTGGCACTTCCTGTTCCCTTTGGACGCGAAGAGGTCCACCCGGGGATAACCCCACCTCCGGAAAATGGAGAGAGCGACGTCCGGGCGAAGGGACCACTCGTGTGACAGGAAGGATCTGCTCAATCGATCTGCCAGAGTGTTCCGTACTCCAGGGAGGAAGGAAGCCCTGAGGTGAATGGAGTGGGCTACGCAAAAGTCCCAGAGTCGTATCGCCTCGTGGCACAGGGAGGAGGACCTGGTGCCTCCCTGCTTGTTGATATAGTACATGGTCGTCGTGTTGTCCGTGAACACGGCGACACAACGACCCTGAAGCTGATGACAAAACGCTTGACAAGCAAGGCGGACCGCTCTCAACTCCCGCATGTTGATGTGGAGCCTCACCTCCTCCTGGGACCACAGGCCCTGTGTCCGCAGGGTCCCTAGGTGGGCCCCCCAGCCTAGATCTGAGGCATCCGTTGTCAGGGATACCGAGGGCTGAGAGGGGTGAAAGGGAAGACCCGCACATAATACGGACTGGTCTAACCACCAGCCGAGAGAATCTAAGACCTTCTGGGGGATTGTGACTAACATGTCTAAAGGTTGCCTTGCCGGTCTGTAATGACTGATAAGCCACAGCTGGAGAGGCCTCATGTGGAGCCGAGCGTAGTCGGTCACAAAAGTGCATGCCGCCATGTGGCCTAACAGGGCTAGACATGTCCTCACTGACGTCAATGGGGCTGACCGCAAACGTTGAACGATCGCCGCCATGGTCTGGAACCGTTGCAGAGGCAGCGAGGCCCTGCCCACAGTGGCATCCAGGACGGCCCCGATAAATTCCACCTTCTGCGTGGGCCTCAGAGTGGACTTGTCTGTGTTTATCAAGAGGCCCAGACGTGCAAATATGGCGGTGATCATGCGGACATGGCTGTTGACCTGCTGTTCCGACGTGCCCCGAATCAACCAGTCGTCCAGATAAGGGAACACGTGGACACGGTTGCGCCGAAGATGCGCCACGACAACTGCCATGCATTTTGTAAACACCCTCGGGGCCGTGGACAGGCCGAATGGGAGGACTGCAAACTGATAATGAAGAGCCCCCACAACGAAGCGGAGAAAGCGTCTGTGGCGCGGCCAAATGGCAATGTGGAAATACGCGTCCTGCATGTCGAGGGCGGCGTACCAGTCTCCCGGATCCAGGGATGGAATAATGGTCCCCAAGGATACCATGCGGAACTTCAACTTCACGAGGTATTTGTTGAGTTCTCGCAGGTCGAGGATAGGCCTGAGGCCCCCCTTGGCCTTGGGGATCAGAAAGTAGCGGGAATAAAACCCCTTGCCTTTCTCGTTTTCCAGAACCGCCTCTATAGCTCCTTTGCTGAGGAGCGTCTGCACCTCCTGCCGAAGGAATTGCTCGTGAGAGGGGTCCCTGAAGAGGGACGAGGAAGGAGGGCGGGAAGGAGGAAACGAAACAAACTGCAGGCGGTATCCCGTCTGCACCATGCTTAAGACCCAGCGGTCCGATGTTATTTGGGACCACGCCGGGAGGAAAAACGATAGAGAACTAGGAGAGCTAGGGACGTGGAGGACAGCTAAGCCGCGCTCCACAGTTCCAACGACCGACACGGCGGTAAGAAGGAACTGAGGAGCGGGCGGGCCGGCAGGGGTATATATAGAGCGCCATGGCGGCGCCACTCTAGGGGGCGACCTGCCGGCCCACTGGAGTTGCTAGGGTAAAAAAGTTTCCGACGAACGTGCACGCGCGGCGCGCACACCTACCTGGAATGGATGTGAGCAATCACTCGAAGAAGAACTCACCTCCTTCCACCCACTCACTACAGCACTGAACATGGTAACTGTGCACTAGTACCAGTTCCAAGAATTGAAATGACAAGATAAGGAATATAGCATTATAGTGCAGGACACTAGCTATTAGGCAGCTGCCTCTGCCACTTCACTCACTGCTGCGGATACATATACAAACAAACAAATGTTAGTTTTAGTTGATTACACCCCCATCCCTTCAAAAAAAAAAAAGAGACTGATTTCTAAGAACATCTTTGGAACTAATGTTTCTAACAATAGGTTGATTTTTTTAACAATCTTGCAATTTAGCATTCCATTCCCTATCATTATCCATAACTTGAAACCATGTGAGGTACAGAGCTGTAATCTTTACATTTTGTGATTTTAATTGCTAAACTATGTACATCTTTGCAATAAGCTAGAAGTCAGCATATTTTTAAATAATATTCAGGCTGCACCAGCTGGAGAATTTGATCTCATCATTTAAACATTTGTAGTTGAGGACTCATAGTATGATTTGCAAAGGCACATCGCATCAAACCACACAGATATGGAAAATTATAAACAAGTTACCCATCAGGAAAATATGCTATTTATGAGAAGATTCCTTTTAGTAAAGTCTAAGATAGAAGAAGAATTTAAATAGACAGATTACTTCAGGAAGTGTATGTTTGCTTTAGGGTAATTAAATGTTTGCTTAGTTGCTGTAAAGTTGAACATTTAAGTTAATTTTCTTTTTTGAAAAGAGGAAAAATATTTGCAGATGATTTATACTATTATGAATAGCCTACAGGAGGTTACTCTAATACTTGGGGGCAAGGACTGCCTTCCTGGCAGCTGGAGAGCGCCAGATCAGGCATTTCTCAGTTACTCCCTTCTCAGGGGTAGACTCTGTGACTCCAGCCCAGCCCCACACACAGCGTCTGGCAATTGGGAATTAATTTGATGAGTCATTAGATATGTTTTCTCTGACTGACCTACTTTCTAAGGTCGTCAAAGGGAGATGAAGAGAGATGCCATGTAGTCCAAAGATTGTCCCCATAAACTCTCAGAAAGAGTCGTAAGGGGAACCCCCAGAGAGAGCTGAACCTGTGGATCTGTTTGATTGGGAGCCCTGCTTTCATCCATCCTTTATAATTCATGCTTATAAACAAAATTCTGACGGGGCTGTAGAGCCTGCAAAAAGAATTAAGTAGTATGCAGGCAGCAGCATCCAGATGGTGATCCAGGCACACTGAAATAGCCTTAGTTATGACAGTAACAGCATCCAGCCCCCACAGTAGCATATGCTGGAAGCAGGGGAGAGAACCATAAGTCACCCCTACCGCAAAATCAAATGTAAATAACCTTATTTCTCCAGCACATGTGTCTCATCGGAAAATATAAAAATAACCAGGCTGGGCTCTTGTGAAGGTCAGGGGTTGGGTGTGTCTGCTGTTCATGAGGCATAGAGCCTAAAGAAAGGATGAATAGCAGGCTTTGAAAAATATGTCCTCAATTTATTTGCTTGAGGACTAAAGCTATTAGCATAGGGTGAAAATACTGGTACTACCACACAACTGAAGTCTAACCATATTTAATTTCCACTGACACATCTTCAATCCCCCAAATAAAGCAATTCAATCTGGTTGAAAAAAATCACACCTACCCCTCCAGTCCAGTCAGTGCTGCCCCTTCCGCCTCCAATCCTCCTGCCCCCCATTTCTTTGAACAATAGGTCTCCCTTGTGCTGTCCTGGGTGCACAGAAGGCCCTAGGCTTCCCAGATTCTCCTGCTTCACCTGGGACCTCTGGATCCTTAGCCATCAACCACACTCCTGTGAAAACAGCAAGGCTTCAGTTGCTCTATTGCTGCTTTTCTCCACCTTTCCTTTTAAAAGAGCAGGAGCACATGCTTATTGCCTCAATTGAATCTTCTCGTGGGAGCCTTATCCAATCTGGGGGCCTCTGCCACCACAGATGTTACAGCTTCAGTGAAATGGTCCTGGTGCGGAAAGCGCTATGCAGCAGATGAGCAATCTGGGATGGGGGCCAGACTTCTCTTATAACCACCACAAGCCTGAATGTTTATTTTATAGCAATTCTAAATGGAGGCTCAGTCCAGTTCTTCTCTTCTGCTTGGGGTCTACACAAGGACAGAAACCCCAGCAGATCATCCTCTCCTGGAAGGGTGACAAAGTATTCAGCTACTGGGAGCATGTGTTGGTCTTCTGTGCTGCAAAGCTGGACAGGGGGAGGAGATTTAGAGACCAGCCTTTCACCTGGAGATATTGACTTGCTTTACAGCCAGCTTATCTCATAACTTCAGGTTTGTCTACACTGGGAAAATGAGTGGTATTTTAAAATATGTTATCCAACACATTTTTAAACAGCATTTTGCCATAGGATGGTAGGTAAAGAAAATTAAGTTTAAAAACATGCTACCTGGTCATGATTAACTGTTAGAGGGGAATGAATGTAAGTCAACACAACTTTAAAATACCACCCATTTTCCCAATGTACACAAATGGTTTCAAAGGCTGTATGTTTTTTTCTAGGACTCAACTGAACTGTCACATATAAATCAAGATGCTTTAATCCAAAATCTACATATTACAGTGTTTGGTAGATTGATAGGCAAAGCGTTATATACATATATTTACCTTTCTTGTCTAGAAGCCTACAGTGGATTTTCATTTTTATTTGTATCGATAGGTGTGACGTCTGGCATTGTGGGTACTACAAGTAAATTAAGGGAAAGTTTATTTTTAAAAAAACCAAAGAAAATCTTTCTTTAAAGTTTGTAGAATTTCAGTCATTTAGTAAATTCAATGCTATACCTGAAAATAGAAGAACTTGCTGATGTAATGAAGTACCAATACTCTCCCATTTATTTGGGAGAGATCCCTTTTGAAGAATTAAGCTTTTGAAATAGGGATTGAAAAATACTAGAGAAAATATTGTGCGGAAAGAACATTATATTTATTGCCAAAGATTGCTTATAGATCTGTCAGTGATCTTTACATGGTCTTAAAAAAGGAGGAAGGTATCCTGCTGACAGATGTTGAAGGCAAAAAGGCTAGAAGGAGATGGACAGAGCCCTGAGGATTTGTCCCCAGTTTGACTCCTGTCAAACTGTCTCTCTGACAAGAATGTTTTTTCCTCCAGTTGTAAGCACACTGTCCTCCAGGGGCTGAATAGCTTTCATCATTGCTTGCTTTTGAAGGGGAAGTTGTTGGATATGTGCCAAGTTTAGCTGCAAGTAAGGTAGGTTGAAATGCCATGGAAGAGCGCCAGCTTGCACTTTAACCTGGCAATACTTGGCTTACATTTTCATGTCGTGATAAGGATGCAAAGTGTTCCTTGCATCGTGAACCCTGATGTTATGCAATTGTTATATGTATTCTTTAATTCCAGTTTGAAAACTCTGCCTTGGATGTTTTTTTTTAAACTGGGAAAGAGACTGTAATAAAAAAGAAAAGGTTACAAATCTGAATTTTTTTTTAGTTTATTTTAAAAACAGATTTCTGAAATACTGAACAATAATCTGGATATATACTATAACCAAATCATCTACATTTAAGCTTTATTTTATGGTTCTCAGACAGAGATTGTATTACATATATATGATTCTGTTATTCCACTGAATGGTAGAGATGGAAAAAGTAGCAGCGCTTCTCACTGCTAGTGGAAGATTATTCCTGACAGTGTGGGGTTTTTTTGTTAATGCTTTCCCCAGTTCAATTTTATATGTCCCCAAAACACAGTTTCCTGAATTGTGTAGGGGCAGTTAAGAGATGTTTACTGGGAGTGGGGGGGTCTGTGGCCGGGCCAGGGTTGGAATTCTCAATCCATGTATTCTCTTCAGCCTGCCTTCTAGCTTTGCCCAACTTGTCCTTCTGCTGGTCCTATCCCTGCCCTTAACTGGGAAACCATGAAAGGGGTTGGTGGCTTTCAGCGGTGAATTCTTGACACAGATTCTGAAATGGTCCTGCATGAAGAGATAACATGGGTGATTGGCAGCAGGAGGCATTCTACCTGCTCATAGCAGTCCAGAGTTCAAACATTTACATAGTGTAGGGTGACCATATAGTAAGTGTGAAAAATCAGGACAGGGATGAGGGGGTAATAGAAAGCCATATTTAAAAAAAATAATAATAAAACCTCAAATATCAGGACTGTCCCTATAAAATCGGAACATCTGGTCACCCTAACATAGTGAGAGAGGGCTAGAGAAGTTGTGAGCGGGGGAGACTGTTCTGCGGCTAGGAGTGAGAAGAAGGGAAAGGTGTGGGTGGGAAAGTAGAGGAGATCGGTAGGAGCAGGATTAATTCAGCTTCTGCCCTTACCCTAACGGACAAGAAGGTCAGTTCACCTTTCAAGACCAGTGGGTAGCAATGTTAATTATATACTTTTGAACTCATGTCCACTACTATATTTGATGCCATATTTTGGTCTAATTAAATAAATCCTAAAATTAGTAACCAGCTTTTTAATATTTATGAATATTTTGTAATTTCTGTTATAGTTAATATAGTAAATTTCAGTTTTATAATCAGTTACTTTAATGAAGAAGTATAAAATAAATCGTCTTAGGGTTAGTGATGGGAATAGTGTACAACTAGAACACCAGATTTGATGAAACCGCTTCATATTTATTTGAGTTGTAAATATTGCTAGCATCTATATGACCCCTATTCTCCATACTTGTAAATACCTCAATTAAATTAGTTCTGCATGAAATAATCTTAAGCCTGTTTTTTGTATCCCCCATCCATACCTCCTCACCATATTGGTTGCATTTGTGTGGTCCAGTTCAATCTTAGCTCTAATTTACTTCAATATGAATTATCAAAACTGAAAACAGAATATATTACCATTGTTGAGTATAACATAATTATGTGTTGCCAATATGCTCATCTCTAGATGGTCTTTGCTATCAACATCAATGCCTGTGGTCTGCACTTCCTTGTCTTTGATAATTTTCTTGATTTTAAATTAGTGTGCTGGTGGTGGATGTTCTGTAAAAGAAATTCCAGATTTGGGTTTTCTGTCTCTTTGTAATGCACCCAAGCAACCTACAGTGGTCATTCTTAAAGACTTTGGAGAAGATACTGTGCTACCTCTTTATTAATTTCTTGAAACTTTTTAATTGAACTAGAAAGAATGGAAATCCGATAAATAGTGTCTAAAATATAGAGGGGCTGGATTTTCATTGGCACTCAGACACCTTTAAACTTCTCTGACAGTGTAAAGGAATCTTAAAGTGAGTGTGAATGTAATGTACTTCCTCTTTACAGCCAGTTTACATTCTAAACTTGCAACTGACATGAAATGGCTCCCTCTATTGTTTTTCTAACAGAATTACACTTCTGTAAAAAGCAAAATGTTGCCTGTTTCCCATATAGTAGAATCCCTGTTTTGCAGACTAATTGGGGACTGAGGAGTGTATAAAGTGGAAAAGGTCTTTAAGACCTTTTAAGTGCTAAGAATTACAGTAAGTACAGTGTGTAAATTGTAGTATTGTGCACTGCATCATTTTCTTCTTGTCCTTCTAAGCATTGCAAAAGAATTTCCAATACATTAAAGGCATCAAAATGTGAAAGAATGTTGACTTGTTCTTCATCTACATGAATTTTGTTATGTGATATCCACCCTCCCTGCCTTTCTGTCCCCCCCCCCAAATAAATAAATCAGGAAATCGTTTCATATAAGTGGCCATTTGTAACTTGTAAGATTGGTATTTGTAAAAGTGAGCTTCTTCAGCAGGTTCTGTATTTATGTAGTGGAGGGAAAATACTATTTTTAAAAAAACATTGACGTTTTCACTCTGGAGACATGTCCATTTATTAACTTGTGAGAATTTAGCCTTAAAATTAGCATAGACATGCAGCCCAAGAATGTTTGTGTTGAAAGAAACAGTCTTCCTAATATTTTTTTTAATAGTGTCTCTTTTTTGTTTCAGGATGTTGCCATATGGTTGTTTAGCAACAGGAGACCATTCTGGCCTTATTGAGGCTGTTTCTGCTGCAGAAACCATTGCAGATATTCAGTTAAATAGTAGCAATGTTGCTGCTGCTGCTGCATTCAACAAAGATGCTCTCTTAAACTGGCTAAAGGAATACAATTTAGGGTAAATTTTCATGTGTATTTCTTGCTTATAACTTATGTTACAAAATTTCCTACAAGGTGAAATTCTGTTTTGAAGATTAAGAAAAAAATCACAAATCCCATTTTAAGGTCCAGTCCTGCACGGTGATGCAGAGCACCCATTTTTCAAGTAAATTTTCAGAAAATGTATTCTGTATTCAGAATCAGTAGAGCGTACACTGTATTATTAACCCATAATAAATAGGTTTGATCCCCTTTTTAAATTCAAAGCAATCTGAATTCTGGAGCCATTATAGCATCACCATAATACATATCCAAAAGGATTGGGTGAGATTCTGCACTGCACCTCAAGAGGCACAGCAGAAAACTCATAGCCCAGGGATTGGGAGAGGCTAAAGTGGCTGTAAACTCTGCAGTCTCGAGCATAATTTAGACATCCCTCAGGACTTGTCTGGGACCCGTTGGGCCATAGCGCTGTCTGGAATCTCCAAGCACTGTGTGCTGTAGCCCTGCCTCCAGCACTCCCTGTATGCCAGGGCCTGCCAGGGAGTCCTCAGACAGCAGTCTCATTGCTGTCTTTCACTGTTCCTTTGCCTTGAGAGTCTTCCCTTGGCTGCATCCAAGACTTTTAGCTGCCTTTTACATTGCTCTGTCCCTTTTACCCATGTAAAAGGGCTGAGTGGAGTGATGATCTCGCCCATTGTGTGCATGCAGGTATGAACAAGTACACACATATATAGATGTCTTCGCAAGTTTGTTGCCTTTTTCTTTTTAGATGCCGGATTCAGATTCAGGTTGCTCTTGGAATCCAAACACTCAATTCCAACATTGGCAGCATCATTGGATAAGCCATGAAACATAGTTTAAAGAAAATAATAATTACACATACCTAATGGCTCAGTGCCATTGCCTACTGTAATAGTTTCATGTCTACATAGTGAAATGGTTTAATAATCCTGCAGTTGGGCTGTTTTAAAATATCCATCTCTGATCCTAGTTTAAGCAAAAGTATGTGTTTTCTTAATGTGAAAATAGAAGGTGAATTATTGCTAATGTGCAGAATTATTGTTTGCCTCTGTGTTTTTTAGAGATGACCTGGATCGAGCCATCGAGGAGTTCACCCTATCTTGTGCTGGCTACTGTGTAGCTACTTACGTACTGGGCATCGGTGACAGACATAGTGACAATATCATGGTCAGGAAGAATGGTCAGGTAAGAATCCTGTTAGCAGTTAGATGAAATCTATTTAAAAAAAGTCTTTGCCATTATAATTCTTGTACAAAGCTTATTTGAGGTTTTTTTCAGGTACCTTTGTCTTATTCTAGTTTTGGTGTCTTATTAGAATAAAACATATAAATATGGAACTCTATATGTAAATAGTAGTCGTCATGGTTAACTCCATTCTGATAGATGGGGAGAGAAAGTGAGTCTTGAAAGATTTTAATCAAGAGAGGATAGCAGCTTAGAGATCACTGCATATATTGTAAATAATTATTTGTCAAGTACGAATGTTCTGAATAATTCATCATTTCCCTAAAACTCAATAAGTCTCCTTATTAGAGCTGGGCAATTTTTTTTTCATGCTAATCATTTTTTTCACTGAAAAATGCTGATTCTGTTTAACCGAAATGCATATTCAAGTCTATTTCAGAAAAATTTTTGGTCAACTGTATATTTTGTGAAATATGCAAACAGTTCATTTTCAGCATTTCTACAATGTAATATTTTAACTTCTTATTTCAGAAAGACATTTTGTTTCAGAATTTCACTGTTTTGTTTTTTAAAAAAAATTGAAAAGGTAATCTTGAAAGCAAAACGCTAGTTTCAGGTTGAGCAAAATGTTTTGTTCAACCTAAAACAGATTTTTTTTCCATCTTCTTTGTTTCTCCAGAAAAACTGAAACATTTATGTTTTGGGTCAGCGCAAACAGAATTGTAAGTTATTTTTTGGTTTGGCCACCAAAGCAGAAAAATCAATTATGTACACGGTGCTACTCCTTATAGCCCTAGATCAGGGGTTGGAAACCTTTCAGAACTGGTGTGCTGAGTCTTCATTTATTCATTCTCATTTAAGGTTTCATGTGCCAGTAATACATTTTAATGTTTTTAGAAGGTCTCTTTCTATAAGTCTATAATATATAACTAAACTATTGTTGTATGTAAAGTAAATAAGGTTTTAAAAATATTTGAGAAGCTTCATTTAAAATTAAATTGCAAAGCCCCCTGGACCGGTGGCCAGGACCCAGACAGTGAGAGTGCCACTGAAAATCAACTCGCGTGCCGCCTTTGGCACGTTTGCCATAGGTAGCCTACCCCTGCCCTAGATGATTATAGCTATGGTCAGATCTTAGTGTATCTTGCAAAGTTCCAACTTAGAAAATCCAGGTATGGAGTTTTGAACAGTATGATTCCATTAGGGTTAAACATGAAGAATACTCTCAATAAAAACTGTTTTTCATAATTAATATTTTTTATTTTATAGTGTAGCTTTATCCAGATTTCAGTGAAATCACACCTCCATCTACAAAACATTTTCTCATTTTTAGAACAATGCTGTCAGTATTTTATTAATTTGTAGAATTTTTCCTTTAATATCCCTGACACTGCCCCATCACCAAAAACATGAAATAAATTAAATTTTAATAATTTATTTATTTATTTAAAAAAACCTTACCTGACAAAGTTTCAGCCCTGTAAAGGTAGAATGCCAGAGACTCCTTGAAGTCTATAGGGGACTTCACATGGAAAACACTTAGGGTGTGTCTACACTATGAAATTAGGTCAATTTTATAGAAGCTGATTTTTTTATAAATCGATTTTATACAGTTGATTTGTGTGTCCCCACTAAGCAGATTCAGTCGGCGGAGTGCGTCCACAGTTCCAAGGCTAGCCTTGACTTTCGGAGCGTTGCACTGTGGGTAGCTATCCCACAGTTCCCATAGTCTCAGCGACCCATTGGAATTCTGGGTTGAGCTCCCAGTGCCTGACAGGGCAAAAACATTGTCACGTGTGGTTTTGGGTACATGTCATCAGGCTCCCCTCCCTCCGTGAAAGCAATGGCAAACAATCGTTTCTCACCTTTTTTCCTGGGTTACCCGTGCAGACGATCTACCGTGGTAAGCAAGGAGATCACTCAGCTCGCTGTCACATTACATCTCCTGGGTGCTGCTGGGAGACACGGTACTGCATTGCTACACAGCAGCAGCTTCTTGCCTTTGCAGCAGCAGACAATGCAGTACAACTGCTAGCCATCGTCGTCATCTCCTGGATGCTCCTGGCCAACCTCAGTGAGGTCGGTCAGGGCACCTAGGCAGACATGGGTGCTCCTGGCAGACCTCGGTGAGGTCAGTCGGGGCTTCTGGACATAAATGGGAGTGACTCCAGGTCATTCTCTTCTTTAAGTTTCGTCTCCTGGAGGTTCAGTCCTCCCTGGAATATCATGCGAGCTGGAGGCTTCTGCCTAGGCTGCTCTCCCTGTCAGCAGCACCACGTGTTCGCACCTACCCCAGCCTGCCCCTTGCTCTCATGGCTCGTGAAGCCTGGACAGTAGTTAGGAGCAGTTCAACTATAGGCTGAGCAAGTGCAGAATAGTGGTAGAATGTGCCTTTGGACGTTTAAAAGCTCGCTGTGCTGTTTGATGACTAGACTATTTGTGATTAGAAGAGCACAGCAAGGCGTACTGCGCATCACAGAGGCTTTGAAAACCAGTTTCATGACTGGCCAGGGTTTGGTGTAACAGCTGTGTATGTTTCTCCTTGATGCAAACCCACCTCTTTTGTTGATTTTAATTCCCTGTAAGCCATGTCGTCAGTCACCCCTCCCTCTGTGTGAGCAACAGCAGACAATCGTTTTGCGCCTTTTTTCCGCACAGATGTCATACCACGGCAAGCGTGCAGCCTGCTCAGCTCAGCCGCCGCTGTTGTGTCTTGGGTGCTGCTGGCAGCAGACAGTGCAATAGGACTACAAACTGTCATCATCGAACGGCCGCTTCCGCTGCCACTCTGCTCTCCTGTAGATGCCATGCCACAGCAAGCATGGAGCCTGCTCAGATCATCCTGGCAGTTATGAGCGCTATAAACACCATGCGCATTATCCTGCAGTATATGCAGCAGCAGAGACTTCAAAAGCAGGCGATGAGGCGAGGGCAGTGCGGTGATGAGCATGATGAGGACATGGACACAAGATTTCTCTCAAGGCACGGGCACTGGCAATTTGGACGTCAGGGTGGGAGGGGGGCCTGACGACATATACCCAAAACCACCTGCAACAATGATTCCAGACTATGTGCTACTGGCCTGGTGTGGTAAAGTGTCCTACCATGGAGTACAGAATAAGGCTGCCCTCCCCAGAAACCTTTTGCAAAGGCTTTGGGAGTATATCTAGGAGAGCTTCATTGAGATATCCTTGGAGAATTTCCACTCCATCCCCATACACATTGACAGACTTTTCTAGTAGCTGTACTGGCCACGAATGCATCCCAAATCTTCAGGGCAAATTAATCATTAAATACACTTGCTTTTAAACCATGTATTTTGTTTACAAAGATACACTCACCAGAGGTCCCTTCTCTGCCCTCAGGGTCCGGGAGCCAGCCTTGGGTGGGTTGGGAGGGTATTGGCTCCAGGGTGATAAACAGTTCCTGGCTGTCAGGGAAAACAGTTTCACCACTTGCTTCCTCTGCACTATCTTCAATCTCCTCTTCATCTTCCTTGTCCCCAAAATCTGCATCCTTGTTGCACGAGAATCCATTGACGGAGTCCACGCACAGGGGTGGGGTAGTTGTAGGGGCAGCCCTGGAATGGCATGCAGCTCTTCATAGAAGCAGCACATCTGGGGCTCTGATCTGGAGCGGCCGTTTGCCTCTCTGGTTCCTTGGTAGTCTTGCCTGAGCTCCTTAAGTTTCACGCTGCACTGCTGCGGGTCCCTGTTATAGCCTCTGTCCTTCATGCCCTTGGAGACTTTTTCAAATATTTGGGCATTTCGTCTTTTGAAATGCAGTTCTGATAGCACGGATTCCTCTCCCAATCAGCAGTCAGATCCAGTACCTCCCGTTCGGTCCATGCTGAAGCTCTTTTGCGATTCTGGGACTCCATGGTCACCTCTGCTGATGAGATCTACACGGTCACCTCTGAGCTCGCCACGCTGGCCAAACAGGAAACGAAATTCAAAAGTTTGCAGAGCTTTTCCTATCTACCTGGCCAGTGCATCTGAGTTGAGAGCACTGTCCAGAGCAGTCACAGTGGAGCATTCTGGGATAGCTCCTGGAGGCCAATATCGTTGAATTGCTTCCACACTACTCCAAATTCAACCCAGCAAGGTAGATTTCAGCACTTCTCCCCTCATCGGGGAGGAGTACAGAAATCGATTTTAAAAGCCCTTGAAGTCGACAAAAATGGCTTCGTCGTGTGGGCAGGTGCAGGGTTAAATCGATCTAATGCTGCTAAATTGAACCTAAACTCGTAGTGTAGACCACGGCACAGATACTGTGATGTTGGGCATCATGGTAAAGCCCTAACACAGGTAAATAATGTTTATTGCTGTACCTTGGAAGCTTGAAACTGAGATTTCCTTTCTGGCCGATCCTCCTGTGTGGACATTGCTTTGTACTCAGAGTGGCCAGAAGAGCCGGGCTGCTGGCACTGATTTTTCTGTTCAGTTTTGAAACACTGAGAATAAAAACCTAAACAAGAAATTACATCTCCTTCAGAGAGACACAAAAGATGAGGTGTTAGGGCTGGATGGGGGATCACTGAGAGTCTCATTTTTAGCTAACCGTTCCTGACAAGGTCTCCTGTCAAGGTTTTTTCCTCCACTTTGAACTTTAGGGTACAAAAAGTAGGGACCTGCATGAACACTTTTAGCTTAATTACTAGTTTAAATCTGGTATGCTGCCACCAGCCAGAATTTAGTGTCTGGCACACTTTCCATTCCCTCAAAACCTTCCCTGGGGAACCCAGACCCAAACCCCTTGGGTCTTAAAACAAGGAGAAATTAACCATCCCCCCTCTTTTTCCCCCCCACCAATCCCTGGTGAGTTCAGACTCAACCCCTTGGATTTTAAAACAAGGAAAAATCAATCAGGTTCTTAAAAAGAAAGCTTTTAATTAAGGAAAGAAAAGGTAAAAATTATCTCTGTAATATAAGGATGGTAAATGCTTTACAGGGTGTTCAGATTCATATAGACCAGAGGGACTCTTCCCTAGCCTTAGATTCAAAGTTACAGCAAACAGAGGTAAAAATCCTTCCAACAAAAAGATACATTTACAAGTTAAGAAAACAAACATAAGACTAATCTGTCTTGCTTGGCTTTTACTTACAATTTTGAAACGTGAAAGACTGATTCAGAAAGATTGGGAAAGCCTGGGTGTACATCTGATCCCTCTTAGCCCCAAGAGCTAACAATGAACCAAACAAAAAACTCAAACAAAGACTTCCCTCCACCAAGATTTGAAAGTATCTTGTCCCCCGATTGTTCCTCTGGTCAGGTGTCAGCGAGGTTTACTGAGCTTCTTAACCCTTTACAGGTAAAAGACATTAACCCTTAACCATCTGTTTATGACCCTGACAAGGTCCCCTTTAATTTTTTTAAACAAATTATAAATATAGAATATTTCTCTGGAGAAATTAATTTCTATTTCTCTTTTTGTTTAGCTCTTTCACATAGATTTTGGGCATATTCTTGGGAACTTCAAATCCAAATTTGGAATTAAAAGGGAACGAGTGCCTTTCATTCTTACCTATGATTTCATTCATGTCATTCAACAAGGCAAAACGGGGAATACTGAGAAATTTGGCCGGTAAGTATTGTTTTGATGTCTAAGATAAAGTCATAACCTCTTTCCTCACCTTATAGCTGGAACAAAGTATGTTGATCAGTTCCAGCACACAGTTCTATGCATAATCAGCATGCAGTAAAATAATGTAAGGTGATCAGCCATCCAAGTGGACCTAGACTAAGGAAAAATATACCTTAGCAAACTTGAAACATTTTTGCTTTTTAAAAGAGAAGTAATTTTAACTCGTTTAATTTGAAAACGAAGTGTTAAGAAAATACCGTACATCCTGTGTATATAGATGAACTGAACTACTCATTATGGTATGTAACCTATCGTTTAAGTCAGCATCTGTACCAGATGACAGGCAAATAGCTAATGTAACACTGATTTTTTTTAAAAAGGCTTCATGGCTGATCCTGGCAATTACAGGCCAGTAAACCTACCTTCAATACCAGCAAATTGGTATTGCTGGTCAGAATAGAATTATCAGACACATAGATTAACATGATACGTTGGAGAAGAAAGAACATGGCTTTTGTAAAGGGAAATCATGCCTCACCAATCTATTAGAATTCTCTGAGCGTGTCAACAAACATGTGGACAAAGGTGGTCCAATGCATATAGTGTACTTGGACTTTCAGAAACATTTACAAGGTCCCCCACAAAAGGCTCTTAAGCAAAATAGGTACTGATGAGATAAGAGGGAAGTTTCTCTCATGGATCAGTAACTGCTTAAAAGATGGGAAACAAAAGGTAGGAATAAATGGTCGGTTTTCACGGTCAAGAAAGGTAAATAATGCGGTCCCCCAAGGATCTGTACTGGAGTCAGTGCTGGTCAACATATTCGCAAAAGATCTGGAAAATGATAAACAGACTGTGAAGACTTACAAAGGAATCTTCAAAAACTGGGTGACTGGGCAACAAAAAGGCAGATGAAATTCACTGTTGATAAATGTAAAGTAATGCATAGTGAAAGACACAATCCCAATTATACATACAAAATTAGGAGGTCTAAATTAGCTGTTACCACTCAGTAAAGAGATCTTGGAGATATTGTGCATAGTTCTCTGAAAACAGCTGCTCAATATGCACCGGCACTCAAAAAAGCTACCCAAATATTTAGGACCCAGTAGGAAAGGGATAGATAAGGAGAATGCAAGAGGGGAGGACTCCTGTCTCAGACTGAGAAAGCAGGACAATCAGCGAGTTATTTTAAGTGCCCATACACAAATGCAAGAAGCCTGGGAAACAAGAAGGGAGAACTGGAAGTTCTGACACAGTCAAGGAACTATGATGTGATTGGAATAATAGAGACTTGGTGGGATAACTCACACGACAGGAGTACTGTCATGGATGGATATAAACTGTTCAGAAAGGACAGGCAGGGCAGAAAAGGTGGGGGATTTGCATTGTATGTAAGAGGAGTATGACTGCTCAGAGCTCCGTTATGAAACTGCAGAAAAACCCAAGAATGTCTGGATTAAGTTTAGAAGTGTGTCTGCTATAGACCACCAGACCAAGGGGATGAGGTGGACAAGGCTTTCTTCCGGCAACTAGCAGAAGGTATTAGATCTCAGGCCTTGGTTCTCATGGGAGACTTTGATCATCCTGTTATTTGCTGAGAGAGCAGTACAGTGGTGCACAGACAATCCAGGAAGCTTTTGGAAAGTGTAGGGGATAATTTCCTGGTGCAAGTGCTGGAGGAACCAACTAGGGACAGAGCTCTTCTAGACCTGCTGCTCACAAACCGGGAAGAATTAGTAGGGGAAGCAAAAGTAGATACAAACCTGGGAGGCAGTGACCATGAGATGGTCAAGTTCAGGATCTTGATGCAAGGAAGAAAGGAGAGCAGCAGAATACAGACCCTGGACTTCAGAAAAGCAGACTTTGACTCCCTGAGGGAACAGATGGGTAGGATTCCCTGGGAGAATAACGTGAGGGGGAAAGGAGTCAAGGAGAGCTGGCTGTATTTTAAAGTATACTTATTGAGGTTGCAGGAAAAAAACATCCTGATGTGTAGAAAGAATAGTAAATATGGCAGGCGACCAGCTTGGCTTAACAGTGAAATCCTTGCTGAGCTTAAATGCAAAAAAGAAGCTTTCAAGAAGTAGAAGATTGGACAAATGACCAGGGAGGAGTATAAAAATATTGCTCAGGCATGCAGGAGTGAAATCAGGAAGGACAAAACACACTTGAAGTTGCAGCTAGCAAGAGATGTTAAGAGTAACAAGAAGGGTTTTTCAGGTATGTTAGCAACAAGAAGAAAGTCAAGGAAAGTGTGGACCCCTTACTGAATGAGGGAAGCAACCTAGTGACAGAGGATGTGGAAAAAGCTAATGTACTCAATGCCTTTTTTGCCTGCGTCTTCACAAACAAAGTCAGCTTCCAGACTCCTGCACTGGGCAGCACAGTATGGGGAGGAGGTGACCAACCCTCTGTGGAGAAAGAAGTGGTTCGGAACTATTTAGAAAAACTGGACAAGCACAAGTCCATGGGACTGGATGCGCTGCATCCAATAGTGCTAAAGGAGTTGGCGGATGTGATTGCAGAGCCATTGGCCATTATCTTTGAAAACTCATGGCGATCAGGGGAGGTCCCGGATGACTGGAAAAAGGCTAATGTAGTGCCCATCTTTAAAAAAAGAAAGGAGGAGGAGCCAGGTAACTACAGGCTAGTCAGCCTCACCTCAATCCCTGGAAAAATCATGGAGCAGGTCCCCAAGGAATCAATTCTGAAGCACTTAGAGGAGAGGAAAGTGATCAGGAACAGTCAGCATGAATTCACCAAGGGCAAGTCATGCCTGACTAACCTAATTGCCTTCTATGAGGAGATAACTGGGTCTGTGGATGAGGGGAAAGCAGTGGATGTGTTATTCCTTGACTTTAGCAAAGCTTTTGATACGGTCTGCCACAATATTCTCGCCAGCAAGTTAAAGAATTTTGGGCTGGATGATTGGACTATGAGGTGGATAGAAAGCTGGCTAGATTGTCGGGTTCAATGGGTAGTGATCAATGGCTCCATGTCTAGTTGGCAGCCAGTTTCAAGAGGAGTGCCCCAAGGGTCGGTCCTGAGGCCGATTTTGTTCAATATCTTCATTAATAATCTGGAGGATGGCTTGGTCTGCACTCTCAGCAAGTTTGCAGATGACACTAAACTAGGAGGAGTGGTAGATATGCCTGGAGGGTAGGGATAGGATACAGAGGAACCTAGACAAATTAGAGGATTGGGCCAAAAGAAACCTGATGAGGTTCAACAAGGACAAATGCAGAGTCCTGCACTTAGGACAGAAGAATCCCATTCACTGTTACACACTAGAGACCGAATGGCTAGGAAGCAGTTCTGCAGAAAAGAACCTATGGGTTACAGTGGATGAGAAGCTGGATATGAGTCAACAGTGTGCCCTTGTTGCCAAGAAGGCTAACGGCATTTTGGGCTATATAAATAGGAATATTGCCAGAAGATCGAGGGATATGATTATTCCCCTCTATTCGGCATTGGTGATACCTCATCTGGAGTACTGTGTCCAGTTTTGGGCCCCACACTACAAGAAGGATGTGGAAAAATTGGAAAGAGTCAAGTGGAGGGCCACAAAAATGATCAGGGGGCTGGAGCACATGACTTATGAGGAGAGGCTGAGGGAACTAGGATTGTTTAGTCTGCAGAAGAGAAGAATAAGGGGGATTTGATAGCTACTTTCAACTTCCTGAATGGGGGTTCCAAAGAGGATGGATTTAGACTGTTCTCAGTGGTAACAGATGACAGAACAAGGAGTAATGGTCTCAATGTGCAGTGGGGGAGGTTTAGGTTGGATAGTAGGAAAAACTTTTTCACTAGGAGGGTGGTGAAGCACTGGAATGGGTTCCCTAGGGAGGTGGTAGAATCTCCTTCCTTAGAGGTTTTTAAGGTCTGGCTTGACAAAAGCCCTGGCTGGGATGATTTATTTGAGAATTGGTCCTGCTTTGAGCAGGTGGTTGAACTAGATGACCTCCTGAAGTCCCTTCCAACCCTGATATTCTATGATTCTATGATAAGACAGAAAAATATCATAATGCCACTATATAAATCCATAATACGCCCGCACCTTGAATATTTCATGCAGTTCTGTTTGCCCCTTTTCAAAAAAGATGTTAAATTGGAAAAAGTATAGAAAAGTGCAAAAATATGATTGAGTATGAAACAGCTTCTGTATGAAGAGAGATTAAAAAGACTGGGATTGTTCAGTTTAGAAAAGACACGATTATGGAGGGATATGACAGAGGTCTACAAAATCATGAATGATGTGCAGGAATTTAATAAGGAAATATTATTTACCCCTTCAGATAACACAAGAACCAAGGGCTACCCAATGAAATTAATGGGCAGCAGCTTTTAAAACAAACATAAGGAAGTATTTCTTCACACAATGCACAGTCAACTTGTGGAACTCATTGCCAAGGGATGTTGTAAAGGCCAAAAGCATAACTATGTTTTAAAAAAAGAATTAGCTAATATCACAGAAGATAGGCCCATCAGTGGCAATTAGCCAAGTTAGTCATGGATGCATTCCCATGCTCTGGGTGACCTGAAGCCTCTGACTGTCAGAAGCTGGGCTGGACAACAGGATGATCACTCAAAAATTGCCTAGTTCTTTTCATTGCCTCTGAAGCATCTGAAACTGGCCACTGTCAGAAAACTAGACTAGATGGACCATTCGTCTGATCTAGTGTGGCCATTCTTACATTCTTCAGTCTGCATTCACAGCAATGATGTCTCAACCATGAAACATAGCTATCTTTAGCCATGTGATATAACTGATTTGTTGCCTGGGGGGAAGGGGAAAGAGAAGTTTGGTGTAAGAGAAAAATGAAGAAGGATTTCTTTTATAATATAAATTGGTTGTATATAGATCTGATTCATGTTCATATTTTTATAAATGATTTTCCTGAATTTAAAACCCACCCATTGTTAAAACACACAATTATTTTAACACCCCTCTTGAGTACAGTGTAAGTAGAAATAGCACTGTTTCTATCACTGTCAGAAATTATCCTGCAATTCTGCAGTCATCAAATTCTAGGGTTTATAGCACTATTTAGCAGTTTTGGTGATATTTCTAAAACTAATTTTCTACAGATTTTTGCCAAATGGCTAAATGTAAATGTATGTACCATCATCTTCGGCAACAAGCAATTATTGAGAGCATTTTAGGTCTGCCTACCAGAATCCTAAAGATAATATAGCTGTCAGCCAAGGCTACTAATTTTAAGCTCCACTTCCTTTCCATTTGTTTTGCTCGCCTGACCTAAATGCATAGATGGTAATGTGATTCCCCAGTTCTTCTAGTGATTGTTCATATGGATTCCGTTCTGTGTGCCTGTTTCCTATGCATTCAGAACATTCCGTCCAAAGGAGAAAGCCTCAAATGGATTCAAAAGTTTCAAGGCTAGAAGGGCCTGTTGTGATCATCTGTCCTGTATAACACAGGCTATAGAATTTCCCAAAAATAATATCTTAGAACAGATCTTTTAGAAAAATGTCCAGTCTTGATTTAAAAATTACCAGTGATGGAGAATCTACTGTGACCCTTGGTAAATTGCTCCAGTGGTTAATTAGTCTCGCTGTTAAGAATTTACTCCTCATTTACAGTCTGAATTTGTCTACATTCAGCTTCCAGCCATTGGATCATGTTGCACCTTTTTCTGCTAGATTGCAGAGCCCATTGTCAATTATTTGTTTCCCAAATAGGTACTTTATTGATTGTAATCAATTCACACCTTAACCATCCTTTTAAGATAAATAGATTGAGCTCCTTGTGGCTCCATTACTAATCTTTTAATCGATCTCATGGCTCTTCTCTGAACCCTCTTCAGTTTATTAACATCTTTCTTGAATTGTGCACACCAGAACTGGACACAGTATTCCAGCAGCGGTTGCAGTGCCAAATACAGAGGTAAAATGACCTCTCTACTCCTACTCAAGATTCCCCTGTTTTTGTATCCAAGGATCCCATTAGCCCTTTTGGCCAGCATCACACAGGGAGTTCATGTTTAGCTGATTATCCGCCACCACCCCCAAACCTTTTTCAGAGTCACTGCTTCCCGGGATAGAGTCCTCCATCCTGTAAGTATGGCCTAAATTCTTTGTTCCCAGGTCTACACATTTACATTTAGCTATATCAAAAGGCATATAGTTTGTTCATTTGTTTGCAGTCAGTTTGCCAGCTGATCAAGATCGCTCTGTATTAATGACCAGTTATTAATGACCTCTTTGTTATTTACCGCTCCATCAGTTTTTGTGTCATCTCCAAACTTTATCAGTGATGATTTTGTTTTCTTCCAGGTCATTAATAAAAATGTTAAATAGCATAGGATCAAGAACAAATCCCTGCAGGGCCCCATTAGAAAGATACCTACTTGATGATGAGTCTTCATTTACAAATAAGTTTTGAGACCTATGAGTGAGTCAGCTCTTAATCCATGTAATGTGTGCCATGTTAATTTTATATCATTCTAGTTTTTTAATGAAAATGTTGAGTGGTACCAAGTCAAACACCTTACAGGAGTCTAAATATATTACATCAACACTATTATTTTTATCAACCGAAGTTGTAATCACATCAAAAAAAAAGTATGAAGGAAACAGGAAATCTTTTCCATAAACCCATGTTGATTTGTATTAATTATATTGCCATCCTTTAATTCTTTATTAATTGACTCCTGTATCATTTGCTCTGTTACCTTGCCCAGAATTGATGCCCAGATTGGCAGGCCTATAATTCTCAAATCATCCCATTTAACCTTTTTAAATATTGACACATTATTAGCTTTCTTCCAGTCTTCTGGGACTTCCCCAATGTTCCAAGCCAGCACTTCTAAAACTCTTGGATATGCGTTATCTGGACCTGCTGGTTTAAAAATGTCTAACTTCAGTAGTTGCTGTTAAACATCCTCCTTAGATACCAGTTGAATAGAAAGAGTGTTATCAAATAGACTGACCTATACAGCTAAGTGGAAAAGGATTTCTATGTGGGCATTTCATCAGCATCCATTTCCCTCAACACCCATTTCAGCAGTATTTTACTGTTTGTTAGTCCAGAAAGAATCTGGACTTTTAGTTTCTGAAGGGTCAGTATAGCAGCAATATCTGCACGTCACTCTCTTTATCCAGGGCCACACAATATTTTCTCATCCTACAGCAGCTAGATTCCTCAAGAGCCTTCCTTATTCATGTTTTCCCCCAGTTTGGGAGCTCTGTCCCTCTTGGAACTTCAATATAGTATTAAATGTTGATGGCTCCCTTTTTGAGCCCATAGCAACCTGTACCCTATACCGTGCATCACGGAAGACTTCTTTTTTAGTAGCCATTGCATCAGCTCAAAGGGTAGGGGAAATCAGTCCTGTCTGGTGAGTCTCTCTTCTATAGTTTTTCATTAGGACAACATTACTCTCAGGATTCATCCCAAGTTCCTGGCCAAAGTTCTTTCAGAGTTCCATATGAACCAGTTTGTTCATCTCTCAGTTTTCTTTCCGAAGCCTCACTCAAACCCAGGGAAAGCTCAACTTCATACATTTGTTGTAGTAAGGGCATTGTCATACTATCTTAACTGGACAAAATCATTCAGGAACACCTAGACTGCTAGTAGCGTTCCCTGATAGTGTTATGGGTCAGGCAGTATCCTTACAAAGATTATCAAAATGGGTCTCCAACTGTATAACAACATGTTAAGAGATAGCCAAGTTAGCTCTTACTATATTAGAGCTCATTCCTCTAGGGCACAGGCAGCTAGTCCACATCTTTACAAGACACTGTTCCTTGGCAGAAGCTTCCAGATTGGATTTCCGTTTGGTAGGGCTTTCTTGCATTCATTATTTGTTGACTCCTAATATGCAGGTCCAAGCAAACAAACAACTGTTGTTGGTTACCAAGAGTGGAATACATGTGGACAATCATTTGAACAAGAAAGAACGGAGATTCTTTGAGATGTGTTAGTCACATAGATTCCAAGGCCAACCCTCCTTCCCCGCAACTACGGAGTCCTGCTCCTTCCAGATTCTGGCTTGTCAAAGGAGCTGAGGGATGGTTGGGCCCATTCCACCTTTTATTCCTTTGGGCCAGTGTACACAGGACATATATAGGGTGTAGGAACTGCTGCACGCTACATGGGGTGTGTGTGTCCAAAGAGGGGAATCGACTTAGACAACGCCTCTTAAAGAACCATAGTTACTGTCAGATAAGTAACAGTACTTTCTTAGCTCTTCTGTTTCTTCTCTAATGTCTTTCAACTCATTTACATAAATGAGAAAGAGAAGAGTAAAAGGAAGAAAAAAAAATCTAGTTACAGGAGAATGAAGAGGGAGGGAATGTCTGTACAGATACCTCCAAGCCAGCTCCCAGCTAAAAGACTCTGTAGCTGGTAGGCAAGAATTACAGGGAGCCAGCAGAAATAAACCATCCTTCAGACCAAATCTTCCACTCAGGGGCTCTGAACCATCTCATTGGCAGGGACACAGTAATGTCCCTGAGGTTCAACTTCATCTCTCTGACTTCTCTGCCTACTTGAGAGCTTGTCACACAAACAGGCTCTCAGAAATCAGGCCAGTTCCATAGCCTCCATGGCTATCAGTGTTGTGGAGACCATTTTTTGCGCCTCTCCAGCTTGGGCCTCCGCAGATTGGCTGCCGATCCTTCAACCCATTGCTTGCAACAGCCACCGACTGTTTTTACTGTCATTGGCTAGTATGAAAGGTAAGGTACATGCAACAAGGGAAAGTTGCCCACCAGTAATTCTATTTGTTAAAGTCCTTTCTTCTCCCTTTCTACATCATTCCTGACTTCTATCCACTCTGACTTGTCCCCCTTCTATCCATACACAAATCAGTTGGACTCAGGTCAGCAAGCACTCAGGACCTAGAATCCTGCTAGGGGGACCGAGGGGGAGGAAGCAGTCAAAGATAGAGTCCTGGTGTCACTTGGGTTCAGGCCCTGTCATTCTGAAATATGGATGCAACTCAAGCCACAGACCCAAGTCAGAAGGTCTGTGTAGTACAGTATTGATGCATTAGCAAGGTCCAGTAATTGTAAACCCGGGTTTATAATGCAGTGTGGACTGTCAAGAGTAGGCTTGGAAACACCAAGTCCACAAGCCCAGGTCCCACAGACCTGGACTTAGTGTGCAGTGGAGATGTACTCTTAGAAGGAGTCTCTCAGAGATTTTACTTTGATGTAAGTCATCACTTTGTGACAGAAGCCTATATTGGCAAAGAAGTGGGCATATTGATGCTTGTACATTCAGTTTTACTCACCTTTTGCCTCCTTGCTTCTGGTAGGTGGAGCCATAATGCTGTCTGTAGTTGGTGCTGCTGGATAAATGGAAAACAAACCGAATGCCAATGAGCCATTTTTCTACTGTAGAATAAGTAGTTAGCCCACAGTTCTGTTTGATACTGTCAGTATTTACTGTGTTTATATTTGCAAACAAATGCAGGGTTGGAAGTGGAACAGCTGAAGGGCTAAATAAAAGTTCACAATTGTCATTTCAGACAGTAATTGTATACTAAGCTTAATTTCATTTGAAAAAATATGTATTGGGCCAGATGACCTATGAAGAGCTATCTCACTGTATCTTCTCCTGCTTCATGTCCATTACATGTATGTTTTGTGATGGATGTTCAGGTTCCGCCAGTGTTGTGAGGATGCATATTTGATTCTGCGAAGACATGGAAACCTATTTATCACACTCTTTGCACTGATGTTAACTGCAGGGCTTCCAGAGCTAACTTCTGTCAAGGATATCCAGTATCTCAAGGTAAAAACCAGAACTACAACTCAATATGACTTAGCATTTCTTCTGTACATGAATTTATGGTCACATAGCAAATGCATTTCCTTACTTTTCTAAGCCCTCTCCCTAGGATTACATTCTATATAATAGAATTTTCTTCAAGTGGTATCTAGTACTGAGGCACAGACCCATTTCCCTCAACTATTTTGTATGTAAGATCCTGGAATGACTAGTTGCTGTCTCTCAAGGGATCTGTGATGCATCCTAGGGGGTACCAAGAGTTTTGAGGAACCTTGCTACCACCAGGCTTTAGCATCAGGAATGCTTGTGTATGCCTGCTGTGGGTCAGTTCCCCAACTCCACCAGTCTCTGGCAATGCAAGCACTGCCCTCCAGGCCTCCATCAGCCCCACTCTCCTTTACAGGTTAATGATAGGTACACTCCAACCCCTGAGCAGCCCCATGGAGTGCACAGCCCGTGATCCACTAGACACTCACAGAACTCCCAAATACTCTGCTCTCAAAGGTACAGTACAGCCAGCTTATCAGTTACATCTTAGACCATGGCTCTTCTTACCACACAATACTTAGGTATGTTTACAGTAAAAACAATATGTTTATTTAGCAAATAATAGATTCAAGAAGCTAGTAGAATATATTTTTTCATTTGATATGTTTGTATATTTTATAATATGCTTTCTAGAGCCTAAGCTTAACTAACAGGACGTTCCAATGTGTTTCAGAGGTTAGTTCACCCAAAGTTTCTCTCCAGTGTCAAACAACCAGACAGGCTGTGATCCTCCATTCAGAAGTCAAGCATGCTGGCAGCTTGTCCTCTCAGTGAAGGATAACTGGGTGCATCTCTGCACCTCCAGATATAGTTCCAATGATTCATTGTCTTCACTTGTAAAATGGGTAACCCCCACTGCTTGTTTTTTCCTATCTAGAAGCTCCCCTGGAGACATTACTATCATTTGATTCGCATTTTTCTCAGACTGTATGTAGTTGTTCATTATGCAGATGGCACTAAACTGGGAGGCGTGGTAGATATGCTGGAGGGTAGGGGTAGGATACAGAGGGACTTGGACAAATGAGAGGATTGGACCGAAAGAAACCTGATGAGGTTCAACAAGTGCAGAGTCCTGCACTTAAGACAGAAGAATCCCATGCATTGCTACAGACTAGGGACCGAGTGGCTAGGAAGCAGTTCTGCAGAAAAGGATCTAGGGATCAGAGTGGATGAGAAGCTGGATATGGGTCAACAGTGTGCCCTTGTTGCCAAGAAGGCTAACGGCATTTTGGGCTATATAAATAGGAGTATTGCCAGAAGATCGAGGGATATGATTATTCCCCTCTATTTGGCATTGGTGATACCTCATCTGGAGTACTGTGTCCAGTTTTGGGCCCCACACTACAAGAAGGATGTGGAAAAATTGGAAAGAATCCAGCGGAGGGCAACAAAAATGATAGGGGGCTGGAGCACATGACTTATAAGGAGAGGCTGAGGGAACTGGGATTGTTTAGTCTGCAGAAGAGAAGAATGAGGGGGGATTTAATAGCTGCTTTTAACTTCTTGAAAGGGGGTTCCAAAGAGGATGGATCTAGACTGTTCTGAGTGGTACCTGATGACAGAACAAGGAGCAATGGTCTCAAGTTCAGTGGGGGAGGGTTAGGTTGGATATTAGGAAAAACTTTTTCATTAGGAGGGTGGTGAAACACTGAACTGGGTTACCTAGGGAGGTGGTGGAATCTCCTTCCTTAGGGGTTTTTAAGGTCAGGCTTGATAAAGCCTTGTCTGGGATGATTTAGTTGATGATTGGTCCTGCTTTGAGCAGGTGGTTGGACTAGATGACCTCCTGAGGTCCCTTCCAACCCTGAAATTCTATGAGTCTGTGATAAGCACACAGTACACAATATACATATAGCCAGACAGGTAGATAAGCATCTCCTGACTGAAAGTAACTTGTTAAAAACCTTCTGGTGACCAGTCCCAAGGCACAGATCTTAAGAACATAATTTGCAGTATACATACATAACTGATTACATATTATCCATACATACATTTTGTGAGGATTATGGGGACCATTGTGACTCAGGCTTTCAATAGAGACCTTATATGACACACTTTGTCAAACTAGTATGTGGATACCAGACCTGGGGGATCTCTGTGACTCTTATGAACCCTGTGCCCTCTGCCAGTTGGCACCAAGAGGTCAGATTCTGACCCTTTGGGCTGCTGATCTCATTAAGACCAGTGGGAATTGAGGGTGCTTGCATACCCTCAGAGGTTTTTTTATGACCTCACAAATTGGCCAAGGACCACAGTGCTGTAAAGAAAAAAGCTTTTCTTAATTTCTGGGTCAAAATAAAGAAATAGTTTTAAAAGTATCTTATCATCTAGGTAGGTAGTTCATGTTCATATGAGAGGGCTAATGGAATGTTTTTCACAACAGAACAGTACAGCCTGTTCAAATTGCTTCACTCAGGTAAAAGTACGTTTTACAGCTTTTCCTGTCACTTTTTTAGATTCTCCGTCAGTTCATTTCTTTTTTGCCAGCATTGAGTTGCCATCTGCCTGTATGTTACTCATAACTTCTAGTTACTGAACTGCAAATTAGTGCCATGTTCTTCTTCAGTAGTTTTTTTTTGTTGCTTTAACAGTAAACACTGGCCAGAGTTGGTTAGTTTCTCAAAAACACCTGTGATTTCCCCTTTTTTTTCTTTCTAACTTTATAATTAAGTCCAGAAAATATCACTGTATATTGATAAAAGACTAATAGATTTAAGAGGTTTATAGTAGAAAAGGAGAATGTGATTTAGAAAAATTAAAATTGCTGGGAAGGGGGGGAACATAACTGGATTTTAAATTCCCAACAGTACCTTTTTGTTTCCTTTTTGTTTTTTAGGACTCTCTTGCCTTAGGGAAGAGTGAGGAAGAAGCGCTAAAACAATTTAAGCAAAAATTTGATGAAGCGCTCCGGGAGAGTTGGACTACTAAAGTGAACTGGATGGCTCACACTGTTCGAAAAGATTACAGATCCTAGGTGGTTTTTAGATTTGCACTGAACTGAATATTACTCTGACAATAAGTGTTTAAAAAGGGAACTGTAGGCTTGACCAACAAAATGTATTTCAAAACAGAAAAAGGAAGTGGTCTGGAGAATTGCTGATTCTTTTGCACTCTGCTTCTGAATGCTTGATCCCAAGACTTTCTGAACAAATAGTAAATATCCTGGATAATCAGTTCCTGCTGACTTTGCACGCTGAGAGCTACTAGATACTTTATTTGTTTTTTTTTTTAATTATTTGGTACTTTAAAAAAGTGTAAATATTTGTTTTTGTATGTTGGGGTAATGTATTCTACACACCCGGAAGGTTTGGAGACCTCTCATGAAACTGCTCATTGTTTTAAAATTGGGGCTTAAAAGAAGAGTGAAAGTTTTTGATATCTTAATACTAGCTAAACATGACCATACTGTGTATATTTTTTCATATGAAATCTGTCCTACTTGCATAAATGCATTAATTAATTCTACTGTAAAGAGTAGCCACAGTTATTGTACTACAGGGAGGTGCTTAAAGTCTTGTACTGCTGCTGAAAGAACAGTATACAGATATTTGTGAGATTTCTAATGGGAGTTCTTCAGAAGCACTTAGTTTTGGCCTAACTTTGTTCTCACTGACTTCACTAGGAGCAATTAGACCAATGCTGATTGCTTTTGAAAATCCCTCCCAAAAGATGTATTGTCTTCAATTCAATCTGTTTAACTCTTTGCAAAAAGCAAAGTTATTTCATCTGTCTGCAAAGAGTTGCTCGATTCAGTCTTCCATTTAACAGTGATGCACACACAAACACATTGTGTAAAGTATGTACAGTATATGGACAATTTTACTTAAATATAATACAAATACTGATTAACAGAGCCTATGTACCAAAATAATAAGGAAATTGTACCACCAACTCGGTACTTAAGATTTTGTAAAAATGAAGTCCATACTTAAAATTCAACATGTTATAAAACACCAGTGAGGAGTCATAACTCTGTTCTTACTGTATTTATTAAAAGCCTGCAGTAATATTACTTTTCCAGGATATTTGTGTTCGGTTTAAGATGATTGCTAATGAAACTGGATTTGTTTTAATTTATTTAGTGAGGTATCAGTTTTTTAGGTGCATAAATGGAAAGCAATTGTGATATGTGCAATAGAAACTGCTGTTTTAAAGGTGTAATATATACTGTTTCTGAACATCAGCAAGATGGAACTTAACTACTGTTCATTCTCCAAAGACCACTGTTAGCTCTCAATTTATGTTGACATTTGAAAGAGAATTAAATATATATTTACCTTTGGACTAAACAATTGTTTTACACAGGAATTTCATTAAAGATGATTTTACTTTGTTCTTAGAGTGAATTGTTTTGTCCTCTTTAAAGACCAGACACCAAATCTAAGCAAGTTAGAAGTACAGCATTTTACACAATTACTTGATTTCTTTTTTGTCAGATATGAAAGGACTGAAATGTTGTTTTGCCCCAACTGTTGGGTATACTCTCTCCTCATTGTTCTGTGCTACTACTGATGTTTCTGGGAATGTCCGTTGTGTTAATATGCTAACATATCAATTGTTTTAGTTTCCTATCCACTTTTGGTAACCATGTATCATATCACCCCTCTGCTTTTAGGAGCAGACAGGAAGAAGGGAAGAAAAACTACTCCAATGGCCACAAATCTGTCTTCACAGTAAAGGGAAACGAATCATCAGTCTGCCACTTCACTGCCTAAAAATTAACATCTGTAACCATTGCTCAGTTGAATCAGCAGAACCATAGCTTAACATGTTTAGTTTTGCTATGCAACAAGGCAAATTACTCAAGGCTAATGTAGGTCTGATAGTTAGAGGCTTGAATTGGAGGTCATGTGGAGACATACTGCAGTACCTCTGATAGGGACTGAGCTTCAAGGAAGTGCAATCTCTCCGAAAACTCCCGAGAGCACAGTAGGGAATGCACATATTGCATCCACCCTGACTGGTGCAGAAGGATTGGAGGGCCATGACAGGAGGAATGATAGCCCACTGGTTAGGGCACTAGCCTAGGATTTGGGAAGCCATTGAATTTCCTGGTCCACCATAGACTTCCTGAGTGACCTTGCACAAATAACTAATTCTCTCTGTTCCTCAATTCCCCATCTGGAAAATGTGGATAACAACACTTCCCTACCTCACAGGGGCTTGTGAGCATAAATACATTAAAGATTATGAGGCAGTCAGATATTACTAATGGAGGGCATATAAGTACCTCAGATGGATAGATGGCCCCATCTGTTCCCTGCTTCCTTTTACTGTAGCTAGCACCCCAGGGAGCATGAGCACTTCTACAGAGTCCTGCACTTAGGACAGAAGAATCCCATTCACTGTTACAGGCTAGGGACCGAATGGCTAGGAATCAGTTCTGCAGAAAAGGACCTAAGGATTATAGTGGACGAGAAGCTGGATGAGAGTCAACAGTGTGCCCTTGTTGCCAAGAAGGCTAACAGCATTTTGGGCTGTATAAGTGAGGGCATTGCTAGCAGATCGAGGGACGTGATCATTCCCCTCTATTCAACATTGATGAGGCCTCATCTGGAGTACTGTGTCCAGTTTTGGGCCCCACACTACAAGAAGGATGTGGAAAAATTGGAAAGAGTCCAGCAGAGGGCAACAAAAATGATTAGGGGGCTGGAGCACATGACTTATGAGGAGAGGCTGAGGGAACTGGGATTGTTTAGTCTGCAGAAGAGAAGAATATGGGGGGATTTGATAGCTGCTTTCAACTACCTGAAAGGGGGTTCCAAAGAGGATGGATCTAGACTGTTCTCCATGGTAGCAGATGACAGAACAAGGAGTAATGGTCTCAAGTTGCAGTAGGGGAGATTTAGGTTGGATATTAGGAAAGACTTTTTCACTAGGAGGGTGGTGAAACACTGGAATGGGTTCCCTAGGGAGGTGGTGCAATCTCCTTTCTTAGAGGTTTTTAAGGTCTGGCTTGACAAAAGCCCTGGCTGGGATGATTTAGTTAGGAATTGGTCCTGCTTTGAGCAGGTGGTTGGACTAGATGACCTCCTGAGGTCCCTTCCAACCCTGATATCTATGATACTGGCGCTTATATTGGAGCATCCTTGTACCTTCCTGCCTTCATGATTATCTTTTATCTTCCCCATATTTGTTGTTGGCAATGAATGAGCCAGAAAACTCTGGAATCTGAGAGGCAAACTAGGGTTGTTTTCTCTGCCTGGAGACTTTTGTGACTGCTTCATTTAAATTTAAAAATGGAGTGTCTTAATTACTAAATAAGAGTGATAAATTAGTTTCCCGTATTTATGTTCATAACTTGAATTTTAGACTGTCCTTCAAGTTTCAGTTTTTAATATGCTTCACGTTTTTTGCTGACAAAGCATACCTGCTTTGGAGAAGGTGGCAGGAGAGACAGGCTAGAGATTTCATTCTCTAGGTAGGAACTCTTGGGACATTGACAGAGGAGAAGCCAATGGGATCAGTGGCTGGATATTTCAGCTAAAATCATCAGCAGAGAAGTAATTAGCTATATTGACATTTTAAATAGTCATTTATTAGGTTTTGGTGTAAACATCCCATTGAGTGAATGGCCATTTACCTCAAAGACAGCTGCTGTTTTAGGCTGATTGCAGCCTTCAGGAGACGACATAGCATGAGATTACACTTGTTTGACAGTTTTAAGATTTTCCTCGATGAGGAATAAGAATATAAGAGAGACAATACTGGGTTAGACCTGGGTCCATCTAGCCCAGTATCATGTCTTCTGACAGTGGCCAATGCCAAATGCTTCAGAGAGAATGAACAGAACAGGGCCATTTTTGAGTGATCCATCCTGTTGTCCAGATATCCTTCTGGCAGTCAGAAGGTTAGGGACACCCAGAACATGGGGTTGTATTCCTGATCAGCTTGGCTAATAGCCATAGATGGACCTCTCTTCAAAAAAGAATTAGATGAATTCATGGAACACAGTTATACTTTTGGTCTTCATAACATCCCCTGGCAATGAGTTCTACAAGTTAATTGTGCGAATTACTTCCTTATGTTTGTTTTAAACCTGATGCCTTTTAGTTTCATTGGGTGACCCCTGCTTCTTGTGTTATATGAAGGGGTAAATAATACTTCCTTATTCACCTTCTCTGCACATTATAAATCTCTGTCATATCCCCCTGTAGTAGACTCTCTTCCAAGCTGAACAGTCTCTTCTTAATCTCTTGTCAAATGGAAACTATTCCATACCCCTACTCATTTTTCTTGCCTTTCTCTATACTTCTTCCAATTCTAATATCCTTTTTGAGGCAACCAGAACTGAATGCAGTATTCAACATGTGGGTGTTCCCTGGATTTATATAGCTGAATTATGATATTTTCTGTCTTATCTATCCCTTTCCTAATAGTTCCTAACATGCTGTTAACTTTTTTGACTGCCAAAGCACACTGAGCAGCTGTTTTCAGAGAACTATCCAGAATGACTCCCAGAGCACTTTGAGCAGCAATGGCTAATTTAGATCCCCATAATATTGTATGTAGAGTTAGGAGTGTTTTCCACTGTGCATTAGTTTTCATTTATTAACATTGAATTTCATCTACCTTTTTGCTGCCCAGTTTTGGAAAATCCATTTATACCTATCACAGTCAGCTGTGAACTTAACTATCTTGAGTAATTTTGTATCATCTGCCAACTTTGCCACCTCACTGTTTATCCCATTTTCCAGATCATTTGTGAATATGTTGAACACCACTGGTCCCACTACAGATCCTTGGGGGGCCCTGTTATTTATCTCCCTCCACTGTGAAAACTGATAATTTATTCCTACTTTTTGTTCCCTACCTTTGAAGCAGTTACTGATTCATGAGAAGACCTTCCCTCTTACATATTGATGGTCTACTTTATTTAAGAGCCCTTAGTGGGGAACCTTGTCAAAGGCTTTCTGAAAGTGCAAGTACACTGTGTCCACTGGATCACCCTTGTGCACATGTTTGTTGACACTCAAATAATTATTATAGATAGGTGACTAGACATAGTTATCAGGTCAAGGGAAAGCATAGATAGTATAGTTTAGATCTACAGCAAGACCTAAATTCCACTGCTGTTGAAAACATGGAATCCAACTACAAATTATGAGACTGAAACATCTTCTGATTCATGAAGTTTCACGTTATTTTAAGTAGCTGTTGAGGAGAGTCATTGTAATAAGTTACCTTGTTATGCACTCTTTCCTGTTTAAAAAATATTACAGCCCTTCATTAAAACAGCCCCTTTAGCTGCATTCTCTCACTGTGTTTGTAGAAGAAAAGATACACCTAGTCACCCAAACCTAAGATAAATAAGCTGTAATAGCACCCTTTTCCAGAGCATAGATTGTAAATTGTTTTGTCATCTCTCTTGTTTAACTTCATAATTGTGTAGTGTGTATGCTGCTCCCTAAAAGTGCTCCATCTTCTGTATATTCCTTCCCTCAGTTGCTGCACTATCACTGCTTGATGATAGCAGATGTTCACAACTATCCATCTAGGTATTTGCTTGTTAGGTGCGAACTCAATTTGTTTTCCAAGGGAGGCAGCTTTCCTTGCTTTCGCTTCCTCACAACTGTGTATATTTTGATTTCATAACTGTCTTACCACATCATTTTTAAACAGTCTGAATTGATTCAGATCATCTATCTTCTAACGAATAGCTGCTACATATGACTTCATAATATAACCTGATCCTATTAATTAATTTTTTGGAACTATTGAAATCCGATAACTAGTACACAGTCTTAATTATTACAGTGTCAGACTATGATCATTTTATTCCTTTTGAGTAAAACAAAGATGTGATTTCAAATGTCATTCTTCATTTGTGCAATCAATATTCCTGTTAATCTTTTATAATACAATGTGTTAATCTAACACTCACCTGTTAATACTAAAGATGAAATATCTTCAGACGTGTCAACCTTTTTTGTAATCTTTAAAATTCACCTGGAGTAGTGGTGCTGGGAGCTGAGATGGTCTTAAAGTGAAATTCTCTAGTCAGAGACCATCGTAGAGCAGATGCATCAGTACAAGCTGCCCCCCCCCCGTACCCCAAAACTGATCTAGAAGAACACCTGTTAGGGATAAGGATAACTATTACAGTAGCAACTAGGAACGCCAATCCAGGCGAAATACTAAAGAAAATAGCTCCTCCCCCAAGATTTTACAAGGCTGGTAGTCTCCATGCCTACTTACTTAAGGGTTTTTAGAAATACACATGTGATCTCTCTAGGAGGTTTTTAAGAAATACACATGTGATCTCTCTAGTGATTTTTCTCTGTGAATAAGAACAGAAGCTGTTCCGAAGAGTTTTTTCTAAAGGTGCCATGGGCCATACAACACCCTTCAGTGAAGCTGTGGAATTAAATCCCCCCACCCCACCTGAAATTCTTAACCAAGATAGAAAAAAAATGAACCATAAACATTTAAATGGAAAATAAAATTGAATCTTTCACATTTTGTTTGATAACTCTTTTCATGAGCCACCTCAGGGCTCTGGTCAGGGTACAGAGATTGAGATCTTTGTCTATCACGTGAAGAACCTGCTTATGAAAAATGCAACATGCAGAGTTGAGATGAATTACAGCATTGACATACATGTACAGAGAGGCTTCAGCTTTATTAAAGAACTTTTTTTTTTCCCCCAAACAAGTCCAGTGGGCAGTTACTCGCTGCTAATTAATAACATACTTACAAGCGATAGCCTGTATTGCTGGATCTCCCTCACACTGAGTTCTCAGAACTGCCCCTGCTTAGTAAGTGTTTAAAGTTATTTCTTTACCAGGGTAGAATTTAGAACCATTCTGTTTATCTTTTCCAGTTCTAAGTGGGGCTGGCAAACCACTCTGCTCCGGGCTAGGATAGCAAGGCATACTGTATCTGCAAGCTGCAATTCTGTACCATGCCCATACAAACTGTAGCATTGACAAAGTCTTACAGGTACAAAAGCAAAGGTGCATTTGGGTACATTTTGTCTGCTCTAATAGTTAGAAAGAAAGCTGTTAGGTTCTAGAAGCTCCCTGCCAAGCAGCATTTTATGTCTTAGAATAATCTTGTGTGTTTAGGGGGATAACAAAAAGGCTGATAAGTTGATCAATTATATGCCCAAGCATTAAGAGTTCATCTGTGAACTTTTCTTCAGATGTGGGCTCCTTATGACTGCATCCACTTGCCACATTTGATCACTCAGTAGAATTTTGCACAGATGCCCATTTTACACAACTAAAGCTAATCTAATCAAGTGCTTGACTGCTCTAAACTCCCACAAATGGTGGTAGGAATGCAGGGTGTCTTACAGGTGCAAGATCAAGCCTTTACTGTTGCTGAGAGCATCTGAGATGGGATATGACTATCCTACTATGACACAGGCAGTTGGGCCCTGTTTGTAATTTGTTTCACTTCAATAGAACAGATATAGTGTTTGGCAAGACAGTCCCTTGATTCTAATTAGCCATGTGTGGGATGCTTTACACAACAACACCATTTCTCTGTCTTTCTGCAATATAAATTATAAATCCAGTCAATTCTACAATTTCAAGGAATGTTTGGGGCAGCAGGGGTCAGAACCCTATTTAGGGGAGGCGATGGGCAAAACCATATGGGTGAGGGGAGACATAGGAAGTGCCCTGCCCTCTGTTTAGCAGAATCACAGCTTCAAGCACCTTTACAATTGTCTATACATCATACTGATGGCACTTTCTTATTCTTTGTTGGTATAGCTCCTAGCACAGTGAGATCCTGGTCCATGTTGGGGGCTGGTAGGTGCTACAGTAATACAAACACCACCTTCCACCGTAACAGTCTCTAACTTCTCTGCTGATCCTACTAATAGAGTTTAGTAGATTGACACAGTTAATGACTCATCTCTGTGACAAAAAGGAGACAATGGAGTGTGCACCCAGCCCCTGCCATTGAGGGGGCAGTTGGGAGACTCCTGTACGAGCAGAGGATAGCAGCTGCTTTGAGAGATAAGGGGAAATGGTGGTGCAGGCAGCTGCTGACATGAGAGGGAAGAGTTGAGGAATAATGGTGTATAGGAGGGGAATCTGGGAGATCCTACACCCTGTCTGCCAACAGGGGGGGGTGGACAGACAGAGCTCCAGACCTGGAAAGATGGTGAGAGAAGCTACAGAGAGTCCCTGAAATAGAGGGTATGGGAGGATGGCTTGTGGGGAAATGGAGGAATGTAAGGATCCCTGTGGATAAACAGAGGACTTGAGACACTAAGGCTGTCTCTCTGATTTCACATACATGCTCACACAGTTCAAAAATAAATAAAAACTGTTTAATATGCCAGATCAGTAATAAAAACCTCCTGAACAGACTACACTATACCAGCAAATATAATACAAACCAAAACAATTTTTAATTCACTGTCAAGATCTGCATTTAGGATTCTGCACTACTCTTGCTGCAGCTGATTAACCTTTTCATTGAGAGTGGCACGGAGAAAGCTGCTTCCTACATGTTTTAAGGGTATGCTATTACAGAGCAAACTTGGGTCCTGGTAGGCCTAAAAAGCTTTCAGTTCCCACACTTATAAACTACCTTACATATGAAGAGTTCACAATATTTAGGTTATTCAATGTGCAGCTAGTATATGTAGCAAGCATACAGTGCAATTATAGACCCCTGTCCTGCTTTCAGATCCATGCCAACTCCAAGCTGAGCCTATATGGATCCAAGCGTAGGGCTGGAGTTTTAATGTTTTGAAGCTGCAACATCCTGCATAAAAAAGGGATCTACCGTGAGTCCTTGATTACCCCTACATCCATGATAGCCTTTGGGGAGTACAGTACCACAGCGGGTGTCTCCTCTGTCATAGTGGTCCAGTAAGCTGTGGGCAATGAAACTGCTTTCTGAGTGCAGAGTGTCACACTTCCGGCAGATGACGATTTCGCATTTCGGACACATTTTCCCCGAGTGTGGCTGCCTTAGAGAACACATCTCCTCCCTTGGAAGCTTCATTTTTTTGGAACCTTTCCTGTGTAAACATCTCTTCTTGTCTTCAAAAACCCGATTCCTCCCCTGAGGGCTGAAACAACAGAAGGAAAATGGTGACAAATTTAACCTATAAAGTTTTGATAGCAAAATGAGGTCAGCAGAAGCAGTTAATGCCCTTTTTTAAAAAGCCCCTGAGGTTTTCTCTGTGGCACAGTCTAAACAACAGGTGCCATATTTAAACACTATGGAAGAATGCATGTGGAAAGAATAAGCAGAATCTGGTACTTACAATATGATACAGGTCACAGGCCTTGCTTTTTAGAAGCTGGAATTTGTGAGGATTTTATCTGCCTGTTTTAAAGTTGTAAAACAAACCTGTCTTGAATGCCCTTTTTCAGTGGAAGTTACTGCAGGTATCTTGAAAGAGGCTGTAATTTAGAACAGCAGTTTCTCTTTGGCACTACACACAGCCTCGCATATGCACTTTCCATGGAGCTGATCCTGCAGTGAGTCCCATGTGGAGACTTCCACAGGGCTCTGTGCAGGTGCAGGGGTCTGCCGTGCAGAGATCATTGCAGGCATCAGGCCCTAGTTAGTAAAACAAAGTCCAAATATATCATACAAAGTGCCTGTTTGCATTTGTGAACTCACATGCAGCTTGCAATGACTAGAAGGAGAACATGACAATGCTCTGTCCTTGGACAGAGACAACCGGAAAGGCTTTAAAGGGACACTTCTAGCACTCATGAAAATGAATGCTAATGACCTGAGTATCTATTTGTAACAGTGCCTTTCTGCTGAGTTGAATGCTAACTAAGGTCTCAATCCTGCAAACACTTACATGAATAGTCCCCAAGTAGTGTTTGTGGGATTGGGGCCTATCGGTACTTCTATGTACCGAGACAATAGGAGCCTTAGAAATACATTCAGTCTATGTGAGGACTGGCTCTGTTATGTCAGCTTGTTGGTGTAGTAAAATACTGAGAGAGTGGGCAGCTAGAACAGTACTGATTTTTTATAGCAGATCTGAAAAAATCTCTCTAGTCCATTTTCAACTGTCCTCACTTTCAGATTAGTTTGAGGCCTCCTGGTCTTGGAAAGAATGATTTTCCTGGTTTTATCATTATATTTAAATTGACTTCTTACCCTGTTCTGTCCCCAGAACAAGCTCCCGAGAAGTCATGAAGAGCAAATGTAACCCACAAAATCTGTCATTGTTCCATCACAACTTGTCTCAGGGTCCAATTCTGCTAGTGTAATCCTACTGGCATTAGAGTTATTCCATATTTGGTCCAGTATAATCTAGAACAGAGTTTGGCTCTCAGTATCATTTCTGGCTAGTTTATTTTAAATCTGTGCTAAGCATGTAACTAGCTGATGTGGCTATCAAGCCTAATGTATTTATGCTGATATGTACATGCTCTTCTTGCTTAGATCATAATTTCCTGGGTCTAATTACCAAAGACAGACTGCTTTTAGCAGAGCTGTAAAGAAAGCAGCTTTGACCTATGGGTTGGGCTAGGACATTTTTTTAAGTTAATTTATTAGCAATACCCAATAATTTCTGCACTGTGCATGCACTCAATTTATCTCATCCAAGGGGGATCTGGAGTGACTTGACTGACACTAAAACACTTATGGAATCCCAAATAAGTAATAACAATGAACATTCCAACGGGGCTAACAAGTATGCAAAAAAGCAGTTAATCATTTTTGTCAGAGAAGTTAGCAGAAAGGAGTCTGAGCATACACAAGGAGCAAGCCTGCTGAGTAAAGAGGCATCAATTTTACATGATCATATTTCAGAGAGAAGAACTGAAGTTTAAGCTCACAGCTCAGAATGTGGTATCACACACTCCACCACACTTGCAACTTTCCAGTACCTATAAAGTTGTGTATTGATTTCAGCTGCTACCCATATATTGCTACCATACCACGTCTTCTGCCATGATTCTAGGATTCAGTACTGGTGCAAACACGGATTCACCAACGTAGTAATGTTATTCCGGGAAGTGATTTCCAGGGCTGTCACAACTCACAGTGTTGACAAGTACAGTACAAGGGTACCGACAAGTAAATGTGGGCACTGGGAAACATCCCTGTAAGTCATTCAACCTTTCTATACCTCAGTTTCCGGGTTCGTAAAAACACATCACAGGGTTGTTTGTAAAGCTTTTTGTGGGCTTTGGGTGGAGGATGCTTTAGAAGCACAAAGTATTATGCATAAGTAACCACCACTGGTTAAAGATTATGCTATGGCACCCTTCACTGTGTCTATTACAGCTGCTTATCATGAGTCATTGAGCATTCAGCCTCTGACATACTTACAGTTTACTCCTGGAAGGAGCAGAGAAGAAATTTAGTGCAGAAAACCTTTTCTTAAACAGACGCTCTCTCTTTTTCCTTCCATGTTTCATATCACCTACACTGTCATCTTTACTCTCCCTCTTTGCCTTCTGCCAGCTCATCTTCACTATAAGAGCAACAATAAAACAAACGAGAGCAGGAGACAGCAAGTTCAAACATCTATGCTGCTATCACAAAAACAACATGAGTAACAATGTGCAACTAAATTATATAGACATGTTTCTGTACTAACCTGTAGATGTTCTGGGAATACAGCTAGTTTTGTGGAATTCAGACAGAAGGCACTTTCCATCAGATGGAGCAAACACCTGCTTTGGAAAATCCTGAGGGAAGAAGAAGAGGTAAGTATGGCTATTCTTACTTAACTAAGCTCTGGTTAGTAGCATGGCTGTTAAGTAAGATAAATGTCTCCATTCTAGATGCTACCGTGTATGATTAAATTAATTTCCAAAGAAATAGCAAGTTGCTCACTTGATAAAAGCAAATAATAGGAGATAATAAAACAATCCTGTAGAGAGAAGGGAAACAGCAAACTGATTTCTTGAGATGGCACAGATATAAAGCAACAGGCGAGGAAGGCACTTGGTCACTGCTTGAAAATAATTTCTTCTTTTTCCTGGTAAAATATTTGATTAATCTTAATTTCCGCATTGTGCTGCTTTGTCTCCAAGCACTATCCCTGTGGCCTCTGTGATTAAATTAGTCTCTCTGCTCTACATTTGATATTCAATAATTGCATTTACTTTTGGTTGATTGACTCACATAGTAGTTTTCACTTGCTCCAAATTGCTGGGAAGCAGCTTCAGCCCATCCTGCCCATTTGTTGTAGTTTGAAGTATTTCCCAATAATTGTTTTCTAAAATAAATCACACAACCCTAATTTTTAGGAATAAACACAAATGAGGCAGCATTCTATTGAGTTAGAGAGTGATCAGAAAATCCATCATGGCTGAGCTATGTATTTTCCTTAATTTTAGCCTTTGTATCCTCACATAAATCCTACAACACACTCCATGCCAGCACAGAGGTCTCTTGTGTACAGCTCTCATTGCAGAATCAGGACCAATCTAACTCTCACTTTTATTAATTCGATTATAATTGTTTACCAAGAATACACTATGACATGTGAATGAGGAAAGTAGAAAGAACTCAGGAGCAGCACAGTCACTCAGCAGTTAACTCCACCCTCATGCTAAGTAGGCAGCTGCCCACATTTTTAGCAGAGCCGAGGGAAGACCCTCCCTTTTGATGATTAATTTGGGGAATGGTGTAGTTTCTCTGTGTAGACTGAACAGAGGTGAAATGAAATGAAAAAGGTTGTAAATATCTCATTAAAATGCACAAGGAAACAGTCTCTTTAAAAAGTGCTCCAACATCAAGGAGCAAAGAAAGTTGCAGGTGTCACAAATGTTCAGACCTTACCATTTTAAGGTCTCTTTGTAGCTTTTAATGCTTTCCACAACCTCCTTCAAATTCAAGGCCTGCCTGGAAAACACAACATGTTTTTCTGTAGCAGGGATACAGGAGTGTCAATTTGAAGTTTTTCTGTTAAACCAGCTTTGAAGAGTAGACCATAATCTGCACCTAAGTGGCAGCAGCTGGAGAGGCAGGAATTTCCTCTACCTCTCAGTGGTGAGTTCAGAGCCCTGCAGATGAAGCTATTTTAATATTAATGCTGAAGTCAGGTAGCTTGTTTTTTTCTTTAAACAGGAGATGGAAGAGAAGTGTAACATTAAGGTTATCAAAGTAAATGTTTAGAAAAGTAGGTCATGAAAAAGTAAAGGTACTCAAAGTGGACCTGTTCTAAAGCCCATTGAAGTCAGTGAAAAGACTCCCACTTCAGAAGACTTTGGCCAGGATTATGTGGATTTTTTACAGGACTGGGCCCAGTAAGATTAAATTGCCCATATTATCTTTACTATCTGTATTCAGTAGTCTAATGTAGCTAGTCCTTATGATAGAACTATTCTTGTCTTTACAGTTATGTATGTGATTATGTGCTGTTCTGAGCTTCTGTATGACTGAGCGCTTATCTCTTTTCTTCCACCCCATTTATATTTCAGGGTCTTCTGCTTTCCATTGCTTTTAACACTGTAATTAATTGTCTGTGTGATTTTACTGATGGTGTTCCTAATACACAGAAATAACAGCCAAGTATTCTTAGTTACCTCAGAGGTTCTCTCTCTCTCTCTCTCACACACACACACAAATCTCCAAAATATCATCGTTAAAACAAAATTGAAAGCAATTAGAGCTCAGCACTTCAGCCTGCAAAGTATCTCTAATATCTGGATCCTACTTAAAAAGAGCTAGGAAGAGACTAATGGTCTCTAGGTGGAACAACTACAGATTTGTGGGGAGAGAGAGACAGAACAGCATTTCCAAGTAATTAAATGCTATAATTCTGTATTGCTCTAAGTAATGGCAAGAAAGGCATAGTACCTTCAGAGCCTTGGAATGCTGTTTGATCATTATGTCACCATTGATACCTAGTGATTCCACCTAAAGGCTTTCTTCATAATTCCTGATACAGCTGCCTTGTTGGTTAAGGAGTGCTATCCAGGTATTAGTTTAAGGGGAATTAAGGACATCCAGTTCTGAACAGATATATAATATTGTGTAAGGCAAAGTGACATGGACCAAATTGATAACTCTCTTCCATCTCTAGCTATTCTGGAGCAAAATGCCTGAGTGACTGGCTCTATACTAGCACTACAAGACATGAGTGTGTGTTACACTCTGAGAGATGAGTCTTTATTTTATTAGACTGGTACCTTTGTTTCTACTTGTGTAGCATGTGTGCTGCTAAATGTCCATTAGTAAGTGGCCTTGACACTGCCATGTTTGCACATGGGGCCTCAGCCCAGGAAAGAAATATGTATTTATCAGTTTAAAAACTTTCACAGACCAGTTTTACCACTGTTGTTACCTTAGCGTGATTTTACCCCAGCTTGGGAAGACTGTCAGGATAGCAAGACAGAAGACTACCCTACAGACACAGCCCATCTGCCTTTTCTCGTGTAGTCTCAGTAGGACACGGAGCCCCACTGTGCTAGGAGTTACATGTGTATGTAGTGAGATGGCGTCACTGGTCCAAAATAGCAAGTCAAAGGGTAAGAGACAGGAAAGTGTCCTCATCCCACTGAGAGACAGAGCGATGAAATGATTTTCCCAGCATCACAGGAACTCCCCCTCAACCGCACGATCATCCTTTCTCTCTAATCTAATACAAGATTTTATTCGAAACATATTGCAAAAAGCATCATATAAGCTATTTGACTTACTCTTCTCATATCCTTTCAGCCACCACAGGGTGTCTCTGCATCTCTTCCTAGAAAGACAAAAGCCTCTGGTAGCCTGGCCCAGAATACCCCACCTTTGGAAAGATGGCATGGGGGGAGGCAATGTCTTTTATTGGACCAACTTCTATTCATGAGAAAGAGGGAAGCTTTCAAGCTACATCAAGTTCTTCGACCTTTGGAACACAGAGCTCCAACCCTTTCAGTGTATTTAACACAATTTATGTTTTAAAAGCTAAGAAAAAAATCACCCAGTTCTCTGCGGATTTTCTTCTGCAACAGAGAACAATGTCTGGTTTGAGAATGCTATTACAATAGGCGGCACTTCTCAATGGACAGCGAGAACTTATTTCCTTTAGTGGTTGATGATGCTTGAAACCTGGAGATGTTTTGACAGGGTAGCTGCTTGTAGTTCATGAAACAAGGATGATCAGGTAACTGAAATCTAATCATTCATCACCCTTCATGTGAGCTGCACCATGCATCTGAGAGCAAAACTGAGCTCTCAATGTCCATATTTACCAATGTCTATATACCAATGTCTTTGACAAAGCAATCGGTGTAGTAGCTTTGCCAGGATAAATGTGCTAAGTATTGCACTGCACACCTTAGCAGATCTGTTCAATTGTCCTCAATATAGGTTTAAAGTAGTGTTTATTTGCAATGAAATGAAGCCGAAGGGCAAGCTAGTGACTTAGCAATTACCTGATATAGTCACCTCTGGACTTAACCCACATGCTGCTGCTGTGATCATTTTAGCTTGTGACACTTATGGGTGGGTGGTTTCTCTTTTTAAGGAACATGCTTTGTAATATGTCATATTAGAAATGGGTTAATTGTTTGGGATAAAACATGAATCATTCTGGACCTATGTCCAAACTCCAATGCAAATGTGAGCCTGCTTGAGGCTTCTAGATTTGGAAAAGGTGAACTAGCTTTTTTTCTGAATTGCTTTTCATTCTCTCTACATTCTGGTCTTCAAGTCATTGCCCAACAGGAATTTAAATACTGGGGCGTGGGGAAAAAAAGACTGTGGCTGTTGGGTCCATTGCTATATGGATCCCTTGGCAGCAATACACGTGTAACATTTGGGCTAGGAGGATTTCATCCCCTCAGCTTCCTTATAGGTCCCATGTACAAAGCACTGCTATGAAAGCTTTACGCATGAGAGCAAGATTTGGTTCTTAGGATCTAAGCAAATATCAGATGACCGCAAAGCTGGGCTTTTTCATAGCACTCTGTTTCACTTGGATTGGGTTCTGGTGTGTTTTATGCTCAGTCTAATTCTTTAGCTAACTAATATGGGGCATATATTGCTCTGCTCACCTGGAAACAGTGTGGGGTTACAAACTGGCAGGGTTTAGCGGGATATGTGGGTAGATGGATGGGTGAAGACCTCTACCTCTGCTCACTAACTTGAAAATGAGCCTTGGTGAGGTTCTGCATCTGAAACACTTTCTTTGTAACTTGCCACCACCACCAGACCAACCAGATGCTTCTCCATACTACCAGCCCATCCATCTCAGAGGTCTAGATTCTCAAATATCTCCTTGTTTGTACTGTTTAAAATTTTCCCTTATCCAGGCATAGATCTGTTCTGAGCCAGCTCCCACTAGAGTGAGTGGAAAGACTCTATTTGGCTACACAGAATGTTGGATAACACACCAACTAAAACAAAAATTCACATCATGGGGAGACAGTGCTGGATTTACGTTGGTTAAATGATCTCTCTGCAACATTTCATATCTTTATCTGATTACAGAGTGACTTGGATTTAAATGTTTTGTTGTGCTTTCTCTTCCAGAATGAGATTCACTTGCTTGGTTAGGAGGACAACCAAAGAGAGAAGCACTGACAAAGAGGAAAACACCTGGGATTCAAGAAGGATCTGGGACTCCTCACAGTAGAGGGAGCAAAAAGAGGAAGGCATAAGAAATTGCACATATGTGGAGGTAAATAGATATTTTTCCTTGTACTTTGGCAAGTGCTGAGAGTCCTCTGCAGTCTGGCTTTATTGCTGCACCCGATCAGAAAAAAAAATTGGTCCATCTAGTCTGGCATCCTGTCTCCAGTCAGGGCCAGTCTTGCATTTGCCTCTGGACCATCCAATACTGTATTGGAGGATTTTTTTTCCTGACCTAGCTGATATTTATGCATCCTCTCCCTCTCTTAATCCAACAGTGTTCATCTGTCAATTGGATCTTTACACTCATAATTTAACTACAGACATAGAACAGTCATGCTTCCATTGTTTAAGGAAAAAAGATACAAAGAATTCTTTGAATAAATTCAAAGATGGAAATATGCTTAATTTCCATGTACAATACAGCTGAGAATAAATGCCCTATTATTAAATCTAGAGGAGTCAGGATGCAGACATCTGGGGGGAAAGTTCCATTTATATTAGTCACTCTAAGAGTTTATTCTGCCTAGAATTACAGAGGGTATGCATCTGTGGCTTTCCTCTACTTCCTAGCATGTGATGTGAGGTGCAGGCATGCTCAGTAGCTTATGCCTACCACTCCTATCTCAGTAACAGTGCCTACAATACTAAGAGACTGGTTGCATCAGAAGCAGAGCTGGAAAGCCATCTTTGCTAGCTGCTGAGAGTGAGAGAAACAGCAGAACCTTAGCAGATCCGCAGACTATCTGACAGAAAACAATGTGAGTATCCCTTGTCATAGGAGTTTAATGAAAATGAGCTGCAGTGTGAGAATGAGGGTTTATGTCTGGAGGGAAGGAGTTTCGCTAAATCAGCATAAAAGCACTGTCCATCAGTTGTGGTGCTGAAACTCTGAATACTCAGCTGTGAATGGGTGTGTTTCTTACTTCACAAAGAAATGATAGCAGCATGGCTTTAAACTGACCGAGATCCTTTTTGAAGCAAGGTTGGGTTATGGGATTGTATGTCACAGATTCTGTCTTATATCTGTCAATATCTGTTTACAATTATATTCCCCCTAAATGCTCGCTCTATAGAAGTGCAATACTGTGGCTGGAAAGTTCACTGCTGTTTCTGATACATGAAAAGTTGCTTGTTTGGGTTTTGGAGAAATGGCCAAGTAGTATGTTGTTGTTTTCAAAACCAAGTACAAATTAACTCTTACTATGAATGTTTCTTTTTATGTTTAATTGTATGTGGTGTGTAGGTGTGGTGAAAGGCTGGCTATGTGAATAAGGCATCTGAAGCTACTTTAACATTTGTGTAGCTGGCTGTCACATGAAAACTACATGGCATCCGTGTGAATCAGTGTCAGATTCTGAGGAGCATTTGCTGAGTGTGAGACCTCTCTTGTGTATATTAGGGATCCAAAGTTTGATTAGACTTTGATTCTGTCTTAAACGGTCTGCTGTGGCTCTTAAACGGTGGGAACTCTGCTATGGCAGGCTGTGCAGTTTTTCCAGCTGCTGGACAGCAGTAAAAAGAATTACTAACGTGTTTACAATTCAAAATAGTGCTGAAACAAACCCTTCAAAACGCTGGGCCAAATCCTCCGATTAGTACAGTTCTGTAACTCACAATGAAACAATGCTGATTTATACCAGCTGAGGATCTGGACCTTTGTCCTCACTATCTGGTGCAATATGGTAATAAAATATTAGATATAAAATAATTTCAACTCAGTTATATTCAGCATCCGTCTGTTTCTGTGCAGCAGTGGATGACACTAACCCATCACTTCAGAATTATTTTATTACATCTTTAAATAGCTGTCCATGTCTTTAACTGTGGTGTAAATGCCAGCATTAATTTGCTCTTTTAGTCAACCAGTAAAACCTATTTAGTTAATAGTTACTCTGGAAAAACATTGGTGTAAATGAGACTAGATCTGCCCATGTCGTTTAGATAACTTGATTCTGAAATGCATCCTTTGATAACAGCCTATAACAATCTACATGGGGGGAAAAATGATGAAAGAGGGCACTTCAAACTAGAAGACAAAGGTATAACAAAATCCATTGGCTGGAAGTTGAAGCTGAACAGGTTTAGCCTAGAAATAAGGTGCAAATTTTTAACAACGATGGTAATTTACCATTGAAACAATTTACCCAGGATTGTGGTGAATTCTCAATCACCAGCAATTTTTTTTATCAAGATGGGATGTTTTTCTAAATGATCTGCTGTAACTCAAACAGGGATTAAATCGGGGAAGTTCCGTGACTTGCATTCTGCAGAGGGTCAGACCAGATGATCACAACTTTCCTATCTCGCCTTATAATCTATGAATCTATTTTAACAGGATTGCATAAATGTTCATTTATGACTAGTCAGTCCAAACCAGCTGCAAAACATCTCAGAAGTATAAAAAGGTCAAATAATTCTAATACTATATAACATAAGTGGGCGGAAAAACATAGGGCCAGATCCTACTGGTATAGAAGTGAATGGAGCTATGCTGATTACTGTAAATAAAAAGTTGTGTCCTACTGTAAACTATTTCAATACAAAATTTAAAAAAAAATTACATCCAGAATCTTATTCTGAGATCTAGAATTTTTTTTCATTTGCTTATTCACCTATTAAAATGTCAGAAAACAAGCTTTTAACTACAACATCCAGAATGTCTCCAAGCCAAAGAACTGCTTTCTGAAAAATATCCTGGCTTAATGTGCCCCTCTGAACTTCTCCAAACGGTTATGCGCTTGCCAGCTCATTGTATGCTATTGGTGCTGTTGCCTAGTTGTGTCTATATCAGGAGTCAGAGGATGACGTCAAATACTTTGATCTGTATGTGAGCTGTTCTTCAATGATTAATGCAACAGTTTCCTGCTGCAGAATTATCATCTAAACTATTCAAACAAGAAACAGTTTTTCATACTATCTTTCTCTTACTAGTGTGTATTCATAACAGATTTTTTAATTAAAAATAGGTTGATTCCATATTAGTATGACTGGGTCTTTTGTAGAAAAGCTTGCATAAGTTTCTTTGTTGATCTAGGGAAAAAGGGAAACTGTTTTTATGTCGGATAATCTTTCAACACACTAATCATACAAAGCCAGGATAAATAAGCAACTTGCTATTAGGCAGATATTGATGTATTTAGTTGGTTTCTGTTTCTCTGTGAAATGGATGTACAGAAAAGGAATTTAAAACTCCTTGATGAATGTCACCACTATCCAACTTTGAGTTATCGATGAATGCCAGAAGGTAAATGTGTGTTAACTAACAACCTGTAGCAACAACTAATGGTATTCATCAACTTGCAAAAGCTTATTGCTAGTGAACACCAAATACCAGGAAATGGTTTCTTTTCATCTTGTTATAGAGCACCATAAACATGCATAGCACTTCACACACTTGTAAGAAGACAAAGAACTGGCTCCTGAGGGCTTGTTTTCACATACTGCTCTACCGCTGCAGTGCTTTAGGCCTTGGCTACACTTGAGAGTTACAGCACTGTTAATGGTTTTATAGCTCTGTAACGCATTCCCCATCCACACTGGCAAGGCACGTACAGCCCTGTATCTCCATGGCTACAGCGCTGGTTGTACTCCACCTCCACGAGAGGAATAAAGAGAATAGTGCTGCTGCTGCAGCACTGGCTACACAGGGGATTAGGTCGGTTATAACTACATCACTCAGGGCTGTGGATTTTTCACACCCTTGAGCAATGTTGTTATATTGATGTATGTCTAGTGTACAACTGTGTTCAGTGACTTCAGTAGAGAGATGCTGACTTACAGCAACCGGCAGTCTAGCCTCATGAGATTACAGTCTGTGTGGTTCAATACAAATGATGAAGGCTCAAAAGTCAGAGCAAACCTTATTGGAGAGAGGATCAGTACTGAAAGGTTAAATGAAAGAAGTGGGTTTAAAAGGAGGAATTTGAAGGAAGAGCAGAGGTCACTTCTTGCTTGCGAAGACGGGGAAATTGTTCCAAGCACAAGGATAAGAAATGAACAGAGAGTCAGGGGTGGGGGGAGAGATTGAGTGTCACCTCTTGGGAGGTGAAGGAGAAAATGATGATGGCATCAGGCATGTCTTTGATGCAATCCTGTTCATATACAAAGAATGAACAAACAGGAGGTCGTTTGTTTGCTCGCAGTTCCAAGACTCTCTCCAATCAGCACTCTGGCCAAAAACCTTTTTCTCAGAGTGTAACACTGGTCCTTTAAGAGCAAGGCCACTGCACCTCTGACTTATCAGCTCACTCCAATTGGGTTTTAAGAGAGACCACCTGAGTCATATAAATAGGAGAGACCTGAGAACACAGATGAATGGAACAAAGGAAAAGGGCAGGTAAGAGCTACCTAGAGGAGACTGAGTCTTCAGAGAGTAGGAGGCTCTGCATGCTCTCCATGGAATAGGGTGACCAGCCAGCAAATGTGAAAAATTGGGACAGATGGTGGGGGGTAATAGGAGTCTATATAAGAAAAAGATGCCAAAATCAGGACTGTCCCAATAAAATCTGGACATCTGGTCACCTTACCATGGAAAGAGGGAGGAACTGGCTAGAAGGCTAGCAGAGAGGTTGTTTGCCAACTGCCTTGAGGTAGAGAGTCAGTGCTGGAAGTTTAAAAGGGCTGAGAGCTAGGATACAGTTGAGAAGTTAGTCTGCTGACCTTTTTGAGCCAGAGAGTTAATGCTGGAAGCTGAAGAGGGCTGAGTCAATGGACTGTGTTTTGGAAGGAAGAGTGATGGGACTGGTCCCCAGCAGTTGGATGGCCTGGAGAGTGAGGTTCTGAGACAAGAACAGGAAAGAACTAAGAGTGAGTGCTGATGGGCTCGTGAGTGAGGAGCTTGAAAAATTGCGGTACATTTCTCTGTTTTACTGTGGGAATTGGGAAGAACAGCTTTGTTATGAGGGTTCTATGGACTATTTTAGATGTTTGTGAATAAATTATACCCAGAAGTGGTATTTTGAGTGGACAGCGGGGGAGACTTTGTTCTTTTTATGGTTGGATTGAGGAGAAACTGAGTCAGATGCATGTGTAGGTCCATGGCTTGCTGCAGGAGGGCATCCCAGGCAGGCTGCCTTCTTATGATCTTTCTTAGCTTTCTCTCAGGTTCATGTTACAAGGGCTTCTCTTGCTGTCTCCTGGGCTTTTCACTCTTCTGGCTGTTTCTGACTCAAACATGCACACAGCAGCAATAACAGTCAGACCACAGACTCTGCGTTTGTGTTCAGTCAAGTCCTTTGGTGGTGGCTTCCAGTTCTCACTAACCAAAAGGGCATTTAATTGTACACTCATTTAGCCTGAATAGAAGGCAGACAGCATGTCCAACAACTTCACCGACCTTTGTGATCACCCATAGATCGAAGCCAAGCGTCTAGATGTCTGTCACCCAATCTCCAGGAGAGAGCACTGGGTAAGAGAAAATGCAAGTGGAGAGAGACTTGTTTGTCTGTGGAAAATAGAACAATGCCAGTAGAAGATGTGATTATCGGAAAGAAACAAAACCATCATCATCAATGACTAATTAAATTAATCTAGCACAGTGATGATGCCCAAACTTTTCCTGTCATCCCCCCCCCACATTACCGCATAATTGGCTCAGCAGAGGAGCTTGGGCTGAAGGTGGAGCTGGGGGCAGATCTGGGAATAGGGGAGGACTTGGGGCTAGAGGCGGAACTGCCCTGGGAGCGGAGAGGGAATGAGGGCTGAGTGGGGCTGGGAGTGGAGCTGGGTGTCGCTCCCTCCCTGCCCCTTGTGAGGGCTGACCCAGGCCCTGCCGAACATGCCTCTGCACCCACCTAAGGGATACACCCCACAGTTTGGGGATCACTGCTCTAGCATAAATGAATTCTGTTGCAGGGCACAATTCTTCTGAGATGCACAATAAAACAAAGCACCAGAATTCTCCCTGGTGCCACAGTGTCTCTCTGTTCATTGGTAGGAATTTAAAAAAAAAATCTCTATCTTTTAGCAACAAGAAGTATTCACTGGATGGATAGTCTAAAACTGGTTCTGTTAATCAAAACAAAACCCTAACTGGCCGATTTCTGGGCAATTGCACTGAAGGCAATGGATTTACCCTGATATCCGAGCAGAATTTAGCCTCTTTTAAATGTTTAAGTAGGTCTGTGTTAGCAGAGTTGGGTGATGCTTGGTTGGAGGTGCTATCTGCTCAAAAAGGGATAAGGAGGGAATGAAGAGGAGATGGAGCCATACACCCTTCTGACCGCTTGCACTGACCAACAAAGCTTGCTGCCTGCATAGATCCATGTTCAGTAAAACAGAATTGGCGCTGACGGAAGAATTCAGTTTCAGATTCCAGTTGAACTTTGGTATTGATAGAAGTGATTCTGGATTCCAGCAGGACTTTTGTGTTCATTTAGGAATGGTCCAAGGACAGCTCCAAAAATCAGTGTTTGTAGGAAGCATTCAATCCCATGGGAACAGTCAGGGCTTTTTTCTTTCAATCATTGGGCCAATGGCTTTTTGCACAGGAGTTACTTTTCATACAGTTAATTCAGTCTCAGATCTCTCTTGTCTTCCCTACAGTCAGTCAGAGATTCTCTGATGTGTTGGTTTCATGCAGTCATAATTCTCAAAGGTGTGCAATTTACTCAGCCATTCCTGTCTCTTGCAATAGGAGCAAATGGTTCCAGTGCTGGTTAGGGTGCCTGTCTGGGTCACTTATTAGTCCATAGCATCTGGAAATAGATTGCTCATGAATCTTTTGGAATCTTCAGCAGGATGGGGATATTGGACCCACCTCCACAAGTCTCTTCCAGCTCCTGGAGCTTCCTGCAGCAGGGGGAGGCTCTTCGAATTGGGTCTGGTCTCCCCCTGAGAGTGATAGTGGCCATGCAGGGGATGGATAAGTCCTCTCCCTCTCCAGTCCACCTGGGACTTGCAGCGAGGAGTCCCCTGACTGGGGTGCTCCCAGCAGCAAGGGGGAGAGCAGACTGCACGGGGAAGGGCTTATTTCACGATTCATGACACATTTTTCATGGCCGTGAAATTGATAGGGCCCTACTCATGAGATGTAACTTGTTGAAGTGTGGCTCTGCAAACACAGTCTTTTCAGAGAGAGAACTCCAGTTACTGAGTAGCTTTCATTCACCGTGTGGCAGCTGCAAGCATGAGAGCCATTTGAAAAGCTGTGTTATTTGAATGGGCTTGACTCCATCTGGCTTAGGAGCAGCTCCCTTTTCTATCTGCTCTTTTACCCAGGCAATGGAGCCACTGAATGAAAGGATTTGAAGAAGTGGATGTTGTAAAGCAGGTGGGTTCTGTAAAAGATCATGTAACTTCATGGAACGGGAAAGAAGGGCTACTGTGCTTGTGGAACTAGTACTGAGATGGAGAGACAGTGCATCCAGGAAGAGGAACAAGGCAGTGACCCCCTCCCCCAGTGATATTTGAATTACTGTAGTAACAAATGTATGTTTTCCCTGTAGCTGTCCTGTGGATCCAACTCAACCTTGACTAGGAGACAGCAATTCTAGGAGTGAGAGAATATTGTCTTCAGGCCCAGTTCGTACTTGTCCTCCCTGGGACTCATTGCAGTTGTCAATTAGCCCCAATTAACTGAGATTGTCTCCTTAATGTTGTGGTTGCTTTTCCCTGGTGCCTGTATGGAGCCCTCCAAGCTCTTTTCACCATAACCTGTTGAACAAGCACAAGATGATGGCCACCTTTAAAAAAGCTAACTACTCAGTTATGGCAACCATGTTTTCTGCACAAAGTAGTAATTTATTGAGAGCTCTGACTGTACATTTATAACTGTTTTGTCATTTGCAATTATATCATCACTTCTGTACTGGATGAAATAATTAGAATGGACTTCATCACTCTAATGTTCCTGTCCAAATAATTGGAAATATTTGAACAAGTTTCTCACTTATTCCAGATGTAATATTTAGAAGAAAATACGTGGGAAAGAGGTGTCTTTTCTTAGTCTCATAGCAAACAAGGCAAAAATCTGGTTTACAGATTGTATGTTAATTAAAGCAACAGACGTACCTCTGCCAGACTCAAACAGAAGCATCGCTGAGAGAATTCTTCTGGAAAGTGTTGAGATTCTTCTATGACTATGTTTTGGGAGGTCAGAAGGGCAGTATTTCAAGAAACATCTCTGAACTTTTAAATATAATTGGCACCTTTGAATGCATTCTAATGTGTTGGAGTATCTTCTAAACGTAGGCCAGCTAGCCCAGTGGATTTATGCACTGACCCTGCATAAGTATAGCTGGGGTCAAATTCTATATTGTCTCGAGTTAGGCCATGTCTACACCATGGTGCCGTGCATGGCTGCATACAGGGAGAACACACACATGCAGACAAACTCTAACAAACTCTAGGCAATCTCCTTCTAACTGGCTAAAAGCCTCCATCTCTCTGAATTACTGGGGTTTGCTTGTTTTGAAGCCTCTATTTGCAGTGGGAACACAGCACTGTCTCACTAATGGAGAGTGCAGGCATTTCATACAGCAATAATCGTGCATGTGCAAGGGGGAAAGTGACAAAGGAGAAGAAAATCCTAGTGATACCAAATGCTGCAAACTGAAATAGGCAGGAATTGCCTCAAGAGATGGGTGCATTTCAGCAGTCAGAGAGAAGGGTGGTAGCCACTTGGACAACTGTTCAAAGTAAGCACTGCAGCCATGTGGAGCCTCAGGAGGGGAGAGTTTTAGCACAATGCCACAACTCCAAAGGGAGCAAAGAAAGAGAGATCCCCAAGAGACCAAACCCCATGTGAGCTCCATGGTGCACAGAGGAGTCCATCCACTGCTACACTCCTTCACATGGTGCAGCTTACTGCACTTGATGTAGGCTGTTGCAGAGAAGAGAGGATGAGTCCATAGCCCCACTTCCTATCTACCCCTTCAGGGCTACTTGTGCCTCAGGAAAAAAAGTGAGGGGGCAGAGAGACTGCAACTATGTCTGGTGGGCCAAATGTTTAAGTGTTCAGCACCCCACAGTTCCCACTGTGACACTTGTGGTTGAATTTTCAAAAGACTCAACATCTAGCGTCCACCCAACATGCAGAACTCCTCGGAAAATCTCACCATCGATTTAGTTGTCTAAATGAGAGAGGGGCTGTAGATGTGTAGGGACATGATGACATAGCTCCTTAGGCCTCCCCACAACTCCTGTGCACCCACAAAAGGGCTAGGCAGGATTTGGTTCTGCAGAAAGACTCGAGGAAACCAGCCAAATGCAGAAAGATCAAATTGCCCTGATATACATTGAAATACTGAGTTGCACAGTGTGCATAAATTCCAGTTTTTTATAAATACATAGACTCAATAATGATTTCCTAGAAATAATTAAATTAATTAATTGTGCCTAGAACCACTTATTCTCTACTTCCAAAAGTTAGGGGATAGAAATTCCATTTATTCATTTACATTCAAATACTAAAATAACTCTTCTTTATGAATCTGGCCTTAGACAGGGAAGGGCCTTAAATACAGCATGCTACAGCTGGGCAAAGGCAATGCTGTGTGCAAGTATTTGCCTTATCTGCTACCACAATCCATCTCTGTGCGCCGTTTAATGCATGAAAAGGCTGCTAACATGGGCAAAATATTTTTTGCCCATGATATTTGAAGTTCCCAGACGTGTTTCTAGGATTAGGTTTTTATTGCTGATGTCTGTCACAGTCTCAGTTCAGAGTCTGGCTTAGCACAGAGGTCAGCACTGAAAATTTCTGTTACCTCTCTCTGGGATAAAGATGTCAAAAAAGTAGTAGTTAAAAATGTATGTGTTTGTTTTTATTTAAATGCTGTGTGGAAGCTGGTTTGTGGGAAAGCTTCCTACATTTCCTGCTAGATTGACTGTGGAACCTGTGGGATTTTCTCTCTCCCCTTCAGATACTTTGGCAGCATCCAGCCCTGGCACTTTACAAAGGTAAAACATTCACAAACAAGTTCTTGGTGACCATTCGGTTTGGGAGTGGGGGACCAAAGGGGAAATCCCACTCAATGCCAGGATTTAGGAAAAAACACACAGAAAGTAAACTAATCACCTAAACCTCTAAGGTGCTGGCACTGACTTCACTTAGCATTGACAATGCGGAGCACCTCATTGGAGGTAGTTCAACATCTTTCAAGATGGAGTCTAATCTAGTGTAAATCTCCTACAGACACAAAATACGTGGTGGAAAGAATAATACATGAGTATGCATTAAGAACTAGAAATACTAGTGAATAAACACAACTATGACGTAGTTGGCATCACAGAGACTTGGTGGGATAATACACATGACTGGAATAGTCATAGAGAACTATTCCATTCAGTTGTATTATCCTATCAAGTCTCTGTGATGCCAACTATGTCATAGTGCAGCTTGCTCAAGAAGAGCACGCAGGGAAAAAAGGGTGGGGGCGTTGCCTTGTATAAAAAAGCTGTATACACTTGCAATGAGGTTGGAAATAGGAGATGGAGTTGTTGAAAGTCTCTGATAAAAGGGATAAAAAAACAAGAGTGATGTCACGATATGGGCCTACTACAGACCACCTAACCAAGAAGAAGGGATGGATGAGCTAACAAAATCATCCAAAGCAGTGGTGATGGGGGCCTGCAGCTTCCCAGACATCTATTGGGAAAATAATACAGCATGACACACATGATCCAAGAAGTTTTTGGAATGGATTGGAGACAATTTTTTATTTTAGAAGGTGGAGAAAGCAATTAGGGGAGAGGCTGTTCTAGATTTAACTTTAACAAAATGGGAGGAACTGATGAGAATTTGAAAGTGGAAGGCAGCTTGGGTGAAAGTGGTTATGAAATGATAGAGTTCATGATCCTGAAGAATGGCAGGAGAGAAAACAGCAGAATAAACATAATGGATTTCAAGAGAGTAGACTTTACAAAACTCAGTTGGAAGGTAAGATCCAATGGGAAGCAAGTCTAAGGGGAAAAAACAGTTCTGAGAGAATTGGCAGTTTTTCGAAGAGACATTATTAAGAACATGAAAGCAAACTATCCTACTGTGTAGGAAAGATAGGAAGTATGGCAAGGGACCATTGTGGCTTATTCTGGAGATCTTCAATCATCTGAAACTCAAAAAAGAGTCTTATAAAAAGTGACACTAGGTCAAATTACAAAGGATGAATATTAAAAGAACACCACAAGCATGTGGGGACAAAATTTGAAAGGCCAAGGTGCAAAATGAGATTAAACTAGCTGGAGTCATAAAGGGTAACAACAAATATCTACAAACAAATATATTAGAAGCAAGAGGAAGACCAAAGACAGGGTAGGCCCATTATTCAATCTGGAGGGGCAATAATGGAAAATGTGGAAATGGCAGACATGCACAATAACTCTTTTGTTTCAGCTTTTACCAACAATGCTCAAAGGGCTAACTGAGGAGATATCTGAACCATTAGCCATTTTCAAAAAACTCATGGAAGATGGGAGAGGTTCCAGAGAACTGGAAGAGAGCAAATATAGTGCCAATCTATAAAAAAGGGAATGAGAACAACCTGGGGAATTAGACCAGTGAGCTTTCAGTACTCAGAAAGTTAATGGAGCAAATAAACAATCAACTTGCAAGCACCTAGATGATAATAAGATGATAAGTAACAGTAAGCATGGATATGTCAAGAACAAATCATGTCAGACCAACCTAATAGCTTCCTTTGACAGGGTAACAAGTCTTGTGGATAGGGGCACCTATAGGTGGTTGGAAAACCGTTCCCAGAGAGTAGTTATCAATGGTTCACAGTCAAGCTGGAAGGGCATATTAAGTACAGTCCTACAGGGATCAATCCTGTTCAATATCTTCATAAATGATTTAGATCAGGAGTACCCAACCTATGACTGTGGGCCGTAAACAGCCCACCAGAGCATTTCATTAGGCCCACAGTCTACTTCAACACAATTTACTAACGGCCAGTTCATTAGCACTTTATCATTGTGTTTACTTCAGTTTATACAAGTGTGTAAATATACAATAGTGTACATAGCTTGTTTCTGTCTAAATACATACAAAACAAGCTGAACTTAGTCACCTATATTGATTTATATTTTAAATCTTATTAAAATAGGTAGAATCTGTTTGGTCCGCAGAAGTTTGTGCTTATGTTTATGTGGCCCTCCTGTATAGCAAAGTTGGGCACCACTGATTTAGATAATGGCATAGAGAATACACTTATAAAATTTGTGGACAATACCAAGCTGGGAGAGGTTGCCAGTGCTTTGGAGGATAGGATTAAAATTCAAAATGATCAGGACAAGCTGGAGAAATGGTCTGAAATAGGATGAAGTTCAATAAGGACAAATGTAAAGTACTCCAATTAGGAAGGAACAATCAGTTGCACACATAAAAATGGGAAATGACTGCTTAGGAAGGAGTACTGTGGAGAGGGATCTGGGGGTCATAGTGAATCACAAGCTAAACATGAGTCAACAGTAAGACACTGTTGCAAAAAAAGCGAACATCATTCTGAGATGTATTAGCAGAAGTATTGTAAGCAAGACATGAAGAAGTAATTCTTCCGCTCTCTTTCATTTTGATAAAGCCTCAGTTGGAATATTGTGTCCAGTTCTGGGAGCCACATTTCAGGAAGGATGAGGACAAACTCAAATATCCAGAGGAGAGTAACAAAAACAATAAAAGATGTAGAAAAAATGACCTATGAGAAAGATTTGAAAAAAATGTGTGTTTAGTCTGGAGAACAGAAGACTGAGTTGGGAACATAAGTCTAGCAGTTCCCACCATTCTGGTAGCTTTTTTGACTACTGCTGCACTTTGAGAGAAATGTTTTCAGAGAACTATCCGCAACAACTCCAAGATCTCTTTTCTGAGTGATAATAGAAAGTTTGGACCTCATTATTTTGTATGTACTGTGGCAAGGCACCTCCTCAGTCTCCCCGGTCTCTTCTGCTTTCAGCCCTGGTGAGACAGGCTCAGGTAATGCGGTCCCCCTTGGGACACAAGGGAAATTTGCTCCCTGTATCTCCACTAGTCCTGGTTAGTGAATTCTTACCCCCCTTGTGGGAGAAAGTACGGCCTCTCCTCCTGGAGGGTCTCGCTGTTTTTCTACTCCTGGCAGCAGGCCTTCTTCTCTCTCTACTCTCCTCCCCTTCCTTCCACAGGGAAGGGTTTAAAAAGGTCTCAGGCAGCCCCAAGTTGGAATCAGCTGGTCCCAATTAACCTCAGGTAGCTCCCCCCTCAGCTGATTCTAATTTACTACCTTGGTAACCTTTCCCAGCTGAACCTGACTGACTTGTGGTTGCCTCTCAGTTGATAAGGAGGAGGGCCTTTTAACCTTCTGTTACTGATTCCTACCCCTCCCTTGCAGCTATCTGTCCTGAGTTTATCACACTACGGTAACTCCTTGCTTAATGTTGTAGTTATGTTTCTGAAAAATGGGACTTTAAGCAAAATGATGTTAAGTGAATCCAATTTCCCCATAAGAATTAATGTAAATGGGAGGAGGGGTTAGGTTCCATGGAAATTTTTTTCACCAGACAAAAGACTAATATATATATATATATACACACACACACACGCACCCAGTATAAGTTTTAAACAAACAGTTTAATACTGTACACAGCAATGATGATTGTGAAACTTGGTTGAAGTGGTGAAGTCAGAGGGCGGGATATTTCCTAGGGAATGTCTTACTGCAAAATGATGAACTAGAACAGCTGAACCCTCACAAGTTAACACGTTGTTGTTAATGTAGCCTCACACTCTACGAGGCAGCACAAATGGAGGGAGGGGAGACAGCATGGCAGACCAAGACACACACCCTGTGTGTGAGAGATACGCATTGCCCCTTTAAGTATGCTGACCCCACTCTAAGTACATTGCCTTTTTAAGTAGATCAGCAAGTTGAGACAGCTGCTTCTGCCAGCAAGCTCCCTCCGTCCTGAGCCCTGTCTCCCCCCACCCCACTCTTTGGAGATGAGGTAAGTGGAGGGCAGGAGTACAGGGAAGGGGGACACCCTGACAGCCCCCCTCTGTGCGCACACACACACACACACACACACACACACACACACACACACACACACACACACACACACACAGACATACACACACACCCTCGTACAGCAAGCAGGAGGCTCCTGGGAGCAGCTCCAAGGCAGAGGGCAAGAGCAGAACATAGCAGTGGGGGGAGGGACAGCTGAACTGTCTGGCAACTGATAGCCTGCTGGGCGGCTGCCACACAGGGAACTTAGGGGAGTGGGGAGCTGATCAGGTGCTGCCGGTCCACCCTGGCTTCAAGACCCCATCAGCTAGCTCCAATGGGCTGCTCTTTCTGCAAGCAGTGGACAAAGCAGGCAGCTGCTAAACAATGTTATAAGAAAGCATTGTGCAACTTTAAATGAGCTTGTTCCCTAATTGATTAGCAACGTAACAACGTTAACCGGGATGACTTTAAGTGAGGAGTTACTGTGTTGTTGGGGTTATGCCTTCCAGTGTGCACTACTTTGCATTTATCAACACTGAATTCAATCTGCCATTTTGTTGCCCAGTTATCCAGTTTTAGGACATCCCTTGCAAATCTCCATGGTCAGCTTTGGTCTTAACTAACTTGAGTAATTTTGTATCGTTTGCAACATTTGCCACCTCACTGTTTACTCCTGTTTCCAGATAGTTTATGAATATGTTGAACAGCACAGGTCCCAGTACAGATCCTTGGGGGGCCCCCACCATTTTCCATTGTGAAAACCAACCATTTATTCCTATTCTTAGTTTCCTATCTTTTAACCAGTTACTGATCTATGAGAGGACCTTCACTCTTATCCCATGACAGCTTACTTTGCTTAAGAGCCTTTGGTGAGGGACCTTGTCAAAGACCTTCTGAAAGTGCAAGTGATATTCTGGATCACTCCTGCCCACATGCTTGTTTACCCCCTCATATAATTTGAACAGATTAGTAAGGCATGATTTCCCTTTAGAAAAGCCGTGTTAATTCTTCCCCAACATATCACACTCATCAAAGTGTCTGATAATTCTGTTCTTTACCATTGTTTCAACCAGTTTGCCTGGTACTTAAGGTAGGTTTACCGACCTGTAATTTCCAGATTGCCTCTGGAGCCTTTTTTGAAAATTGGCGTTACGTTAGCTACGTTCTAGTCATCTGGTACAGAGCCTGATTTAAGCACTAGTTTAGCAGTTATGCAATTTCATATGTGAGTTCCTTCAGAACTCTTGGTGAATAACATCTGGTCCTGGTCACTTGTTACTGTTTAATTTATCAATTTGTTCCACCTCTATTGACATCTCCCCTAAAAAGAATGGTTCAGGTATTGGAATCTCTCACATCCTCTGCAGTAAAGACTGATGCTAAGAATTCATTTAGCTTCTCCACAACAGCCTCTTCTTCCTTGAGTGCTCCTTTTAGCACCTTGATCGTCCAGTGGCCTCACTGATTGTTTGGCAGGCTTTCTGCTTCTGATGTACTCACGTGTTTGCTGTTATTTTTAGGCTTTTTGCTAGTTGCTCTTCAAATTTGTTGGCCTATTTTACACTATTAGGGATGATTGTAGTGTTGAAAGAAAAAATTAAATATTCTCCATAGAAGTGGCATACTCTACACTGAGGAGCAAATCTATTCCAGATTCATCCAATATCAGCATCCTGCTTATAATAGCATTCAAACTCATTTAGAGGCAAGATTAACACAATAAGATATTTAATGATTAGAAAGTGACATGTTACTCCATATTTAAGGACTTATCTACTGTATATCAATGTTGGTGTTAGCAGAGACAGAAAAAATAAACTTTTAGCTGTTTTAAAGGTGAAAAGTAGCCATCAGCCATGAATTCTCTTGGAAGACTATTGCACAGCTATCAGGCTTCACTTCGAGTACATTTTAAGGGGTTTTGCCACAGCTACAGTTTCTTCAGTATTCCACCCACTTATATATTGAAAAGACTCATGCCAGAAGCCTTATTGTTTCCAGAATGTTGGGAACTAATAGGAAAGGAATAGGTAAGACAAAAATATCATAATGCCACTATATAAATTCATGGTGCACCCATATCTTGAAAACTGCATGCAGTTCTGGTCATTCTTTCTCAAAAAAGATATATTAGAATTAGAAAAAATATGGAGAAGGGCAGCAAAAATGATTAGAGGTATGGAAAAGCTTCCATCTGAAGAGAAACTAAAAATAATTGGACTGTTCAGTTAAGAAAAGACATGGTTATGAGGGGATATGATAGAGGTCTACAAAATCATGAATGGTGTGGAGAAAGTGACTAGAGAGTGTTGTTTTCCCCTTCACATAACACACAAACCAGGGGTCACCCAGTGAAATTAATAGGCTGCAGTTTTAAAACAAACATAAAGAAGTACTTCACACAGTGCACAGTCAACCTGTGGAACTTGTTGCCAGGAGATGTTGTGAAGGCCATAACTATAACTGGGTTAAAAAAATAATTAGACAAGTTCATAGAGTATAGATCCATCAATGGCTATTAGACAGGGTGGCAAGGATGCATCCCCATGCTCTGGGTGTCTCTAAGCCTCTGAATGACAGAAGCTGGGAGTGGATGATGAGATGGATCGCTCGAATATTGCCATTTCCTGTTCATTCCCTCTGAAGCATCTGGCCCCGGCCACTGATGGAAGACTGGATATTGGGCTACATTGATCATTTGTGGACCCAGTATGGCCATCCTTACATACTGTAAGTTAGTTTAGATCATTTGAAAACAGCAAGCAATAGGTACATAGGAAAGCAGCACAGAGTATGTTTTATGAGTAGCGTTCAGTGGAAGAAAGCAGAGTTCAAATTAGCATAATTTTGATCTGGAGAAGACTTTTTGAGGAATCTGGCAATTAATATTAAAGATCCCACAGCACTTCTATTAAAAAGTTAGCAGTTTTCCCTGGTGGCTTTGGCCAAAACCACCTTCCTTCACTGTGCAGTGGTCTGTTCATAGCTTAACAAAACTATTTCCTAATTCTCTTTTATTTAGCACTTTTCATCCCTGTATTTCAAAGTGACGTACAAAGGAGGTAAGTATCATTAGCTGGCTGCTATGCCAAACCCAAAGGAGGATAGATGTGTTTCAGTAGATTTGTACACTATGATATGTACACAAGCCCTTAAAGGGTCTTTGAGAAAAAGATTTACATAAAGGGAAATATTTATTTCTATTATTCTCCCTTTTGTACCTCTTGGAAGATGATTTTGCACGTTGCTTATAGAACATTATACGTAAGTGGCAAAGATCTTGGTGTAATGATTTCATGATCTCTAATAATGTTTCTAAGATTCATATCAGGAAAAAAGATCAGATAAATTAGAGACTCTTACTCTCCAGACACTGGTAGGGAAATATTGTAAGCAGAGGCTGATGTTAACAATTTCTTGTGTGAGTGGGAGCAAAGGTGGGAGTAGTGGAGTGTAGACACATAACTCACTGCACCATGCCAGCACCAAGTCTCTTTTGATTGCTTCATAGGCCGAGTGAGTCACTGATTGAATGTGACATTCATTATTTTCATAGTGGCATCTTGTTATCCTGCAGATGATCTAACTTACAAATTGCCTTTCACTGTAACTTCCAGATGGTAACTTGTCCTTATTCAGAGCTTTGGTAAACCTGGGTTTTAAGAGTCCCAACTTCTTCTGAGATTGCTTGCTTACAGTTCTTAAATGCTCTCCAGCCATCACGCTTTAGCTACAGCCTCTGAGTGATGGAACATTATCAGAACAATTCCTCATGAAAGTTACCTCCTCTGCTTTGATATTTTTGTGGTTGCACTGAACTACAAATCTCTGTGGAGGCTGTAATCCTCCATTCTGAGCCTCTAGAACTTCTGTTAATATGTTACAGCTGCCAATGGTGACAGTGTAAACAGAACTGCTGTGGATCTCTGTCAGACAGAGCCAGGGGAAATCCTTCACTCAGCTGCTATTTCCACTCATTTGGTCAAAACTGAACAGCATTCTTCTTGAGTTTCTCCCAAAAGAAAATGCAATAGTCTATTCCAGTCCTTAGTATGGTATGAGGCTGATGGTGTGGTACAGAGTCAGAAGTATATTCAGTTATGGTCCAGGCAATGGTGAGGTTAGGGTGAGAGCCTAGTCTATTCCACAAGCCACGGATACTTCTGAAATTTCAGACAAGCACTTGCTCTGTGCTATCTTTCTCAGTCCTCCAAACCTGGAATCAGCATTTAGTGTTTGCCAGGTTGGATCAGACCTGGGGCCCATCTCATCCAATATCCTGTTTTTGACAGTGGCCAGCATGAGAGTCTTCAAAGTAAGATGCAAGAACCCCACGTAGGCAGATGTGGGATCACCTGTCCTCCTAATAAGTTCTCATCTTAACCCCTAATAGTTAGAAACTGGCTTAAACCTTGAAGCATGAGGTTTCTATCCCTTCCAAAATATTTTTCATTAAATATTTAAACCCTGGATATTCTTGTTATGCATATAAATATCCAGTCCTTCTTGGAATCAAAGTTCTTGGCCTCAGCAACATGGTGTGGCAGAGTTCTACCGTTAAGTGTTGAGTGAAAAAGTATTTATTTTTATTCTTTTTTGTTTGCCACATTTCGGTCTCCCTGAAAGTCCCCTTGGTGACCTGTCCTGATGCTAACCCAAGGGGCCTGAGAAGGTTTCCGATGACATGAGAGAATATGGCTTGAAGTCTTCACAGAGGGTAGAGACTGGGAGCTTCAAGAAGTGTATCTTCAGAAATTTAAAAGTTGAACTCAATAGCATAAATGCTGAATGCTTGTTTAATGTCATCAGCATCATTGCTATAATAATGAAATGTAGATGGAATGAAATGTAGGTTCCCTTCTCCTGTGGCGAAGACCTCTGGCTGTCTGGGTTGGTTATCTGGTTATGTGTATTATGCACGTCCATTACCTTGATTTCCATGGGGCTCCATCTGGGTGCAAAGTCTCCCCACAGGAAGCTTGGTGCAGAATTGAAGCCTAGAAAAGCCAGAACCTGGCTGAGTTCCTCAGGCTGATTTCTTGTGGATTCTGATTTGGGATATAATCTTTGAATATATGGTCTGCTTCACTGAGGCACATGTTTTGTATAGGCTGATATCCTATCCAAACAGTGAGCAAAGCATGATGCTTCAGAGGAAACCATAAATGTTGTCCAGAGCCCATTGTGTCCCCATATCTTTTCTCTTCTCCAGCTCACTAGTAACTTTTCAGTTTTCTTTATTAAGGACAATACTTCCATGTGTGTTTTTTGCACTAGGCAGAGCTCACTGTTTGATCTAATGAATCTCATGATATATTTGTAGCTGCTTGTCTGTACACTCCCAGCTAACATACAAACATGCGCTGAGTTTTTGTGTGTTGAGTAGCCCGGGGTCAGCAACCTCTGACCTAGCAACCTACTTGTTACATCATTGCCATACTCTGGTCTCCACCAGCCTTGGTTACCGCTGGCCCAGTGACCCCAGACGTGTCTGCCTGAATTGTCCACCCTCTCCTGGACCACTCAGAGAAGTAATAAGGTTCCTTTGCACCTTTAAAGAGTCACAAACACATTACAGCTTATTACTCTAACGGGTAAATACAGCCTTCCCTTCAAGCACAGCATTCAGTTGGTTTATTAACAAAAGGACATAGGTTAAGTGATACCAAGTAGAAGGAAAACAGTTAGGGTTACAGGCAAAAGTAAAAATATGCTTTCTAATGGTGAAGACTTTCCTTCAGCAGCTTGCAACCTTTTGTTCAAGGTAGTTTTCTCACCAGTTTTCTATTCCCAAAGGCCTCAACCCACCTAGTTGAAGGAAACATCTTTCTCACCCTGCAAGAGCGCTGGGCCTTTGTATCCATTGAGTGATGGAGGCCAACATGGTTTCTTCTCTTTCTTTATATCTCCCAAACTTACTATTTTGTCTCCAGGGTCAAGGCGACTTCATGCTGTTCTTTCCTTCCCGTGGACTCACCATCCCCCTGCAGGTTCATGTGTAAATGGCGCTTCTATTGCTTTTGGTCACACCTTACTTAATTTTACTGGAGATGGGTAGATAGCTGCCTTCCCTCCTGTATGGGAGAGAACCTGTTTCTCTTCCTTAGTTTGGTAACAGACTCTAAAGCACAGTATCAGTGAGTATTCATAATTCCTCATATAGTGTTAATCCTACATTTGACAGTGATATGAAAAGCCAGTGTGTTGTTAGCTTTCATAAAAGACTTTACTTGACACACTTTTTATAATACAGTAACATTGTCTTCAAGCAGTTGATTCAATTGCTTATCATTTAAGGTTCAGACCCCCATAAGAGACTATTTTCCCCATTCACTAGGTTGATGGCTTTACCTTTTATATAAATGTACCTTCATTGTCTCTGCCTGAGAATCAGGCTGGTCAGACAAACAAATACATGTTCCTTTGTTTAGGGTAGACTGGGTTTAGGCATTGCTTGTACACTATGCATTGTTTTAGTTCTAACATAAAGCTATAACTCTCTGTACAATCCCTGGACATACATTACCCAAGAATATTAACGACCAGTCAATTATTAGTTTTCCAATGATGTATGACGTGCCACCTTTTGAATCTATATCATGACAACAGTGTTTGGTGTAGTGAGTATGTCAGGCTTGATAAGTTGCTGACACAGAGAAGTGAACCATCAATGGTTCCTTTCTGTCACAGACACACACTAACCCACAGCTGCATTGCACAACACGCAGTCTCACTGATACCAAATGAATTCCATTGGGATGCAAGTTGGTGCCAAATTTGGCCCCATATCTTCAAAGCAGACCAATGGGAAAAGTAACAGACCACTCCAAAGGGTGGCATGGGAGGGGAAAACCCCCCAAGGCCTGTATATTCTCAGTGGACCATAGCTACTGGACTTCTGTTGATTTAGAGGCCTTTTTGGGCATCATGAATCCCTGTTTAGCTCTGACAGGCATTGATGTGTGGAGCTCTTCAGGAATAAAAAAGATGTATCTCAATGAGTTTGTCCCTTACCTTTCTAGCACAGAAAAAGAAGAGATTTTTTTTCTCTCTCACACACACATGCAAATGGATTCTGTAAACCTGCCCTGTGTTATATTTATAAATACAAATGGACTCAGTGAAGAGCTGCTCTTAGCTGTTTTAAAACTCTGAAGTTTCCTGTAATTTAAAGGATTAAAAAGACCAATACATTTAATCTCATGGGTGTTACATGATAAGATATAAATGTACCATATAAAATGTGTGAGATCCCTAGGTGAGAATATATTCAGTGCTTAAACCAACACCTATGCCTAACAGCATGCAGATATCTTCAGATTGTCAAAGTTTTTAATGATGGGTGCTTTGTGTAACTGTGTATAGACAAGCAGCAATTAAGACGCTTCTGTGCTGCTCCGCAAGAGCTGTTCAACATACGGACACTCTGACTCAAAGCAGGTTCCACTTGATTACTAAGTATTTTGCTGTATGCTTGGAAATAAAACCTTGAGTTTTTTTTCTTCCAGAATATCTTTAGCAAAAGGAGTGTTCATTTGACCATCTCTGAATGGCTAATCAGAAAAGTGACTAAATTTGTGAATACAAATTTGCATGTTTAGGGCCTGATCTAAAGTCCACTGAAGTCAGTGACCATTGTTTCATTAACTTCAATGGGACTTGGATCAGGTTCTTATAGCAGTGACTCCTAATCAACAACACTTTAAGCTGGTTAATTGCATTTCCTGTATGGATCAGATTGAGTCACTTGCTTCATATTAGATGCCCATGCAGCCATATGGCCCCAAAACACTTTTGTTTGGAGAGAACCACATTACCAACTTTAATGGCAGCAAAACTTTTAACAAATATTTTAGATTACTGAAGCATCTCTCTGACATTGTGGGTAAGGTCCTCAAATGGGTGTAAATCTGGGTTGCTTTATTGACTGCACTGGAGCCAGATCAGTTTACACCAGCGGGGAGTCTGGGCTGCTGTAATAAGATCACTGATCTAAGAACTATCATTATTTAAACGTTAATGTTACAGAAGGGAGAAGGGATTTCAAGGATTATATATTGTATATATCCAGTACCCTCCTCCCCCACCAGGCTTCCATGAGCTAAAGGTAAGGTAGGAATTTGATTTGTATGTGGATGGGATTCTGAGAAGGAAGTTGCTTAGAAAGAACCCATGGAGTGAATGTTGGGAGAGGGTGTCTAGGATGCAAAACAGGTGCAAAGATCCTGTTTGACTGGCGAAATCAGTGTAATAATTCTATGTGGCTTTTAGGAGAAGACCACAACAGAGAGAGAGAGAGAGAACGAGGTCTGGCAAGGCAGGGGTAGGTCGTTGAGAGGGAGGCTTGCTTATCTGATCTTGTTACATGTAATCTTCCAAGTTCTTTTGCACAGAGTGTGAGCAAATGTTTAGACTTGGGAAGACGTGCCATGATGTTTGTTTTGTCATGCAAAGTTCTGTGTAGAGGCAGTGGTCCTTGGGGAGGGAGCTATGTGACAGCTGGAGAATTAGCTCTCTGCCTAGGTCTCTGATCAGTGTCAGTTCTTGAGCGGGATTTGCTCTCTGGGAATTGGGCACTGGTGTTAGGCTGAGATTCCTAGAAGAAGGGATTGCTCATATGCTATCTGGCCAGCTATGTTCCAGGACTGAGGTATATGTGTAAATAAAACAAGTTACAAACAAAATATACCCAGACTCTATATCATGAATTTCTCCTCCCATGAGAAGTTGACTTGGAAAGCCCCAGACGTCAGCCTCTCTCCTCTGCGGAGCAGTAGCAGGTGTCAGAACGGGACACTGGTACCAGAAGAAGGGGCAATGATACATTTATTTCTATTTGGAAGAGCCAATGAATGCCCAAGGTTTAAAATTTCTAGAAATGAATGTGAAAGCTTGCCTTCTGTAAATGCCTGTGCCTTCTGTAAATGCCTGTGCCTTAGATTTAAAAGAATTTAAAGGGAGAAATAAAGGATGATTTTAACTGAAAACAGTTTTAATAGCTAGACTAAACCAAATTAAAATACCTAAAATGTGCAATCTCAGCATGATACAAAGAGAAACCCACATATCTTTGCATTGTTTAAATGGTGACTAGTGGATCAAGGAAGACTTAAAACCTTGTCGGGAATGTTTTAACAACCCCAGGGATTGTGAATATTTTTCTGATTTTGCTGGTTTAAAATTTAAACAAAAGACCATTCTGGTTAGGAAATAATGACTAATGGGTATGTTCTCAGAAGATGGCACTTCCTGGTTTAAATTTAATGAATAGGCATAAATAGGTATTAGTAAGCCACATAATTCTCTTCTGTTGCAGTGATCATCCCAGAGTGTAATGAATGTCTTTCCTTCTCTGGTGTTTCCCAAATTTGGTTCACGCAACTGAGTTACATGGGGTTGTTTCTTCATCTAAATGCTTTAAAGATTGATCTTTCTAAAGAAGTTTAAGAATTCCACCCACTTCCTGAAAATGTCTTCTCTCAAGGACGCCAAAGTACTTTCAAATAAAACAGTATGTGGAAACCTTTAAACGTTGTAGTGCTGAGGAGGGGGAGGTTTGCCTCAAGGTGATGGTGGTGGTGGTTCATCACTCTTATAGCACCTGAAAACATGGTAAGCGCTTTGTAGAACTTATAGTAGATATAGGGCAAATGAAAAACAAAGGGGTTGGAGAAGAGAGGCCAAGGGTTGTTATAACAAAAGCTGAAATAACTATCAGACTATCCTTTCCATCTAGTTAAGGTACTGAACTCGGACTCAAGACATCCAAGTTCATTTCCAACCTTTGTCAAAGACTTCCTGTGTGATGTTGGCCAAGTCCTTTAAAGTATCTGTACCTCAGTTCCCTATCATTTACATGGGAACAATACTATTTCCTTCGTCCATCTTATCTATTTACATTGTAAACTTTTCCAGGCAGGGACCATCTCTTATTGTGTGTCTGTAGAGTGCCTAACTTAGTTGGGAGCTCAAGGCACTACTGTAGTACAAACTAACTTATGATAATTGTGGTTGCTGACACAGTTAAGCACCCATCTTGATTTGATTTAATCTGACATTTTTCCTCTCTTGTCTCTCTCACACATGGGTACGACACAGTATAACTTCTCCAAGTTGGCTCATGGGCCCTACCAAATTCACAATCCATTTTGTTCAATTTCACGGTTAGAAGATTTAAAAAATTGTAAACTTCATGATTTCAGCAATTGAAATCTGAAATTTCAGCATGTTGTAACTGTAGGGGTTTTAACCCAAAAAGGAGTTTGGGAGGGAGTCACAAGATTATTGTAGAGGATGTTGTGGTACTGCTACCCTTACTTCTGCACTGTTGCCTGCAGCGCTGGGCCCTCAGCCGCCACTCTCCACCTGCCCAGCTCTGAAGGCAGCACAGAAGTAGGGGTGGCCATACCACGATCCACCTAAAATAACCTTGTGACCCTGTTGCAGCTCCTTTTTGGGCGAGGACCCCCAATTTGAGAAACACTGGTCTCCTCAGTGAAATCTATATAGTATAGGGTAAAAGCACACAAAAGACCATATTTCACAGTTCATGACGCATTTTTCATGGCCATGAATTTGGTAGGGTCCTACCCATGGGGATAGTTTCCATCCCAGATGGGCACAGACCCTTTATCAAGGACAATGAGAACAGATTATGTAGTTAGTTTAGGATTTGATGACTACTCAAACCACATTTGATTTGTATGTGATTCCAGCTGCTCTGGAACTGTTCAGATTCTGACCTTCCCCAAAGATATTTGTCTCAGACACCTGTGAGCACTAACTGATTGGTTTAAAATGTCAATGGTGTAAACATCTCAACCAGTTTCCTGTGAAGCCTACACTTTGGGCACTGGGGCAGAAAGTGTGAGTGAAAGTTTCCCTGTGACTCAAAGTAACCTTGTTAAAACTAATTCTAAACCATGTAAAGCCAATATACCTCAAAGAATGCTATATCTGGCTCTTCTGCGGCTACTCCAAGTAAGTGCCTAGAAACTGAACATTTGGAAGCTTAGAAAAGCGCCATGGGAAGCGTTAACTGGGAACACTGCAGAATCCGATTTGAACCAGTTGCAAACCAAACCAGCAGGGGCAAAGACAGGGTGTGTGTGTGTGTGTGTATGCCCAGTCCAGAGAAGTCCATGGAGTGGACTGAGCTGGAGTTGGTGTAATTTATATTGTTGAGAAAATTACAATTGATAAGCACATAACTTGTATGAAATCAGACTTCTTTGGAGGAAAAACAAATCCTCTCCTACCTCCTATTTCTTAGTGACTGTTTCCACAGCAATCCATTATGAGGTGATAACGGGAGGATTATGACTTGCTGGTGAATGGGCATACCCCTACAAGGTGTGTGGTTCTCTGCATGGCTTAGACTGCTCTGTCTGGACTTCCTCTTCTCCGTTTGTAGGAGACTAAAGGAGTTCAGCCAGTAGATCCATGATAAAAAGGATGAATGGCCATTTTTCCAGTGTGGAGGGGAAATATGTTGGTCATTAGGACTACTGTGACCTTAAGGGAGAATGATTGATTGACTGAGACGGAAGACTTTAGAATAAGGGAGCCTCCATCCCATATGCCAGACTAGGGAAATATTTGCATGAATCTCCAGTTTCCTTCTCAGTACATACTGGGCTTCAAATAAGTATCATCTAGTTTTGGGAATGGGAAGTGCTGGACTCATACCTGTGTAATTGTGTCTAATTGAGGAGAACAGGTATTGCCAGATTGGATCAGACCCAAGGTCCATCTAGTCCAATATTCAGTCTCTGACAGTGGCCAACACCAGATGCTATAAAGGAAGGTGTAAGAACCCCATAGTAGGCAGATGGAGAATAATGTGCCCCTCCTCCCCATATTAGGTCTCCTTCCAATTCTACTAGAGATTGGTTTACACCTTAAAGCAGAAGATTTAATATCCTTTCCACAAAATTTGTGATCATTGGTTATGATAGCTCAGGATGTTCTGGATACCCATATAAATGTCCAGTCCCTTTCTGAATTTTGTTAAGTTCTTGGTCTCTATTTCCTATGACAGTGAGTTCCACAGTTTAATTATACTTTGTGTGGGAAAAAGTATTTCCTTGTATTGGTTTTCAATTTCCCACCATTTAATTTCATTGATTGTTCCCTTGAGATTTTTGTGTTTATGAGATGAGGATAACTGAAGCTCCTGATCTATCTTATCTCTTGTTCATTATTTTATATACTTTTATCATGTCTCCTCTTATTTGTAGCCGTTGTAAGATAAACAATCCTGGTCTTTTCAATCTCTCTTTTTATATGAGAACTTTTCCCGTCCTTGATCATTCTTGTTACTGATCTAAATGGTGTTCAAATAAAGGAAACATCTATTTTGAGACAGAGTTATGCACACAGTATTCCAGATGAGGCTTTACAGAACACTATAATATTCTTCGAATTATTCACCATTCCAATTCTTATGCATCCCAACATTTTGTTTGCTTCTTTGACTGCAGCTGATCTTTGAGCAGAGGTTTTTATTGATCTTTCTGCAGTGATTCCCAAGTCCTTTTCTAGGGTTGATACAGTTAATTTAGAAAGGGCTAAATTAGTAAGAGCTAACAGTAGTTTAATTTTTTTCCCTCCAAAGTGCATTATTTTGCATTTACCAACACTGAATTTCATTTGCCATCATGTTGCCCATTAACCTACCTTGTTTAGGTCTCGCTGAAGTTCCTCACAGTCCTCTCTGGCCCTGACTAGCCTAAATAACTTCATCTGAAAATTTTTCTACTTCACTGTTCATTCCCATTTCCAGATCATTAATAAATATTACAGCTACAGGACCTCTTTGCCTCCATAACTATTAACTTCTTTAATAGCCTCTTGTGTGGGATATTGTCTTTGTAAACAGTCACCCTGAGCCAAATCTGTGGTGTTACTCCACTGGAATTAGTGGAGTTACATCAGATATACACTTGGCCTGTTCACTTTTAATTTTAAATGGTCAAGTGTCTTCTCAAATATTTAAGAACAAAGTGCTATCTCATACTATCACTATATGAGAGAAATAGATTGGGGTGTGTTTTCTCCTTGGAAAGAAACTTCCTGGAGCAAAAATATCTTTCCTATGGAAAGATAAACACATGTAGAATGTCCATCAGCTGACACTAATGAATTATAATAGAATCAAAAAAAGATATTTGGAGAAAATAGATTAAAACATAAATATTTTGGCAGTAAGAGCTATTTGCCTGCAAAATCTTGTGGCTAATGATTTATCTAAAGGGCTGTCCATGGGATATGAACCCCTGTTCCCACACCTGGGGCAATCTTAGATTACAATGAAAAATAGATTTATATTTTGCCTAACGGGTCTTGAAATCATAAAACAAACTGACACCTTTGATCGATTTGAAATGTTCCCCACTTACAGACTGAAACACCCTGTTGGAATATCAGCAGCCACAAACTTGCAAGATAGCTGCAATTGCAATGACTTTTGAAGGACCAATTAACTTCAGAAGGGGTGATTTGACAGTTATGGTCTTGTAGGAGTAGGAATAGATAGAGTTTATCTGAAGATAAAAGGAAAAAGATATTTTGTGGGGGTGGGATGGCTCACAGGTGGAGTATTTCTGCCTACATTTTTGAAGGCCTCAGTGTAGTCCTTTTAAACCAATCTATTAGAGGAGCTTCTGTGGCCTCTGTTACCAGAGCATCTGAGCACTGCACAGTCTTTTAAGGTATTTATTCTCACAACCCTGTTAGGAAGGGCAGAGCTCTTATCCCCATTGTACAGTTGGAGAATGGAGGCACAAGGAACCAAAATCATTTGCCCAGGGTCACACAAGGAGTCTGTGAAAAAGCAGGGAATTTAATCCAGGTTTTTCAGGTCCCAGGCTAGTGCCCTAACTACTGCTCGTCCTTCCTCTCCTAACTCAGGGTGAAACTTGGGCATACATGGGATTTTAACTGGTGCACAAGACTTGTTGGTCTGAAGCACAAAATAAGCTGAGTTCATTTTTTGGGAGTCACTGGGAACTAGCCCAAACCATTCATAGGAATACTGGACATGCCATTGTCAGTTCCCGTTTATTTCTCCATGTGCCTCTGTTAAGCAAGAGAATATGTAAAACACAGAGTTTGGAATCTTGGCTATTATTTCCCTGTCCCCTATGTAATGACACCCAGAAAGCCCCACATCTAATAGAAGGAGCCTGATTTTTGTTGCCAATCTTATCTATGAACATCTCCACATCATCTAACCAGCATCAGTAGCTTGTATATTTCAGTCTCTGGGATTCTCTCTTTAATTCTTATTGAAATCTGGCTCCTCCTTCTCAATTTGTTAAGGTAAAAGAGATAATTATTTAGGTATCCATAGGATTAGATAGTCGGGTGGGGGAGAGGAAATAGGAATATCCTATACCTTCTTCTGTTATTCACTCAATTAAAACTTCCTTAAGTCGGTTCTTCTTACCCTTCCATTTATATTGATTGTTAGGAATTTAAAAAAAAAGACGATCATTTCAGAGAACAGCTGTCAGATAGAAGTGCTTGCATACAAGGCACACGTCATTTTTTGATTGGGAAAGATAGCTGCATAAAACTGGGTTTATTTGGAGGTAACAGTTGTTGTTTGTATTAGTTTTGGTAGTCTTCTATTACATGCTTGTGCTTTTCTTTTATAATATACTGTAAATGTACTATCCTTAATAGTGGTGTGTGTTCCTTCACCAGTGGTTGGAGGTGTTAATTTGTAATGTCAAAGTAATATTGCTATCTTATTGGAGATTATTAAATAAAAGCATTTTAAGAGCGAGCTGTGTTCCTGGTGCCATTACGGATAGGGCCAAATCTTGCTCACTGTGATTGCACAAGTAGTTCCATTAAAACCAACCTGAGTGGTTGTGTGAGTAAGATGATCTTTGGCTCATGCCGCTCACTTCAGCTGAACCTGAAGATATGTAACTAAAGCTTATGCTGCTCTGATAGAGAAATGGGAAGATTGTGGATGTTACAGTATTTAAAAACATTTGGTAATTTTCTCCTTTCACAGTAATTATAAGATCTAAAGATAATTTTTAATGTCTCCACAAGATCCAATTACAATAAAAAGAATAAAACCAAGGCATAAGTTATTTATCTGCAGAAATCAGCTATAAAAGTGAAATAGTCTTCATGCAGCTCCACCTGTTGGTTATAAAGCATGTTCTTCTAAAGGCAATTATTTTGTTATTCCTCTGTCCTCATTTAAAATCAATTTTTTAAAAAAATTGTTCATTCATTGATGTGCAAATGCCTTCTTAAAAGGTGAAGTAGAGTCCAGTCTATTTGGTGGAATTAATGTATTGTTGATCATGACTTAAAGTAAACATTCAGATTTTCCTGTATATCAGACTCAAACCAGTAAGTTACTAAAGAGGTTGTCTTTGTCCTACATGTAGAACTCAATCCTGTAGCCCTTACTCGTATGAGCAACTACATTGAAGTGGCCTTCAAGACCATATAAAATCACACATGACATCCAAGGTGTCTGTTGTTTAGCAGGAGTTCAGAGACTCTCTGTGTCTGTGGAAGAGTTGCAGAGATATTTTCTAATTGGAAAGGCATCCTATAAATCCTCAGGTAAGAGGAGGAAGGCTGGTCTTGCGGCTAAAGCACCAGTCAGGTGTAACAGAGTGGTCTGTCCCCTTCAAGGGCAGCAGAGGGACTGAGGCCAGCCAGCCCTGTTTCAAGGGATGGTGGCCCCTTTAAGAACAGGCAATTCTGGGAAGGATCACCATGCCAGGTCAGGAATTTGTGGGGAGAGTGCTGCCTCACCCATGTGACTGCCTGCTGAGGATGATAAAGCAGGCTCAGACCCATGGAGCCTGGCGTCAGGAGAGACCTGAAGGAGCCTCTCCTATGGCTGAACTAGGACAGTGGTGGCCTGGGTAGTCTGGCAGGGTCCAAGCATAGCCCCAGGATGGAGGGCTCTGAGACCCTCAGTGCTGCCTACTCTTGTGATTTCTCCCTCTGTCCCCCTGAGTGACCGGGTTTTGGCTGGGGCTGGAGCCAGTCCTGCAATGATTCAAAAAGCTCCAGCCCGCTAGTAAATTTAAGCTCTGCCAGAGCATAACCAGTCAAGGCTACTGCAGGCCTTCCCCTTCCCCTCGGTAACCTGGCACCATTCCCACAAAAAGAGAGAAGGGAGCAGAAAGAGTCCAGCAGCTCATGGCAGCTCTGTTCCCTCCTCTCAGCCTGTGAGCAACAGGGGGTGGATGGTTCCTCTGAAGGTGAACAAAACTCTGCAGGGAATGGGAGCAGGGCTGAGGGGACAGCAGTGATTTGGAGGTTAAGGAACAGAATTAATTGCTGGACAGGGACAGGTGAAAGTGGGAGTCAGAGCTCCTGCAGCAGGGGCTAGAATCACTATACCCAATGCATGTGGGACAGTTGGCAACACCAATTGTCACGCACTGAAGATGGGTATGGAGAGTGCAAAAATCATAGACAAACCAAACCCACCCTACAACATAGCTTCTTTTTAAAAAAAAATCTTTTCAGACTCTGACTCATGATTTGTGAACCTTTGTCATTGTCAGTACTGCTCTGCTCCATGGGAGGAGGAGTCTGAGCCCAGGGTCTGGGGCTAGTAACAGGCTTAGGGGAAGGTCTCTCCAGGGAGGCCGGGGCGAGGTGGGAATAGCAGAGTTCCCTTGCTCAGAGGGAGAGCCAAGGCAGACAGGACTTGAAGCAGGAAGGATGTGAGCCTGAAAGGGCCAACTGTGTTTACTGGATGAGCACCTGAAAAATTAGACCTGAGAAAGGGAAATGCTATGTTTATTTTTAAAATTCCTGGACTGATGTGAGTGGATTGGAGTGAAGAGCCAGCCAAGAGGGAAACTGATTCAAGCAATCTCCTGGGGCATGCAGAGGGTGGCATGCTCTATGCCTGCACCCTGCATTACCCAGCTTTGCTGCAGGCTTCTTGTATGACCTTGGGCAAATCATTCAATCCCTCTGTGGCTCATTTTCCCCCTCTGTAAAACTGGAATAATGATACATCCCTTCCTCACAGGTTGTTGTGAGGATACATCCATAAATGCCCAGGAGGAGCTAAAATGATAGTGATGGGGCCGTATAGGTTTCCAGAGAAGAGCCTACAATGGCTGTCCTTTACTCTTGCCTGGCATTTCACCATTCAATATTGTCTGCAGGCAATGGAGCTGTCACTAACAAATAATATTATGCTTGGTATTGGCAATGCACTTTGCAAATTACAAGAATAGTTTAATTTCATTAAAAGTCTGGCTTTTGTGTGGAATTTGAGTGACAACAGAAACATTTTGAGGCATAAAATGTCTCAAGTTTTGAAGTTTGAAAATATAAAAGGACAGATTATGGGAGTGAAATATGCAAACTTCCTCATGTTTCAGTGGAATCCAGCCATTTTATGAAGAGTTGAATTTTATGGCTACAAAATATGGAATAGAATAAGAAACTGGGTATTTTTTCTGCAAAACTTATGGGGCGAAAATATTCATCATATTCGCATAGCACTCCAATTTTGCTTACACAGACAGAAAAACACAGAGGCAGCCACTGCTTTTTCCCTAGAAAAGGATAATGAAACTGCTTTTAAAGATCTTACTTTGCTGGGTGTACGGCTAACAAGAGGGAAGGAAAGTAAATAACAAAAAGTGGTGAGAATTAAATGGAGCAAGGCTGGCATTGGTGGAACAACTGTGGAAGATCTGCATCTTGTTACTGTCTGCATACCCATGCAAAAAGTAGCTTGAGCTAAACACTTGATATTGGATCTCTGTTCTAAGAAAGATCTATCAACAATTTCCCAAGCACATTTAATTGCACAGGGTATTTCTTCAGATACCCAGTGACCCAGGATTGCCTAGCCTGTTTTCATGGTCTCCTAGTCACAAATACACAGTCTGTTTTATTTTCATCACATGTCCTTTAATCCTCAGTTTCCAAACATGACAGGACGTAGCACAGGTATACAGCAGGAGACGCCTTTCATTAAACTTCTCTCCTCCACCCAGCTCACCCGCTGAGCTCCCCCCTTACTTCCTCTTCCTCTCAATTATAGATCCTCCCCATTACCCTGAGCCAGTTAATTAATTAGCCCATCAAGTGTCAGTAACACCCCCGCACCACCACAAACAGGTTGGTTGATTCTAATTAAATCTTCAGCCTTCTCTGTGCTCCAGCAAGCTCAGTGAACAGAGTGCTACTGCCGAGCACTCTGTCACAGGGACCATGACTTCAAAACCAAGTTAATCCCACCCAGTTTCTCAACTGTTTTTGCTGGCCGTTTCTCTTCCGCACACACGTAGGTAGTTGTCTTTAGTGTAGTGGCCCCTGGAATGACTCACTGTATATATTACAGATCTTGGTATTTTGTTACCAAATAGATTTTACTGTAGAAGCAATATACGTAGGGACAACTGGCAATTCCGTGCACTATTACAGGAACAGTTTTGTTATGGTATTATGGCCACTACCCATAAGCATTTGAGTCTGATTCTCCTCTCTCAGCAGTTTTACACCAGTGTAATTCAATTGACTTCAGCATGAATTCATAGATTCTAGGACTGGAAGGGACCTCGAGAGGTCATCGAGTCCAGTCCCCTGCCCTCATGGCAGGACCAAATACTGTCTAGACCATCCCTGATAGACATTTATCTAACCTATTCTTAAATATCTCCAGAGATGGAGATTCCACAACCTCCCTAGGCAATTTATTCCAGTGTTTAACCAGCATAACTACTCCTGATTTACCCCAGTGTAAGTAAGAGGAGAATCAGACTCTCTGTGTTATGTCTGGCACCTGCTTACCTCCTTTGGTTTTCTGAAATAGAAAATTTGAATATTTGTACCACACCAAGTACTGAAGCTGTCACTAGCTGCGAAACTTGTTAGACTATACACAGGAGTACATATTAGGAGTAGCCTAATTCCTGGATTTTGCTGGACCAATAAAATTTATTGTGGTACACAGCAAATGGCTTCCTCCGGGATTTCTTTACATCAGCTCTGAATACCACCCACAAGTTCTGATCATGGTTTTGTTAACTCAGTGGTAGCAATTCTTAACTCATTTATTTCTCACGCTTCCTTTCCATGCAGTTGTAAACACATTATACTCAGTTCTGTCCACACACAGCTCCTAAGGACCGTGTAGAGATTTGCACAAATGTATCTCAGGGTAGATGCCCACTCACTGAGCTCAGTTTGCAGCTACAAAAGGGACAGGATCCCCATTCTCTTCCAATTTTCTCCATTTCCCAGAATCTTTATACAGAGTAACTGGTTATTTTTATAGCATCAATTTTTCCCATAAAACATGGCCCCTGTCCTATTTCCAGAGATCTGCTGGCGAGGTAGATGATGCTAGTCTACAAAAATACTTTAGTATAGTAAGGCGCTACTATGAGTAGATAATGTTTGCAGACCAAAATAATCATGTTAATTTCATATCTATTTAATAGTCAGGGAGAAAAAAATCAAAGTCTGGCAAAAGAAAACACCCAAAAGCATCAGACAAAATCCCCCTCTTTATTTTGAAGAACAGAAAAATTTAAAGCAGGAATAAATGATTAATTCTAATCCCATACATTCAAAGCAGGAAAGGCATAGATTATTAGCGACTTTTCCAAACATGACAGGTGTTGACAGCTTAGTCTTTTTTTATTACCTCAGTTTTCTTTGTATGCAGAGAGAGAACTTACACTACAGAAAGTGTTAATGTCTTCACACTTTCTTACATTTTTAACCACATAATTCATGTAAAGCCATTACAAGATGAGTCATTTCTTTCACAAGGTTAGTGTGTCTGTTTATAGATCTGTGTGTGGTTGTAATTTCAATATTTGCATGAAAGGAAAAGCAGATCTGCCTTGAGCTGGTGTTAATGTTTATTCAGTATTACAGTCACTCCTAGGGGCACTAAGTGCGAGGTACTGTATAAACACACACTAGGAGACAGATCCTGGCCCGCTGAACTAACAATCTAAATAGACAAGACAGACAAAAGGTTAGAAAGGGAAAACATAGAGATACTATGTTATAGATGGGGAAATGATTTTGCCTTGCAGTGAATTGTAGGGTCATATTATTCCTTATTTGGACAGGCACCAAGTAATCACAAAGTATTATGAATTTTGGCTTGAATAATTATAAAAGTATATTGCTCATTATCCAGATTCTTAAAATTTTCGCACCAGTAGCAAACAACCCATAGGCTTAAATGTATTTGACCAGCTTGTTTGGCAAACGCTTCAGAATAATGAATGTTAAAAGAAATTTGCTTTGTGAAAGATTAAAGTACCAAATAAGGTGCTAATTTCCTAACAAACATTATTCATAATGAATAATTCAAACAGCTTTGATGTTTCCTAATTATATTGATCAATCTTATGTGTGATGTGGAATGAAAAATTTAGAGGAAATACAGATATGTCATGAGTCTTCCTTTGTGTCCTTAACTAATTCCGTAATTTACAAATAATTTAATTTAATTCAACAGCATGATCTTCCTATATAAATCTTCCACCAGATTAGTGGCATCTGAAATCTACATAATCCTCTCTACTTCAGATCATTCAGCATTTTATCTACAAATGCTGTCTGATTTAGATACATGCGGTTTCCTAAAATAAGGGTACCTTACCCCATGTTTCCAGCATCTCACTGCACAGTACACACTGCGCAATAAAAATTATCCATCTATAATTTGTAAATTTTCCTCCCTAAGAACTATGCCATGTAAATTAATTAGAGTAGGACTGCTGCCTGGTTAACTGAGCACCTGATATACAGAAATTGTAATTTATGGGTTCTGCCTGTAGATAGTGGTGAACTGAACCATAATCAGTTTGCACAATTTTTTCCAATGGATGGGCTATAGGGAGAATGCCATTATTTGGAAAGCAATTTGCAAGCAACTACTTGTATTTTTGCTGGCTTCTTTCTCCTTCCTCTATTTCTTGATTCTGTATCTTGCAGTAATTGCATAGACTTCAATAAAGTAAAAAACTTTCTAACAATGTTCCCAAGGTTTTTTTTTAAATTCTGGGTCACATCCTTAGGGGGTGTTTGTTGGTGTAGCTCTGAAGTTGATGGAGCTGTCAATTTATACCAGCTGAGGATTTGGAGCTCAGTGATTGAACTTTGCAATTTTTCTAGAATACTTTTTTTTATTTTTTTTAAAGCAAACCTCCAGGATATTTTAACAGGGGCAAGTTGGCAGGTCAGGAGATCATTTAGTGGTATCTGCAAATTATTTTAAATGATGTATAATATATCTAAGATAAGTAATGCAGATCAATAAAAGAAGTGGTAAGAAATAACAATACTTTTTCTTTGTGTGTGTGTGTTGGAAAGTAAATCCCAAATGACCTTTAAAAGCCATCAGCAAAAGGGGGTGAAAAGGGGAAGACAAGTAATGCAAGCACACAGCTTATTTAACTTTCCTCGTCCATTTTCTCTCACACTAAAGCTAAATGTTCACCAACTAATGTGATTCCATACAGGACTACTAAGTAGACTGCACTCTGTTAGAATTACTACACTCTGTTAGAATTACTATTTATTTGCAGGAAGATTCAAAACAGTAAGTATGTGGAACTTGAACTGCTTACTGAAGTTTTTCAATAGGACCAGGTGTTAGGAAGTTTTTATGTGGTGTGCACTTAGTCTAAATGTTACTTGCCTGCCTTATATGTACAATTTCTCCCTCAGACAAAATATTCAGTTTCATCACAGGATAGAACGAACAAACAAACATTTGGTGCCAGTTTGTTCCTACTGTTCTCTTATAACCATTCAGAGCATGCTGAATGACTGAACACAGCACAATAAAACCAAACACAACCCAGGATGCCTTGTGAATGTTGAATAATAGTGCCTGATTCTGCCACTAAGCTGCTTTTTTCAGAGATTTTTCTCATCTGCTAGATGGAAGTATTAAAACATTACTACTTTTGTAACATGCTGTGTTTAAGTTTGACTTTGATTTCACAGTGACGTAAGTTAGGAGTAACTCCATTTAAGTCATTAGAGTGATACTGGTGTAAAATCAGTGTAAAGGGAATAAGCTGAAGATCTCACATCCACAACAGACCCTTCAGGGAAAATTCACCATGCAGAAGGCACAAAGAGGCCAAGTTAAACAGTAATCATATTGTAAGATTTGTAGATCAAACTTCTGTGCTGTTAGGCTGAGGCCTTAGATTTTGTTGTTCTTTGACATAACTAATTTCCAAACAAATTAACATGTGGAAGATGGAATAAAGGAAGGAGTCATAAATATATTTTTGTCATTCCTATTCTGATATGTGCACTTCATTCCACTGTTTAACATAAAATATGTTCTATGCAAACCTGGTTAAACCACCGAACCCCTGGCAAATTGACAAGAGAGAGAATTGGTAGAATTGATGCTGCTACTTTATTTTTAGTTCAATCCAAGGCATCTAAGTATAGCTGGATTCTCTGGACTTTGTGTATGCTGAAAGAAAGTGTTTTTTTCACCTATACATGTTATGAAGCTAATTATGATAGAGATCAATAATTAAAAAGGCTCTTTCATCTGAAGCAGAGTTATGCATATAGGCAAACCATAAAGTAATGCATGCTGGAGGAAATAATTTGAATTACTCATGCCCCTTCTAAGGTAACTATGTCAACTCAAGAAAAAGTCCTTCAGGCCAAACTGGAGTGTTGCTGATCAGAAAGGAGAAACGCATCAAAGAGCAGGTCAAGACGTTTGATGACCATACAAATTTGGTTGATAAAGGTAGTGGTGTTGATGTAATCTATTTAGACTTCTATAAGGCATTTGACTTGGTGCTGTATAATATTTTGTTCAAAAAACTGGAAAGATACAAAATTAACATGGCACATATTAAATGGCTTAAAAGCTGGCTAATTGATAGGTCTCAAAAATGCAGTTGTAAATGTTGAATTCTCATTGAGTTGGGGGCGTTTCTAGGGGGGGTCCCGCAGGGATTGGTTCTTGACTCAATGCTGTTTAACATTTTTATCAGTGACCTGGAAGACAACATAAAATAATCACTGATGAAGTTTGCAGATGAGCCAAAAATTGGGGAGTGGTAAACAATGAGAGAGACAAGTCACTGATAATATGACCGGGATCGCTTGGTAAGCTGGGCACAAGCAAAAAATATGTTGCAATGTGGTTAAATGTATACCTCTGGGGAAAAAAGAACATGGGCCACATAGGCCACACTTATAGAGTGGGAACTCTATCCCGGGAAACAGTGTCTGAAAAAAAAATTGGGGATCATGGTGGAACGTGAGTTCCCGGTGTCACACTGTGGCCAAGATGGCTAATATCCTTGGTGTCACTCTGCTGTAACAGAATGCTGAGAGCAGGGGCTGCTCCAGGCACCAGCACGCCAAGCGCGTGCCTGGGGCAGCAAGCCACGGGGGATGCTCTGCCGGTCACCGCGAAGGCAGCAGGCAGGTTGCCTTTGGCGGCATGCCTGCGGAGGGTCCGCTGGTCCCGCGGCTTCAGCAGACCTCCCACAGGCGTGCCGCCGAATCCGCGGGACCAGGGACCTCCCACAGACAAGCCACCGAAGGCAGCCTGCCTGCCGTGCTTGGGGCGGCAAAATACCTCGAGCTGCCCCTGGCTGAGAGTCAGCCACTGACCCAGCACTCAGGTCATTTAAGCACAAACTAGTTCCCCCAGAGAAGCCCTGATTGAGAGGCAGATGATTTAATTACCTAATCAGACTGTGGACTGATGGGCCAAAGGAAAGCTAACTCTGGCTGGTGAGATCACTGGAGAAAGGGCTAAAGATAGAAGGGTACTGTGGTTAGAAACACTGGATTGTTACAGTGGCTTGGTTGTGGAAACATCAATAAAACTCAGAGGTGTTGACAAGAGGCGTCCAAGGCTGTTTGTGAAGGACCCTAGGGCAGGAGAAGAGCCTGCCCTGTTACGGATGCGTAAGCAATGGGATCTTGAGTAGGAGTAGAAAGGTTATTTTACCTCTGTATTTGGCACTGGTACAACTGCTCCTGGAATACTGTGCCCAGTTCTGGTGTCCACAATTCAAGAAGGATGTTGATAAATTGGAGAGGGTTCTGAGAAGAGTCATGAGAATGATTAAAGGATTAGAAAACATGCCTTATAGTTATAAAATCAAGGGCTCAATCTGTTTAGCTTAACGAAGAGAAATTTAAGAGGTGACTTAATAATTCATAATGAGACCCTCAATCTAGCAGAGAAAGATATAACATGATCCAATGGCTAGAACTGATAATTCAGACAGGAAATAAGGTGTAAATTTTTGACAGTGAGGGTAATTAACCATTGTAACCATTTACCAAGGGACATGTTGGATTTTCCATCACTGAACATTTTGAAGTCAAAATTGTATATTTTGGGGTTTTTTCTTCTTTTTTTTCCCCTAAAAGATCTGCTTTAATAATAATTCTGGAGAAATTCTATGCATTACACAGGAAGTCAGACCTGATGATCACAATGGTCCCTTCTGGCCTGAGAATCTATGAATTGTCTCCACTTTTCATCGAAGGCATATTGCCCACTTCGTGAAAGTTATGTGATGTCTTGGGATCTAGTTTGATTCCTCACTAAGTTTGGATGTCCAAGTAGCATCAGTTTTTAAAAATGCCTTTTCACCTCCAGCTTGCTAGGAAACTTTGTCCTTTCCTCTCAGCTGAGGACTTGGCCACATTGATCCCTGCATTTATCACCTGCAGGCTGGATTACTGTAACTGATTGTATCTGAAGCTGAAGTTGAAGATGCACAGGCTACAACTGGTAGACAATATGTCTTGCCTTTTCCAGGGCTTAGACCACTAGTGAGCACATCATGGCTGTGCTCAAATCCATCCACTGGCTCGTAGTCAGATTCTGATGACAGTTTAAGGCAGGGGTCCTCAACGCGGAGCATGCGGGCACCATAGTGCCCACGGGGGCATTTAATTGTGCCTGTGCCCTGTCCGGCGGTCGAGCATCTGCCAAAATACCACAAAAATTCAGCAGCATTTTGGCAGCGATGCCTCTGGATGATGCTGCTTGCCGCTGACAAGCAACGTCATCCAGAGGCGTTGCCACCGAAATGCCACCGAAATTCTGTGGCGATGCCTCTGGATGACACTGCTTGTCGGTGGCAAGTGGCATCATCCAGAGGTGTCGCTGCCGAAATGCCACTGAATTTTGGCGGCATTTCAGCAGATGCTTGACCGCTACCACGGTCCTTCGTCTGGTACCCACCAGACAAAAAGGTTGGGGACCACTGGTTTAAGGTCTTGAGCCTAACTTTCAAAGCAACTAATGGATCAAGCCGCAGCCACATCAGCTGCTGAATATCTATCTGTGAACCATTGTGACAGCTGATCTTCTCTGAAATAATGCAGAAGCCAAAGCGTAGGAGAGCTGTGGACAAAGCATTCTTGGTCAAGGGGTTCTTGCTATGGAACAGTCTTCCAGAGGAGATCAGGCAAATCTAGACTCTTGCCATTCTGAGAAAATGTAGCAAAACCTTCCTCTCTGAGAGAATAAAATCATAGGATTGGAAGGACCTTGAGATGTCATCTAGTCCAAGGGTGGAGAGTTGTAGAGGCCTGTGATGCCTGAGCTCCAGCAAATTCAGGGCCTGGGGAGCCCAGGTCCACCAATGTTCATGGCCGGGTCTCTCCCCTGGCCTCACCTGCCACCCCTGCGTGCCTCCCCTGGAGCATCCCGCAGCCCCGCCTGCTGCCCCTGTACATCTCCCCCAAGTATCCCTGCCTGCCCTGGGCAACGGGTGGCTTCCCCCTGCAGCTTTGTGCTGCACTCCCTCACAGGCCACAGCCACTGTCGGCTACAAGGAAGTGGTGCTGGGGGTAGGCTGAGGCAGCTGCTGCACCTATGGAGGGAGGAGGCACATGGCTGCCCCCCCACCCAGCAGGTGACTCCGAGTCCACTCCAAGGTGTGGGGAGGAGGGGTTATCCTGGCTGGACCTCCTGAGCAGCAGCCTGGGGGGGCTTGGGTGAGTGTAATGCCAGGGAGGAGGAGGGGGAGGGCCCCCTGACCCCGCTCCCCCTGAGCTTGCTGCTGCCAGCAGGGAGAGGGCTGGGGGGAATCATCCTCTCTGGCCCCCCACCCTAGTCCCAGGGCAGCCTGCCTGCTGCACCTCAAACTCCTCATGCCCAGCCCCACACCCCACACCTCTCCCATATTCCAGCCCAGAGCCTGCAGCCAGCACCAACTCCCTGCCCCAGAGCCTGTACCGAGCACCCAAACACCCTCCTGCACCTGGAACCCCAAACCTCCTCCCACACCTCAACCCCCTGTCCCAGCCCACACCCCAAACTCCCTCCCAGAGCCTGCACCCCAAACTCCTTCCCACAGCCTGCCACCCTCTTGCACCCCAACCCCCTGTCCGAGCCCAGAGCCCACAACCAGCGCCCAAACTCCGTTCCAGAGTCCACACCCCTCCTGCACCCAAACTTCCAGAGCCTTAGGCAGGTGGGGGGGGGTGGGGTGCCTGTTCTGGGCACCACCAAAAATTACACAAACCTGCCACTCCTGATCTAGTCCAGTCCCCTGCACTCATGGCAAGAGTAAGCATTATCAAGACCATCTCTGACAGGTGTTTGTCCAACCTGCTCTTAAAAAGCTCCAATGATGGAGATTCCACAACCTTCCTAGACAATTTATTCCAGTGCTTAACCACACTGACAGGACGTTTTTCCTAATGTCCAATCTAAACTGCAATTTGCTTGCTGCAATTTAAACTCATTGCTTCTTGTCCTATTCTCAGAGGTTAAGGAGAACAATTTTTCCCCTCCTCCTTGTAACAACCTTTTATGTATTTGAAAACTGTTACCATGTCCCCACCTTCAGTCTTCGCTTCTCCTTATGGATCATGATTTCTAGACCTTTAATAATTTTTGTTGCTCTTCTCTGGATTTTCTCCAATTTGTCCACATCTTTCCCTAAAATGTGGTGCCCAGAACTCGATGCAATACTCCAGTTGAGGCTTAGTCAGCGCAAAGTAGAGCAGAAGAATTACTTCTTGTGTCTTGCTTGCAACACTCCTGCGAATGCATCCCAGAATTAGGTTTGCTTTTTTTTTTTGCAATAGTGTTACACTGTTCATTCATATTTATACTCTTATTTTGACTGTGAGACTCACAATATGAGCACTCTTTTTATTCCCAAATTCATGCTACTTCACCCCTAGAAGCTCCCCTAAAACCAAACAAACAAAAAACTCTTCCTAAAGTGGTGTTTTACCCTGAATAGGGACAAGTGCCAGACAGTCCATTAAGCCCATTAAGGACTTGGCTATTATTACTGATTTTTATGTGGAAGATGCTCAGATACTCCAGTGATGAGGGCAGGATAAAACCCATATATATAGGAGGAATAGGATGGAAAATATTAGAATGCCATTATGTAAATGAAAGCTATGCCCTTACCTGGAATGCTATGTTCATTCTGGTCACTCCATCTCCTAAAGCAGTGTTTCCCAAACTTGTGATGCAACTTTCGTAGGGAAAGCCCCTGGTGGGCCGGGCCGGTTTGTTTACCTGCTGCATCTTCAGGTTCGGCCAATTGTGGCTCCCAGTGGCTGCGGTTTGCTGCTCCAGGCCAATGAGAGCTGCGGGAAGCAGTGGCCAGTACGTCCCTTGGCCCACTTCCAGCACTTCCAGCAGCTCCCATTGGCCTGGAGTAGTGAACCGTGGCCAGTGGGAGCCACGATTGGCTGGACCTGAGGACGCGGCAGGTAAACAAACCGGCCTGGCCCACCAGGGGTTTTCCCTATGCAAGCGGCATCCCAAGTTTGGGAAACACTGTCCTAAAGAATATAGCAGATATAAAAGGAATTCAAAAAAAGGTGACAAGAATTATACAAGACATAGGAATCCTTCAGATGGGAAGACCTAGAACACTTTCTCTAAGAGAGACATTAAAAGGTGTATAACAATGAGTGGTATTGAGAAAATAGATTGGCACCTTTTATTCACTATCTCCTAATACAAGAACCAAGGAACATTCAGTGAAATTGATATGTGGCAAATTCAAAACTGACAAAAGGAAACAATTTTTCAAATAATTCAGTGCTAGTGTGCGGGGTTTCTTAACACAAGGTATCCTTGAAGTGAAGAGTTCAGCAGGATTCAAAAAGATTAGACATTTAGATAGATAACAAGAATATCAGAGGTAAAATAGTAAATATTTTTCAAAGAGTGTTGCCAAGAGAATTTAGGCTCCTAAGTGGCTTAGGCATGTGCCAAAATTTTGCTTTATGTTTATAATAATGCTTATTGGGTGTAAAAGCTTTGTTTTGCAGTAACATATTTCTGGAGACCACATTTGGCCCAATCTTCTGAACTACTCTATCAGGAAAAAAAACAACCCACTGAGTTAACTAGGGAGGAGCATTGTGCAACATTAATGCACTTTTGTATTTCTGTTTTTTATAGTCTTAACACTTGTGTAAATTGTTACCGCCCTTCTTGTTCTTTAATGAATCAAATAATGTTGCTGGCTGGTTAGTCAAAACATAACCTGCAAAGCACAGAGAGAGCAGCATTGGGATTCTGATCACGTAACCTAGAAGAAACTGAGAGAAGGATTTATTTTTTACTTTGCTCATTTCCTCCACCCCCTCCACCTCAGCGTGTTCTGTGATAGTGATGATTCACCTGCAAAGCTACTGCAGCATATAGGTATTGCAATATATTATTTGTATCCATTCTTCATTCTTGTCTACTCTTGCTGTGATTTGGCATCTGCTTAATGATACCTGTTGATTTTTATCTGGTTCTGTAAATTATATTATACTTACCAGCCTAACCAATGATTATTCTGTGAGTGAGTGAACCTGCTATTTTAATTTTTTTTCTACTTAGTAAGTGTCATTACAGGTGTGGTTCGTTGTAGTGGCTTCTGTTGATATTTTCATATTTCTTTCCCATTCTATTCCCCATCATTGGACTGTAAGAAAGAAACAAGGAAATTAACTGTTGTGATTTAAAAAGATGCAGTTTGAGCTCACTCCTATAAAGTGTTGTACATTCTGGTCCTGATCCAGCAAAACAACTTTAAGCATGTGAGCAATCCCATTGACTCCACTGGGCCTATGCATGTGCTTAAAGTTAAGCATGTGCTTAAATGCTTTGCGGGATCAGGTAAGAGTGGTCAGCACCTTGTAGAATCAAGTCCTTTTCAAGTATGAACTTCTTGGATTCTGATGGAATGTGGCACAGGAAATCAACACCTTACATTGCTATAATTGTTTTCTTAAAATAGCTGAGCTGTTGCACAGTAATTTATTTTGCTTTTCTATACTAATGAAAATAAATTCACTTGAGAGAACTCAGAATTTCAGCAAGATATCACTTTTTATGTTCAGTTCCTCAAGGTATTATTCATAAGCAAAGTTCCAGCACCAAATTACCCTGTCTTTTTTATTTCCAGAAAAGTGAAAAAATCTTGAGGAAAAATGCTGTAGATTTTAATAGAAAATCCTAATCTTTCTACATGTGCAATCATGTACTCAGATAAATAATACCACTAACTATTTCAGATGCAACATTGCCTCTGTACAATTGAAGGACACACACACATGAAAAGACATCTCAGCTAAATACATTCTCCTTTAGACCTGGAAACCTCAGTAACCTGTTCTTTTATTTCAGCAGTTGTCTCTCAAAGAAGATTCAAAAGGCTGAACATTTTCTCATTTTAAATTGTACTGTGAATGTTCAAAATCATCTTCAAACACCCCTTTTACATATATATAATTTAAAGGAAGTATTGAAAAGAAGAAATATCAACCATTAAAATGCACAAAGTGAACCTCTCTTCGTATGCCTTAAACATATCTTGGGCCTACAGAGACACAATGGTTTTGTGTAAATATTTCTCTGGTTTTTTTTTTTTCAACACAGCTAAATTAGGCTTTTGAGTAAAGGGTTGTTAATATCATGCAACTTGCACTCATGTGATATTTATTCTGAAATATCCCAAAATACCTTACACATTTTATTATGGCAGTATCTGGTAGTGATTCCATAGTTAGTGTTGCATTCTAAAATGGAGTATAAATTCCTATTTTTCTCTAAAAATAGTTGGACATTTGAGGTGAAATGTTGGACAGGATTGTTTTAATGCCTTTTGAATTTCCTATGAAGTTTGTTAGTTTCTTCCTTAGCAATTCTTTGAAATATGGCTTTGGTTGAAGTTTTCTTCTGGCAGGCCTATTTTCATTGTTGACAAATAAGTCTTTTAAAAAAATCTACATATAACTTGGCAGAGAGTTGGATCCACAAAATATCTGACCCATGCCAATAAAAGTAAATATGAGAAGTTAAGCTGCTTATATGCATCCTCTTCTCCTTCACTCACAAGCACACACCTCCCCATTACCACAACTACAATACACCACAGACCATCTGTTGCAATCTTAACTCTGCCCCTTTTTGGTCTTTTTGCATATACCCCTTTAGCAGAGAGGTTTTTTTTTCTCCCAACACAAGTAATTGTGGATGTTTAGTGGAGTAATTGGTTGTGTTAGGAGGGGGTGATTTGGAAAAGGGTTGTTTACAGAAGGGTGGTTAAATGGGGTAATGAAAAGTTAGCATCCATAAAGGGGCAGCATTAAAGTCGTTGTATGTGGTCTGTAGTGGAATGTAATTGTGGTAGTGGTAAAGTGTGTGTCTGTGGGTGAAGGAGAAAATGATGCATGCCGTTAGGTGGCTTAATTTTTATTTCCTTGATTTTGTGGGTGTGTAGCAACCCTACCTGCTTCACAGCAAAGGTTTTTTGTCATGTATAATTGTTTCAATCACCACTGAAAAGTACCTACTTCGAGAGTCAAATGTAACAGCTGTTTTTTAAAGCAACACCACATGACTGTTTAGGAAACTAAGCAACAGATCCTGATCAGCTGACTTTATTAGAAGCAGAGTCAGGCCTAAAGCAGAGAACTTCGCATCTGGCTGAAATTACAGTATCCCTTTCTAAATTCCTCCTGCAATTTCTGAGATTGTAATTTGGCCAGGACACTCAAGTTAACATGCTTTCTTAATATTTTCAAAACTTACTATTGATTCTTCAATGAGCAATAGAAGTTAAGAGGAGTTTAGTTTTACATCTCAACCAAATGAAGTCACTTCCAACATTACATTGCTTCCTAACCTTCTGCCAGAGCAACCACAGGGAAAAACACCTCCTCCTGAATCACCACTACTCCTGGCAGTATTGGAGTTTTCCTTGCTGCTCTCCCATTCACGTACTACCCTGACTCAACATGGCTTAACTTGTGAGACCTGAGAAGATCACAGCAGTCCAAAGAGTAAGTCTTCACCCTAGTATCTACACCTGTAAAAGACCTGATATAACATCTGTAACAGCTGATAATGACACATTATATAACATTTTCTAGTACAGGGACTCTTCCCATCTCTTTCTAAACTAATTAGCAGCATTTCCAGGAAGAAATATGCTTTGTGACTAGGCCTTGTTTGTGACATCTTTTTCTTAAGGAGTATCATACTTAGTCTGTCTTCAGGGTGAACTGACTAAACATTAAAATGTCAAAATGAGCACAAATGAAGCAATCTTGGTAGGCTGGAGTGAATGAAGTCCTATATTAGTCAGCAAAGACCAAGACAGTACAGTCAGACTTGTTGCAGTTACAAAAGAAGAAATCTGGTGTTAAATTGTGGGCTTATGAAGGCTGAAAGGCACCGTACAGTTATCTTCCTGCATCGGATATTTTGTAACTTATTTATTTTGATCTATAAAATATGTTTAAAAAGCACAGATCCAAGATCTACATCTATTACATACATTAAAAATGCAGGGCCAAATTCCTTGAAGGAGTAAATGGACTACACTCTTGATTTCAAGGGGTAGGTGTAATTTTGGCCAGTTCTTCTGGTTGCATCCCTGAGTTTACCCACTTCACCACAGAGCAGCAGTATTACAGTATTCCAGTTTCAGTCAGGGATCCAGACGTATGATTCTATGGATATTGCATTTAAAAATAAACTCAATGGTAGGGACCCTGGGCCCAACCCTGCTTCTGCAGGATTCAATGGCAAGGCTTCCATTGAGTATAACTGCAGTAAAGTTCTGGATGCATTTATCACCGTGTGAGGTTTTTATCAATGACAAGAGGACTGAAGATCTTGTTAAGTGTATCTGAACGAAATTAAATTAAAGTGAATCCTGAATAAGACCGTCCTATGATTAGGGCCCTAGCCTGGGACTTGAGAGATCTCAGTTCATTGCTGTACTCTGCCAGAGATTTCCAGTGTAACTAGAATGGGCTGGGAAACAGAATTTTAGTTCTTAGAAATTTTTTCAATTTCAGAAATTTCGTCCCAAATTGGGTCAAAAAGGCAAAAACTCAAAAATGTTCACAGAACTGAAATCCTGCAGTATTTTGTTGCAGAAACCCTGAAACAAGATTTTCTGAAATGAGATATGCTCCCTGGGATCACCAGCTGCCTGGCTGGCAGGCTGCAACAGACCAGGGACCCTGGAAATCCAGGCAGACTGAAATTGACATGATTCTTGCCCCTTTCACTGCTGCCCACCACTGAATAGAAGTGATGAAACTAACCAGATCCTTGTTAATTTGAATGCCACCTCCCAAGCCCTGAAGCTCCTGACTCAGCGGGCTGTCTCACATCCAAGCTGGGGAGCTAGCAGGAAAACAGGCAGGCAGCTTTTAAAATCTGAGTGACAGGCAAGGTTACATCAAACTACTGCCTGGGTACCATGGGAAAGTCATATATATCGAATCAGTTCCATAGTTTGATTTCAACAAATGAGTAAATTTCAACAACAAAAAATATTTTGGATTTTTTCCAAGCAGCTCTGTGTGTGACCTTGGGCAAATCACTTCAGCCAAGGTTTTTAAAAGTATTTAGGCACTCAAACTGATTTGGCAGCTGATGGGATTTTGTCTCCTAAGTGCCTAAATCTCTCTTGAAAATGAAATGTATGCTACTGAATCAGTTAGGCAACTCTGAGTGCAGCAATGCCTGAATACCTTTAAAAATCTGGGCCCCAGCTTCTATCTGTAAAATGGGGACAATAACCCTTCTTTACCTCACAGGGGTGTTGTGGTGATAAATGCATTTAGGATTGCATGACCTTCAAATACTGTGGTAATGGAGGCCATATAAATAGCTTAGATAGTAGATACAATTATTCAGTGAAGGTCAAGTAGTCATATTGTTATACAAAATCATTGTAACATCAGGTTTTAGTGCCTTACTGTAAGAGTTCTATGAAGAATATTCATGCATTGCAGTATGTCTGATACATACCCTCTCACTAGATATAGCTTTTAATACACATCTGAAAAAACAGAAATTAATACAAGTGAACAGTCATAGTTTTCAAGCAGCACTGCATTTGAGTGCATTAAAATGTCTAATGTTAGTTTTATTAACAATATCTATAATAAATAAGTTATTTTTATAAGTATCCAAGATATTCCTTTTTTTTTAAAAAAAAGAACCTCTTTCTGATCTTTATAGCATAGGAAGTTAAATAGGGTGATTTCCCACTATCAGGCTGAGAAATGCACACAGCTGTGAACTGAGGAAATGTGGATCACAGGTGGTTAGTTGTTTTCCATAAAGAAAACCCAGTTGATGTAAAGCATATTATCTTTTCTGCTTATGAATCATTTTGAGATCTCACTTATATATGTGAATCACTTATTTCACTTTGCAAGTCAGGTCTGATTCTAATATGATTTATATTTGTTCACCTCTTTTTTTAATCATGCCACAGGTGGTTATGGAGGGTTTTCTCCTACATAGATTTCATGGAAAATGAAGACAGATAAGATGGAGTATTCTTTTTTTTAATTTGGGTAATGTTATTAAAGTCAAACTTAGAGCTAAATCCTGATTACGCTACTCGCATGAGTAGAATCATTGGCTGAGACACACAATTCCCATTGAAACTAATGGAAATTGTGGGCCTAAATGCCCTTGAAGGTTTGAAAATCTCAGCTATTGGCTTCAACAGGTCCACTCAGATTAATAAAATGAGTGGGATTTAGCACTTAGTAAAGGCATGATCCAAAGTTGATGGGAATCTTTCCATTGACTTCAATGGTCTTTCATCCAGGGCCTGATCCAGAAATAATGACTTCAGATGTATTTTAGGACATTCTAGATATAAGTGTTGGTTTGAAGTGTTCTTGCTAGTAAGAATATTTATTAATTTGCAAATCAATAAATAGAGTAACTGGGCCTGATTTCAGTTGGAGTAGGCTGTGCTCAGCACCACTGGAAATCAGCCCCCTTGTTCCCACCTGTCACTCCTCCCCATTACAAGCTGTCTCTGCTGTCTTGTTAGTTTTCCTGTTAGAAATTCTTCTAACTTTCATGTGAAACAAATCTCATAGGAATGAATAGAGTCTTATCCAGAGCCCATTAAAGTTAATGTGAATCCTGAATGGGCTTTTGAACCAGACCCTAAAAGATAAGAAATGCTGTTAGTGTTTTATTATTAATTATTATTATTTCCTTCTAAACTGATTATATCACCATACCAGTGAGGTGTCTGGATGTAGCAGGCTGAATCCTGAGACTGACCTCCCACTGCCCAACATTAGGCAAAAAGCCCTGTATGTGCTAGATGAGGTCACCTCCTCGGTCTGATGGATTGGAATGAGCCTGATTTGTCTCATTAGAAACTACTATTTGTATTGTGGCAGCACCTGAGTTGGCTCCCATCAGGATCAGGGCCACACTGCTTTGGATGGTGTACAAATATAGGAAGTCCTTATCCCTGCCCCCAGGGATTTATGGTCTGAGTCTGACCCAGGTCCTGCAAATACTTGTGCACATGTCTAACGTTACACATTTGAATAAAACTCAATGGAAATTTTGAAAGATATTTGCAGGATTGAGAGCTAAGAAAGGCACTTATACTCTAAGAGTCCTCCAGGTGGAGGGAAATACAAACTCCTTGACTTAAATAAAGCCAGTAGCTGTCTACCATAGCCTATACCCTTTTATGTAACAAGTAATCCTCTTTTTGCAGATACCTACCCTCTTCCATTATCCAGCCGCAGGAAAAAATAATGCACATCATTATTCTTTTAGGATAATTGAAGGCTACAGCTTTATTGTACAACATAATCCAAGCAATACCCTTTTTAAGAGTTTGCCATGACTCACAAAGAAATGATGACAAGAAAGCCCACCTGCTCTAAACAGTGGTTGTGCGGAGTTAATACTTCCCCCTTGAGTCCCTAAACCAGTTTCTCAAAGGTGGAAGGAATCTGCTTTATCTTGAGAGTCTCTACAGAGTCAAATGTATCTCCATCCCTCACAGTTCTGATATTATAACACTTTTATTATGAATTCTTTAAATCAGGAATGCCAGCTCGTACCACTGGGGATGTAGAAAATGTTATTAATGCCTGAGAAATGAATCCCACATCCTTTTAGTTAGAAATGGACCTTTGGGAAAGCAGAGATCTGAATCTAGATTGTCATAGTGGGTTAAGCAAGACCCAGATCAAAAACTTCACTATCAATCACTGGCATTTAGAATGGACCTCTGCACTTAGGGCACATCTCTGATTTACTCCTGGGTTTATAACTTACTGTAATTCTTCAGTTTGGATATTACTCCTCCATTTGCTGCTTTGTACAGTTGGTCATGAGATCTAAAAAGGGGACAGAACCAGGGGTGAAAGTAACGCAGAGGACTTACTGGTACAGGGGCCGACTCCAGCCCCCGGAAGGGGTGGGGCCTCGGGCAGAAGGGGCAGTGCTGGGGGGGGGCTCAGCATCCCCCAGCCAGCCCATCCGTGCTGCATGGCCCATGCCACCCAGGGCTCCAGTGGTAATTTAAAGGGCCTGGGGCCACGGTAGCAGCAGTGGCAGCCAGAGCCCTAGGCCCTTTTAAATGGCTAGCCCCAGGGCAGCTGCTCTTGGCACATAATCTGTGGCAATGAAAAGGAACATGTGAGGAAGATCTAAAGGTTTATCTTTATTTTGCAGGGGGTCAAGGTTGCAATAAATAATTCCTTCCTCAACATGTAACAAAAGAACTTTAGAATCAGTGGAACATCCCTACAGAGTACAGTTTAATAGAAAATGAGAGCTTTGTTAGAGAACCATCTATAGGATTTAGTAGAGAATTTTATCCCTTCTATAGAACTCTATGGAGTAATTCAGAAACCTGTAGAAAAATGACCCCAGTGTGTTGGGTTCCTCTGATGGCAGGAATTGTAGAACTTCAAATATTATGGCAGCTGGTCTTGAAATGGCATTGTGGGGCTCTACGGGGCCTGCTCAAGGTATCTCCCGATAGTCTAATCTAATGGCCGACCCTTCCCACTGAAGTTCAATCAGCTGGAGAATAAATTTTAAAAACAGCTATGGCCCAAAGATATTGGGATTCCCCGCCCCTCCTCTGATAGTTCTATTCTGAAGATTAGCTAGCAACAGCAAGAAAGGTGCTTTGGGCCTAAAAGAGAGACAAGATAGCTGAGATTTTCAAAGCAGTGCAGAGGTTTTAGCCACACGTAACTGTACTGGAACATGTGTGGCTAAACCCTCTGCACTGCTTAGAAAGCTCAACCTACAGTCTTAAAAAAAAATTAAAACAGCAACTGGGGGGAGGTTTCCTACCTTGACCAGTGGAAAGGGCCTTAACACTCAGTAATCAGCTGACAAGCTCCAGTTGCCCTGCCCCTGTCTTCCTGACACCCAAGTCCTTTCAATTAAAACCCAGTCCAGAGGGTGAGCCCATCTTTTCCTCTCAATGTGTAGATGGAATAGAATTTTAAAACTTGCTAGCTAACTTAAGAGGAACACCTGATTTTTATAGACTACTTAATATATGTGTATACTGTACCCTCTGATGGGTTCTCTCTAGCTAGGACAGGATAACATGTCCATCAGCAGGTATAGCTCATCGCCTCTGTAATTGTATAATTTTCAGGCATTTTATATTTATTAAATTTCACTGCATTCAGTGAACACATTACTTGTGTGCGAACATGATAATGCCAGAGTTGTGGAGTGTCAGGTCATTAATCTCCATTCTGCACTTAGACCATCAGCCACATGAGAGTGAGTCATTCTCTGCAACCTCTTGTTGCTTGTAATGTTCAAGCAAGTTAGAAAAGCGGTGAGGTAAGGGAGTCAGGCCAGAGGAGGCAAAGTGTTCTTGGCTGCTTAAAAAGTACTTGTGAAAAGAGAGAAAATGAGTGGTATTGTTTCGGGGAAGTATTTTATGGTTAGAATTTGATGTGCATGAATTAATATCCCTAGAGTCTAGTTCCATGACATGTTAAATCCTAGTAAACTGGCCAAGTTGGGTTGTTGTTTTTTTTAATCCACTGCAGTGTTGCTTTCCCTTTTATAATAAATTCTCTCTGTTGCCTAGGCAACTGGGTACTGCAACATATATTTCCTTCACTATCTCATTTATCTGAATGCTACAGTATGTGGTGTGTCAGAGTTCATAATGGTGTAAAAACAGACTGCAGATTCACAAAGATGTGTTCCCGTTGGCACAGCTGCCATTGACTGGAGTGGAAGAAGGGTCAGGTCTTTATTTTGTGAACTGAGGAAATGAATGAGAACTGTGTCAATAAATTAAGCTTAGGATCAAAACTGAAACATGAAATTGTAAATCTCATGAATTTGTGATCCTTTTACAAGGAAGAAAGACAGAGAGAGATGGTTCTTACTGGTCTAGTGGTGAGATAATTAAAGTTAGTCAAATGCAAGTCAGAAAGGCAATATTTGTTAATTAGAATGAGGATAAATGAAATCACCTAAATAGGAACCTGAAACATTTCTGATAATGATGTAATTGTAAATACACATTTCCTGCATAGTTCTTAGCAAAGTGCCTAAACATTTTAACCTATTGTGTTTCTCTGTTATGTTCTCCCTTCAACTTCACAAACCTAAAATACAGTATCAAGACGAATCTGGCTTTTTAAAATTAACTACAATTCCTGTAGTTCTTTGGGAAGGAAGACAGAGAGCATGTCTACACTACACCGGATTAGCTACATCATAACCCAATAGTATAGCTGCAGCCTAACCCAACAGAAGGTTTCTTTCTGTGATGTAGGAATGCTACCTCCCCAAATGACAGTAGCAACATTAGTGGAAGTGTTCTTCTGTTTATATAGATAGCTGCATCTACATTAGAGATTAAGGTTGGCATAGCTACATCAGTTGCGGTACAGTTTTCACTCCCCTAATGGATGTAGCTATGTTGATCTAAATTTTGAGCGTAAATCTAGCCAGAGTGAGGGCTCAGATTTCTAAGCAGTTGTAAATACAACTGGGTATATGCAACGTATTTTGTATGGTTTCAGCTAAGGACATATTTATACCCGATGGCAGGAATTTTTAAAAGGTATCTAAACTCCTAGGTTCCTTTTGAAAATCAGAGCTGCTGAATTCCCACTGAGTTCAGTGGAGTGCATGATTTATATGTAAAACAGTTAAGATGTACTACTGGCAAGTAAAGGCAAAGTATTGGATTTGACAAAGATCCAACAATTGTGAGGTCAAGCGGAGAAATTAAGATATAATGGGGAATGCTGGTGACCATTTCAGAGATGGGTTGAGATAAACTTTGAACAGGGCTATAAGTGAACACCTCAAAATAGAGAGGCTGAGGAGAAGCATCAGATAAGTTCTGATGTTTTTATTTTGCACACCTAACACACAAATCTCAGACCAATTGATTTGGCATCTGACCCTGAATTGCCATCTGAACAACTCCATCAGAAAATGTTGCAAAGCAAATATCTGATTAGGAGTATTGATTTACTTGTCACATTGTTTTGAGATGACCTGAATTCCTGCATTTGCAAATGACTGTAGTAAAGAGGAATGAAAGAGCCAAATGTCAGTATGGTGGATATGTCTGTAAAAGAATACTGCCTCACTTTACATTTTCCAACAGAAATGGTGTAAGTCAGTGTAGATTCTTTTAGACAGACATAAAAATGGCCCTACGGGTCAGACCAAAGATCCATCTAGCCCAGTATCTTGTCTTCTGACAGTGGCCAGTGCCAGGTGCCCCAGAGGGAATAAATAGAATAGGTAATCATCAAGTGATCCTTTCTCAGCTTCTGGCAAACAGAGGCTAGGGACAACATTCCTGCCCAGCCTGGCTAATAGCCGTTGATGGACCTATCCTCCTTGTTCTTGTTCTTGCTGATTTTTGACTGCAGATGGAAGAACACACAATGAACTCTTTCTTTTTGATTCCCGCAGCTTCTTTTTGTTATTTAAAACGTTTTTTTTTCAAAGTCTGTGTCTTTTTACCCACACAAGAAGGTATGCTCTGTGGTTCAGTAGTATCAGGCCCGGAAACCACATAGACACATGTTCTCAAAATCTGGATCCTAAACTGGACCCACAAAAAAATGTGCAGGAAGGTAATTGGAGCCCCCAAAATATCACAAAACAGGTTCACATAACACAGTTACAATCCCTTCCAATTTCTTTTTTGCTCCAGGAAATGATGCTATAGCGATTTATTGATCCTAGCAGCAAATGATGACACCAGTTTAGCTATGCTAGCCACAAGTTAGAGGAGTTTAGACCTCAGGCTCCATCCATTCCCTGACCCTCCCTACCCACCTGCTGCCTGTTTACTACTCTGTGCCCAAATCCGAGGTCTGGTGGGAATAAAGTTTGCAGGCTGGTCTACGCTACATCGTTAGAGCAACATTGCCCACATTAGGTCAAATTTATAATGTGCTTGTCTACACTACAGAGCCCTTCCTGCTGACCAAAAGGGCTTTTAAAATCAATGTCTGTATTCCACTTCAACGAGAGGAGTAGTGCTAGATTCAACCTTCCTGGGTCGAATTAGGGGTAGTGTAGACACAGCACAGTGTATTTTGACTTGTTTGGCCACCGGAAGGTGTCCCAGAGTGCTCCAGTGCACTTCAGGCAGGTAAACAGGAAAAGCCCCTGGAACTTTTGAATTTCATTTCCTGTTTGATCAGCGTGGAGAGCTCACAACCACAGCTGACCATGGCTGCTCAGGTAAGCAAACGTGCTCCAGCATGGAGCATACAGGAAACATTTGATATGATTGCTATATGGGGAGAAGAGTCTGTGCAAGCAGAGCTCTGAACCAGCAGAAGAAATGCTGACATCTGTGTGAATATCGCACAGGGCAGGGGGTAAAAAGGCTACGGCAGGGACACATAGCAGTACTGTGTGAAAATAAAGGAGGTCAGGCAAATGTACCAGAAGACAAGGGAGGCAAATAGTTGCTCTGGTGCTGAGACACAGACATGCTGCTTCTATGAGCAGCTGCAAGCGATTCTAGGCAGGGACCCCACCAGTACCCCAACATTCTCCGTGGATACCTCCCAGGGGACCCAGGCGGCCACAGGCAACAACGAGGAGGACACTGTTGAGGAGGAGGAGAATGTGCAGCAGGCAAGTGGAGGATCCATTCTCCTCAACTGCTAGGTCCTTTTCCTAACTCTGGAGCCATCCCTTCGCAGGACTCACTGGTGCAGGACTGTGATGGCGGGGAAGGCACGTCTGCTGAGTGCACACTTGTAATAACACTACAGGGGTTAAATGCAATTGTGGTTAGTGTTTAATTTGAAGTAAACAATGGGGATACAGTGGCGGCCAGTGCAGCCATGCAAAGGGTGCTCCCTGGAAAAGCCTGTTTATGTGGCAAGAGTTTCCACACTAAAAAATGTCCCCAGGTTTGCCCTCACACCGCCTACCCTTTTGTGTGTGCTTACCATGCCTGCCTGCAAACCAAAATCTGCTACCCAGCGCTCTGCCATGTGCTGTACCTCACTGGCAGGCTCTTCTTTTAAAAAAGCAAAATTTGGCCAAGTACCTCAGGGAATGTATTTACTGCTGTGAGTTTTATTCATTGCAACAGTTAGCCTTTTGTTGTCAACAGTGTATGCTTTTTCTTGCAGCTGCAACATTCTCTCTGGTGCTTCCTCCACTCCAGCACAAAGGCTGCCCCAGATCAGAAGGCAAAAAAAATGGATAAGGAAAAATATGTTCTGTGATTTGATGCATTCCTCTGAGGCTGATGGGGCCCAGTTGCATGCATGGAGGCTCACACCCTCAGAGCGCATGCACATTGACCAAGAGGGCAGGGAACAAGAGCGTAACACACAAGAGGAGATGCTGCAGTTTGTGGGGGAGCAAACAGACATGTTGAGGCATCTGGTTGAGGGGCAGGAAAGGCAGCTAAACCTTAGAGTGCCACTGCACCCAATGATGAATGAGCTGCCCTCTTCACCAAGTTCCATATCCTCCTTTCCCAGACGTCCTAGAATGTGGGGCGGGGTGAAGCTCCATTATCCCTTGAACTCGACTCCAGGGGATGGTTCATGGAGCAGAAAGCTCTCATTCCCACAGCTTTGATTGCTAGACAGTGCAATTGTGATAAGTTATGTGTCCTTGCCCCTCCCTCCCTGTGTTATCAGGCCCTTACCTGGTTATCATTGCTATTCATTGCTGTCTCTGTTCTGTGTGTGTTAGCATAATAAAAAAGCATGAATTGAGTACAAGAGCCTCTTTATTCACTGGGCATGCTGTGACTGGTGGGGGTTTAGTTTACAGGGCAGTACATGCGAAAAAGGGGGCAGGTTGGTAAGGAACAATACACAGAACTGTCACATCAGTGCTGGATCATTAATTAAACTGGTTTTCAAAGCTTCTTGGAGATGCAGTGTACCTTGATGTGCTCTTCTTATTGCCCAGGTGTCTGGCTGGCAGCCAGGTGATCTGCCTCATCCCCCTACCCCGCCAGAAACTTTCCCCCGTTACTTTCACAGATATTATGTAGAATACGCAAGCAGCAACAACAACAATCGGAATGTTGCTTTTGCTGAGGTCTAACCTAGTGAGTAAACTGCACCAGTGCCCCTTTAGGCACTTTCTACCACCTTTCTGCACTTGCTCAGCCTATGGTTGAACTGCTCCTTACTGCTGTCCAGGCTGCCTGTGTATGGCTTCATGAGCCGCAGGAGCAAGGGGTAGGCTGGGTCTCCAAGGATAACTATTGGCAGTATGTGCGAATTGCTCCATTCCATGGCTTCCAGCACAGCTATTTGTGTGGCATCACATTCTTCAGTGCGGCTGCTCCTGGCTAGGCTCTTCAAATACCGCAGGACGAAGCACCAGGTGTTTGTGACGCTCACAACAGCGTACAGCTGAGCCGGGTCCATGCTTGCAGTACAATGGCATCTGAATGAGTAACTCAGGCTTAGGCACAAAAATGATCATTTGCCATTGCTTTCAGGGAGGGAGGGAGGAGCCAAGTGCATCATGAGAGACTGACGATATGTACCCAAAACACCTCACGAAAATGTTTTTGTCCCATCAGGCACTGGGAGCCTAACCCAGGATTCCAATCGGCTACAGGAACTGTGGGATAGCTGCCCACAGTGCATCACTCCATGAGTCGATGCTACCCATGGTAGTGGGGATGCACTCCGCCGACGGAATGTGCATAGTGGGGACATACACCATCGATTTTGTAAAATTAGTGGCTACAGGTTGACTTCAATAAATTTGACCTAATTTTGTAGTGTAGACAAGCCCCAGCCCTTATGCACCGATTCAACATAGCCTAAAGCATTTGCTTAAGTCAACTCCTTTTCATCCATGGGATTGATAGTATGTCTACACTGTGATCACAGGGTGCCACTGCAGCTTGTGTAGTGTAACAAGATGGCTTGCCCCACACACTGGAAAGCCTGGGCCTAGCCCACTCAATTGCCTAACAAGCCATATCAAGTGATTCCCCTATAAAGAGCAGCTAGAAGCTGCAGGAGTGAGCGGGCTCTAGAAGATTTTCCGGGAATGTGGTATTGAAGCAACAGGTAGGAAAGGCCTGGGCAGGATCCAACAAGAAAGTAAAACAGATGGATCTGATTTGGGGACTTTGAGTTTTACTTTTAAGTTTATTTTGTCTGAACAAACCAGACCCCAAGAAGGACTGTTGTGACTGGATGAGCAAAAAGGTGTGGAGACTGCATAAAAGGGTCTGGAAGAGGGAGAATATAGAACAGAGCACTGCAGAGGTACCTCCGTCCACAAGGGAGCACTTGGGTGGTGAACAACCATCTTCCACATAGATCTGAGCTAGTTTTAATCCACCTAGCTCTGGAACTGGAGCAGTGAGCCATGGCAACACAGGCTAGCCACCTGAGTAATTGCCCACAGTTCCAGGTGAGCTTGTACAGTACAAACTATTGTGGCTTCTCCTCTCTGGTACCTGAGCTAGCTAAATTAAAACTAGCTCAGGTATATCTACATGAGCTGTAATCATGCCACATGGATTGTAATATACACATACCTTGAAGCACATGCCTAAGTCTAAGCATTGATGTAAGTGCTTGGCTCAGTAGGGATGGACTGCTGAATTGTGGCCTCAGTGATCATTTGAGAGTGTAAAATTCAGAGGTGTCCTTTTAAAAAATGAATACATTTGTGTGTCTGATAAATGTGGGGAAATCACAGCCTGTCAGTGCTGTGCTCATGAAATATCTGATCGCTCTTGCAAAGTCCTCATTCATGTTTGATAAGATTACCTTGTGTCTCCCAAGAAGGGCTAGTCTTTTTGCTCTGGTATTTACTAGAAATGTGGGGACAGTTTGTGCTGCAGTTATCTTGACCGTGTTTTCAGTGTATTATCCCTATGTTCTCAGCTATTTACTGCAATGGCATTCATTCTATTAGGTTATATGTTTCCTTACAAAATCTGGTCTGCTCTTGGGGATTTTGTGCTACAATCCACCTTTGTCTCAGTTCTCAAATAGTCTTATCTCCTTCCCCGTTTCCAGGTCTGTAATTCAAGTAGCTGGTAGAAAATGAAGCTTTTGTATTATCCAAACTTGATTTGGTTTGCTGGGAGTTTTTTTTTTTTTTTTTTTAAAGCTGGATAAAGGATACCATCTACTTATAAATTGAAATTCTTTTTATTCCATTTTTTTGGTGAAAAGCCAGTTCTGACCGGAAAGTTCCCTGTTCCAATTTTATTTTTCCTCGTGTGTGAAGTCGCCTTAGTTGATGTTGTTGTGGGTGGAATTGTACTCACTGTGGTGACTGTGTGATGACTGCACCTTTAAGGTCTGGAACTTTTTATGTGATAAAAGTTCAAAAGTCATGTCAATTGACAGCGGGGCTGGATTATGGCATGGACACAACAGGCACATGGGTCCTCAGATCCTGGAGTGACACTACATCAGAATTTCAGTTTACAAAAAATACTAGCCCTGACGGCTGTGAAGAAAATCTTAGAAGTGTAACCAATGCAGTGATGCCTGCCTGAGTCTGCAGACAGCCTGACACAATCGCTCTGAGAAGAGTGAGCTGCTCCATCCTTCTGAATAGGGTGTTTTATTCCAAGGCCAGGAGTGAAAGTAAGCTGGTATGGTATTGCGCACCGGCAAGAGCTAGTACACAACCAACCATACCGGCAAGGGGCAGCTTCCCCATGCTGGCAACTTAAAAAGGCCCTGGGCCCTTTAAATCAGTGCCGGAGCCTCGGGGTAGCAGTGGTGATTTAAAGAGCCCAGGGATTTAAAGGGCCTGCCCCTTCTGGTTGAGGCCCTGCCCTTTGCCCAGGACCCCGGCCCTGCATACCAGTAAGTCCCTTAAGTTACTTTCACCCCTGTCCAAGGCCCACTGTTCTCGGACATCCTGCCAGCACCTCTCCATTGGGGGGCTGCATTTGTGGCAGGCAGAATGGAGTGCAGTGGACGCAGCCCACAGCTTAACCAGACACATTCTGGTGGTTGAAATTAAACTGCGGTGCTCTCCACCACTGCTCCCATGGGCGGGGGTGGGGGAAGGGGGTGGTGGCTGCTGCTGCTGCTGCTTCTGAAGGATATGAGGGGAGTTCTCTCTCACTAGGGAGGAGGAGCTCCATCACCAGAACTCCAGGTGTGGGGAGCAGAACCATGGGAAGGGGTTGTGGCTGTGTGGGGAAACCATGAAAGGTCCTATGTCACAGTGTGGGTAGGTTATAACAAGGAACCGTTCATTTTGCTAGTTTGGTTTATTTTTATTGTTTCATCCCATTAAAGCCATTGTAATTCATTATAAAGGAGTCACTGGCTTATTTGAATCTGAAGACATAATAGCAATAATTCAAATTTACAGAAGCTCACTTTCTGATATACAGTTATCATTTAATGTCACTGTTTGCCACATAGTTGGATCAGAGATGCCACAGTTATTCCTCTAAGCATAAAGGAGACCATATAGTTTTGATCTTCTACTTTATAAACCTAATACAGCCTTTTCCCAGCTGAACCTTAATTGCTATCTGAACAAATCCATCAGTACTTTGCAAAGCACAAAAACTCTAACTGGTAAATGGAAACCCCGCCTTACTTTCAGATTATCTTAAATCCCAGGGTTTGCAAATGATGACAGCAAGGAAAATGAAAGATCTAAAAGTTAATACTTCTGAAGAAAAAATCTTGCCTCATCTTAAATTTCAGACTAAGAAAAACCCCTCTTAAAAGCAACTGCTGATGATTTTGGAAACTCTGACTTAGGGAAATAAGTGAAATAACTCAGATACCAATGTGGCAAATTTTGATTCTAAAAAACCCCCAAAACACTGCACTGAAATAATATTTGTTTTATTTGGGTGTGTTTTGCCTTATAAATCATACTTTTTTTTTCAATCAAGCCAAATGAGAAGATAAATTAGTCAGTCTATACTAGCATAATAAATGATGATCAAATTTTAAAAAAAAGTCTCAGGGTACATCTTTTCCCCCCCTCCATATATATTTAACTGTATAAGCCCCACTAATAACATACCAGATGGTCGAGGCAGTCATAATAAACTGGTTAAAATATTAATTAATGTGTTGGTAGTGCATAAAATGTAGAATAGCATATTTTGGCTGATGCTTACAGTAAATATCATGTAATAAGAGGAAGCCCTTGCAGAATATTGCTTGATGGTACATGAAAATCAAATGTAGAGGCAGGAACTTGGAACAAACATAACTCTTTACAAAATGAAGGAATCTATCTCATCCAATAGTAATTTTAAATCTTCTTATAAGTGCATTTATTTCTCCCAATATGGTAATACTGTGGAAGTTCATTAGTGTTCATTGCAACGTGTAGCAAATTGGGAGTATTATAAATCATGTAAGCTAATAGCCATCAGATTGCAGTCTTCTACATGGATGACAGTCATCTCTTCGAGTGCTGAAGGCATCTAATGGAACATTGAAAACAAGTGTGTGTTTTTTTTTAATATGTCTCCATTAAAATAGTCAAAATTCACTAACAGCGCAGGAATCTCCATTTTTGCCCCCTTATTGGAAAGGACTGTCACCATTCCTATGATATCTTGGAGTGTTGAGAAGACAACATCATAACCACAAATTTCTTCCCTGATGTGTAAGTCCACTGGTCTCAATGATCTAAATTCTCTTTTCACTCATATCAGTTTTAAAATGGTCTAACCTTTTTGACTTCAGTAGTTACTCCTGATTTACACTGATGTATATGATATCAGAAGCAAGCCCAGTGAAGTTAAACCACAGATGTATTTGGACCATGCCAAGTGGATTAGATAACAAGTACAGGAAGATCATCAAACACACATACTCTACTGAGGACTGCTGCATCAGCCACAGGACCCATGGTTGATGGCACAATACTAGGCATTGTGGAATGAAATTCACAGATCTGGATCAAATCTCTTGGTGCAGCCCTGCAGGTAAAGCCTGATAGGGTCAAGGCATGCACACTTTCACTTGTCGATGGAGAGTTTAAGAATACCGTACTTAGGACTGGTTTTTGTCCATCCTGGTGATGTGGCCAGAAAGCATGCAAACACCTCTCTTGAATATAGTGAGCAATTGAAGGAAGGCCAGATCTCTGAGAGATTATGGCATTTTGCACAACATGGAACCCCTTTATGTTCAGGATTTGTCACTGGCAGCACATCTGGAACGTCTCTAACCACTCCAGAACTGCCTGTAGAAGGGGCCTGGTTTCTGACATGTTTAGCAGTACAAGTAGTACACGGGTTTGATAGGTCTTGAACTTTGTCTCAGTGCAAAGACCTTTTTGCATTCATAGCTGAGACATGGAGTTCATTCAGGAGGCTGTGAGATCTATTCATAGGAGGATGTCCAGTTTACTGCTACCACTTGAAATCTGGTTGCAGCCTAGGTAGATTAATTTGTCAATGTTCTTCTCAATGTTTGACCCTACCTGCACTGAGGTTTCTGGTGGCCTAGCTGTGAGGTTCTGGACTGTGGTCATCTGCCATGAGATGTACAGTCCCATAGTGTGGCTGATGTTTCAGAAAACTTGAAGGACAGGACTGAAGTTCTCTGGCTTCTCACAAGCAAGGCGGTGTCATCATCATAGTCTTGGTCAGAGAACACTTCTTGACCAATCTTGGTTCTGATGTATGGAGCAGCAAGTCCTAATATCCAGTCAATAGCTTGACAGAATAGTGCTAGAGTGAGAATCATCTCTGTCATACACCTGAGGTTCCAAAGAAATGCAATGAAAGCCATGGACCAGCATGCACTCTCACACTGGTACTGCTTCATATGTCATATGTTGACAACAAAGCAACTTTTGATTTGGTTGACAAGTCAGCCCTTTGGCTCATGCTGCAAGATAAAAGGGTGTCATCAGGAGGAGGGAGAAAACTTGTTCACCTTAGCCTCCAATGATAGAACAAGAAGCAATGGGCTTAAACTGCAGCAAGGGAGATTTAGGTTGGACATTAGGAAAAAGTTCCTAACTGTCAGGGTAGTTAAACACTGGAATAAATTGCCTAGGGAAGTTGTGGAATCTCCATCTCTGGAAATATTTAAGAGTAGGTTAGATAAATGTCTATCAGGGATGGTCTAGACAGTATTTGGTCCTGCCATGAGGGCAGGGGACTGGACTCGATGACCTCTCGAGGTCCCTTCCAGTCCTAGAGTCTATGAGTCTATGTTGGCATCCCAGTGATCTTTACGTTGGTATTGTGCAAGTGTGTGCTTTGGTACAGGAAGATGATAAATTAGAATTCATGGCTAGGTGCAATCAGTTGGTAATTGTGGTGAGCTACAACACTCATAACTGAATATCGCTACCTCAAACTAAGGAGAGTTCATATTATCTAATGAACAATATCATGGCTGAATCTGTATCTACAAGACAAATTGCCATTGACCTCTGTTTCTTCTAACCTTTATCAGCAAAGAGCACAATAAAATCTTGGTATTAAAGTGAGAACATAAAGCCAATCTTTCTGGCCATCGAATCTGGTCAATTGGAAGTTGGTGACTGGCTTCTTTCCAAAAACATCAGGTAGAGTCTTTCTCTGCTTTGAAGGGATTTTTTAGCTTGTCGTCTTAAGCCTTTACACCTAGTTATGAAGAAGCACAACATTTCTTGGTGTTTTTAGACACTTTTGTGCCAAGATACAGAGAGCTAAAATAAGATGTCTCTTTGTCTCCTATATATCTATAACCATATATATGTACTCTATTTAACATACAGAATATCAATTCTATACTAATGTTAAATGTGTACAGTTAAGAACACAAAAGACAGGAAATGAGCAATTCAGAGTTGAGCACAATCTTAATTCTGACCCCTTTTTTTATCTGTGTCACAACATTGTCCTGTAAAGAACAGATATTAATTAAACTACCTACTGAGATGGCATATAGGTTTATGCCAACAAATTTTCAGTATTTCTTTTTCATGTTAAATTTATTTTTATCCAGGTACCAGCCAAATTTGAAGAAAATCACTCTAGTTATTTTAAAGGTCTGACTAGAGCTGCTCAAAAAAGTTTTTGTCCAAAAATGGCCTTTGTGAAAAGTTTTGTTTGTTTGTTGAAATAAACAATTGTTTATCATAGAAATATTCCTTTTTTCACAGAATGTTCTACAATATTTGTTTCCAGTTAGCTAATAATGTTCGTAAACTGTTTTTCTTACTATAAACCAGGATTTTGGTAAAAAAAAGTATAATGGAAAATATTATACAAAATGGATAATGAGCCCATTTTAAACCCTGTGAAGGGAAACAACCTCAAAATGACTTGTGAAAATTTAACTGTTTTTTTTTAATAACTCCACCTGTGAATGAGTTAAATCTGCAAGCTGAAACTTTGTCCTTCAGTTTTCAGATTTATTCAAAGCTAGTGTGAATTTATGGCTGTGTAAGATCATTTCAATCTTTCAGCCTATCTCAAAAGAGGGTGTGTCTAATGTTGGAGATGAAACAAATATTGAAAATTCTTCCATCTCAGGACACTCTCAAACTTGGGTGAAACTATTCAGTTTTAAACAGTAATTGTTTTATACTGAACCAATTTTCTATAAACTTCACTTGGTTTGTAAATCATATGGAGAATTAAAATCAAGCCAAGTCTGAAGCCTGTATGTGCTTGATTCCAACTTGCTGAACGCATTAAGTGATAAATATAACAGTAAGAAGAGAGACCATATTTTAAGACCTAAGCAGAGGGAGCCAGAATTAAAATGTTTCTTCTCTGACAAAAAAACCCTGATAAACTGGCACATTCTCACTGATTTCCATATTAAATTGCTCAGTTTGCAATTTAAAAGAAAATTCTACCTCCTGGTTCCACAAATTAATGTGGTGCTCCAACAGTCAACTTGGGTTCTTTCCAACTCATCTATCATGTCCAATAATAAAGATTCTGGTAGGCTCTTCCAATCCACCTGTGAAACCCTGTTGTCTTCAGATTATCTGTGGCACCTGTGCAACCTAATCTGAGGCTAGTAAGGATACCCAAGTGTTTCTTAGAGCACTATTTCGCTTGCAGAGTTTTTATTATAGGTGGAGCTGGTAACACCACCTATTTTGGGGTTGCCTAAGACTTTCCACTAGTTGTGCTTAATATAACTTGATTTTACCTTCTTCAGAAAATACAAAACAACAAAAAACCACCACTACCCATACAACATAGGAAATTATATACAAATAACCATCTTAAAGGAAAGCCATAAAGTCAAACACTCCAAAGTTGGGAAATGCCAATTTATGGTTGCCTGTGAAATCCTAATTGTGACCAGGGCCGGCGCTTCCATTTAGGCGACGTGCGCAATCGCCTAGGGTGCCAGGATTATTGGGGAGTGGCATTTTGCAGGGAGGGTGGCAGGCAGCTCCGGTTGACCTGCCGCAGGCGTGCCTGCAGACGGTCCGCTGGTCCCGCGGCTCAGGTGGACCTCTCGCAGGCTCGCTTGCGGCAGTTCCACTGGAGCCGCGGGACCAGCGGACCCTCCGCAGGAATGCCTGCGGCAGGTCCACTGGAGCTGCGGGAGCACCGCGCGGGGCGGTGAAATGGCCATGCACCTAGGGCGCCAAAAACGCTGGCGCTGGTCCTGATTGTGACCCGTATGTTTATGCATTATTATATAGTTTTTAATTACATGATAATAAGTTATTTTTCTACAGGGCCCCTGCCTCATTCAGTGTACAGGCTGGAGGCACAAGAGAGCAGAACTAAGATTTTACAGACAACTGTAAATCTGGCATTTCCTAACTTCAGAGTACTTGACTTTGTAACCTGAATAACTTTCTTTTAGCATATTTTTATATGTAATTACTGTGTATTAACAGCAAGATGGAAAGAACCCAGCCTTGTTTTGGGCCTGCCTCTAATTTTCTCATGATGGAGGGAGGAAAGCCTAGTTCTTTTTTCGAGCTATCTAGGTTCATATATGGTCCCTCCTCACGTAGTACTGAGCACCAAAGTTTACCTGAATCTCATTACCACAGAACAGATTATTTTTAACTTTCTAACATAGTGAAGTTTTATTCGGAAAAGGAAATGAACCAGGAAATCTCTCCAGAGAATTGGAAGGACATAAAGCTAGACATTAGGAGCAGTACAAACTCCCCATCATAAAGAAAATGCTGGTGACAAATTATGATTAGATATTTTCACACACCAGTCCTGCAAAACAAAATGGACACCAAATTAAAAACAAAATGCTAGAGTGAATGCCATGGGATAGGAAAGTAACCTTCACCGTTTTTGGAAATTATCCCAAATTAAAGCCTTCCAGTGTTTAAAACCTAGCGCTCTGGGCCACAGACTGACTTTGTGGTGTTTGTGCAGTGCCTATTACAATGAGGTCCTTATTCTTCTTTGGGTCCATAAGCACTGCTCTAATGTGAATAATAATGACATCAGAAAATTAATGCCATCATTGTTTAAGGGATATAGCCTATGAATTCCATGAACTTGGTGTTAAGGAATTGTCCTGATTTTGCTGCATTTGAACAAAGGTTGTTTCACCTTTTGGGAACTGCAATTAATATGGCTCTGATCCTGCCATGAACTCCACATGGATAGACCCCTACTAAAGTCAAAGGGAGTCTATGCAGACATAGGCTGGGACCTAATTATTAAATCTCTATGGTTGCAAAAATAAATACTGTCTATAGAAATGTGGTTGATGATAGTGAAGAGAAAATGAATAATTTTCTGCCTTTATTAGAACACCAACTGAAGGGTCTGAGGCAAGGCGAGCCAAATAGGATGAAATTATTTAAAAAAATAATTGGTATAACTCTATAAAAACAATAGGCCAGATATGCTGCTTGTGTAAATTGGCATAGTTCTGTAGATTTCATTGGAGCTATACTGATTTATGCCAGCTGAAGATCTGGCCCAGTTAGGTATAGCTACTGTAACTCAGGGCTAGTCTATACTAGCAATGCTAAAATGCTGCCGCTCTCCCAGCGCCCTAAAAATACCACCTCCATGAGAGGTGTAGCACAGCTTCCAGCGTTGGTGCACTGTTTACACTAGCACTTTACAGCGCTGAAGCTTGCTGCACTCGGGGGTGTTTTTTCACTGTGTAGAATGACAAATTGAAGTCACAACTTTACCTTGGTGTCTACATTTACAGCATAATAATAGAAGACTAGAACATCTGTTTCCACTAGAATTATTCTACCAAATTGGTCGCATGTTCTTTAAATGCTTTAAATTAGAGACAGAGGCAAAGTATGCTCTTTGTCAATGGGGTTGCATGTGTGTTATCGAGAGCAAAGTTCTGCATTCTGTAGCATGTACATAATTTTTATTATTGGAAAGAATTACCTACTAATTTGGTAGAATGCCTAAAGTCTTTCAAAACCTATACCGCATATTGAGATATCATGTGATACATCTATTTATCATACAAGTGTGACTATCTCATCTGTCTTTAATCCACCTCATCCTGGATTTTTACTCTAACATTCCAATCCCTGGGCGGCTTTGAGCAGATACCATTTTTTTTAAACTCAACCTGCCAAAGATATGTTTCTTCCTTGTCCCTCAGCATTTTAAATTTCCCTCCCCCAAAAAATCAATCTAGTCCAAGATCTGAGATGGGCAATATTCAGCCTTGTATTAATAACAGCTTCTCAGTTGATTGCTTCTCTGTCCTAAAAATGGTAATGAATTTAGGATCTGAAATGAGAGTTTCATTCCACATACCCAGCATCTTGATAGGACTCAACATTTGTTTCTAGCCCTAAAAAGGAATGAGACATTGGACTTCAAAAATTCTGACATTTTATATATTAAAAAAGCCCCTCTTGTAAATATAAATCCTCAGCTGTTATATAACTCAGGGTGCTGACATGCATCACAACAAATTGCTTTGGCTGACTACTACCTCATAGAAATGATTTCCTTGCTAAATGAAGCAGCCCAGGCTGGTCAGTTTAATTGCTGACCAACACTGAATAGCAGCAGTGAAGCTGACCGATCTGGGCTGTTTCATTCAGCAAGGAAGCCTTGAGATTCACAACTCTGAGGTAGCCCTTCACATGAGCTGCTGAGGAGCCAGGTGGGGGAGCTGGCAGGAAAGCTGACAAGTTTTGAAACCTGCCTATATTCCATTGGAAGATTGGTTGAAATTGACTCATTTCCACAAAACATTTTGCATTTGTTAAATCAGGATTTTACAGTGTAAACATGTTCTGCTGGAAATTTTCCGACCAACTCTAGTAAAGAGGACACCTCCTTCTTGCCAGTGTTCGGACTGTAGGAGCTCTGGAATGATATGGGGAAAATTCTGTGAATGCTTCCAGTCCTTTTGGCTGAATTAATCTATACAGGGGACAATGTGATCCCTGAACACACAACTGAACCCTAATTCCAACCAAATAAGAAGGCATCAGTGAGACTGGTATGAAGACTATGATATAGCAAATTAGGGAGTGCTTCTGATTTATGCAAATTCATTTTAGGCATAGATAGGGAGGCAAAAGTGCCTTTTAAATATTGGGCAGAAAATGTGTATAGAAGCGAGCACCCAGCCTTTTAGCCAAACTTGGGTGCTTTCATTTTGGGGTCCTTCAAAGATTGGAATGCAGAAGTATGATCAGAAATTGAGGCTGGGTGCAGTATGGGGGATGGGTAGCAACCCTACCCAGCTTGTCCTTGAAGAATATGTCTCCTCTATAGGTTACCCTTACTAGCCAAAGCAAGTGGCTGATTTAAATAATACCTTCTTCCATGTATTAGCATTCTGTAGCCTCAGAGATTTTAACAAAATATAGCCAGCGGATGGCTGCTTTATTGTGTTTTTTAAACTAGCAAATGGGTATTTCACAATTTTTCCACATAAATTGTCTAGTTGGGTTGATGGGAAAAGGGTCTTTTTCTCCAGAGCCATGATGAGATTTTACAATTTCAACTGTAGGATCCCAGAACATCCCCCCAAAACGTTATCCATACGGGGTGCGTTGTTCGAATCAGTTTGTACATTATGGTCTGGATTCTGATCTTTGTTATACCAGTGTATAAATGCAGAGTACCCCCACTGATTTCATTGGAGTTGCTATGATTTGAGGCTGGTGAAATGAGTTCACAATATGGCTTTTTGTGTTCATTGCAACTGATGGGAAGTTCACAAAGGATGTGCTATCTATCATATGACTCAAGCCCTTTCAATCAAAGCTTGATAAATGATTTATGATAATAAAAGAAGTGTAATATGCAGCATTAATCTCAGTAAGTGAACAACAGTCTTTCTGAGGGGCTCTTGGACTTGACAAAATGATGACAAATCAACACTGAGGGTGCTTTTGAGGAATGAACACACCTCTATGAAATGCAAGGTGTTGTGGCAGTTTTCTGATGTGGACGTAATTCCAGTAACATTAATTAAGCCCTGGTAGAAAGGAGTGATTCAGAGAGACACTGTGCTCCCTTGGGCTGTTGTTATGGGGGATGCATTGGGAATGTAAGAGTGGGATTTTGGGGGGGGGTCCCCAGTTCAAATCTTCAGGGATTTCCTCAGCAGTTATTAGAAGATTTTATTTCTGTTGCTGGAGGAATTGATGGGGAACCTTTAGAAAAGGGAAAGAGTCACAGATTTGATGTGTGGGCTTGAAGAATGGCTGCTTGAAATCATTAGGACCTGTCAGGTGAGTGGGATGATTTGCCCACTGAAGTTCAATCACCAGGACAGATTGGATCTGTCAGATCATCTTAAGGAAATGTTTTTTAAAAGCAATTTTGAAGATGACCGTGCTGGTCTTGTATGTAAGGTGGGACATGTGGGTTCTATTTCCAGCTCTGCCACATATTGTAATCTGTGCTCTTGGGCAAAGGGTTTTAGCCAGGTCTGTTGCTCTGTAGTGGCAGTTGGTGTTTGATACTGCCTAGGCTGTGCTGGTTAAGTACTGCAGTGTTCCTCAGAGATCCTTCCCCTTGCCATAAACAATCCTCAGCCTAAATTTCCTCCCAGCTCTTTCTCCCTCTGCTGTTATTTGTCCTCTTTCTTGATGCATCTCCTTGCTTAGCTCATTCTCAGCTTTGCTCTGATTCACCAGGGTGGTTTTACATTCACAACACTGAGTAGAGGGGGCAGGTTCTCAAACCTATCTCCCCTCAGCAGCTCAAAGATGAGGGGAGAAGCCATGCTGAGTGAGCACATCAGCTCTCTTCCTGCTCACTCCATCAACTAATTTAGATCAGTGGCTGGAGGAGGAGCTCTGAAACTGCTCCCTGCCCCCAAAGCTTCGTCTGCTGGTGATAAGCCATACTGCTGAGCTGGGCTGTAACCTAAGTCAGTAGGCCTAGCCGCAGGGCAAAATCCTCCCAGCTTGAGAGAAAAGGAGAAATGTAGGTTTACGGCTTGACATTGCCCAGCTAGCTTAAGGCCCCAGAAGGGGCTGATAGTGAAGCAAAGTATAACAGTGGAAGAGAACTGGATGGTAGGGGAGTCAGAATGAGAATGATGAGCAGAGAGTGGGGAGCATTTGAAGTGGGTGATGCAGGATGGGGAGTGGCTAATGACAGATGAGGATGTGCACGGAGAATGAGATCATGGGTGATTGGTAAAGAGGCAGGAAGGAGTCAGGAATGAGGAAAATGAGAAATTAAGATAAGATAACGCAGGACAAGAGAGGAGGAACTATTCTAAATCACTATTAGAAAACGGGAGAGGATGGGAGGAAAGAGAATCAAAACAGCCAAGGGAGACTTAGCATGTCATGTATTTTCTCTCACTTTATAGACAGCTAATGCTTATAAGAGTCTGAGTCACTGCCCTTCCCAGTGCACTGATTGCAGTCAGATCACTTGAACTGAGGATTTATGAACCCTGGGGCCAGATTTATAGAACTAGGCACACCCACGTTTTGCTCTTTGTACTGCAAACCCAGCCATTTCATAAAAGTTGAATCTACTGTTTCAGTTCTCCTGGTTGTGCCACCAGTGCAAAGTGGTTTAGAGACCAAGCCTCAAGTATTTTTTTTTTTTTTTTTTTAAGCCATTGTAACAAAGTTAGCCCCACCTACACATGCTCGCTGTGGTTGTTGTTTGATGCCTAGTTCTGCAGCTGACGAATGGATTTAACCTTGCTGCCAAAGGAAAGTTTTCTAAAGCTTTCGTGTATGCATTGCAAGCAGGGCACACCATGGCTAGTGAAAACATGGAAATGAATTGCACAGAAGCTAACTGGACTGCTTGGTTAGATGCCTGTTATGCATTGTTCCATGGACATTTTGAGCAGCACTTCCTCCTCCCTGACTTCCACTGCTCAGCCAGGGAAGAAAGATGATTGATAGCTAATCGAAGGGCCCTATCCAAGGCACACAGGATTCCTGTTCACTCCAGTAGATTTGCCTGAATCTGAACTTTTTAATGGGGAAAATTGGATGGAGATCAAAAGGCCCCAATTTTCAAACTTAATTCCCCCAAATCAGGCAACTAGTGTCTAAGTACAGAGTTAAGTGCCTAATTTTGGCCACCTGCAGTAACTGACAATTGATGGAAGGCTAGAAAACTCTGCTCTGTATCTGTGCATATACACACCTTGGACTGGTAGCAAAGTGAAGGTGCAGACGAATGAAATTCAAGGTATGCTCAATGATTTTCTGTGCTTCTGGTTTAGGTCAGTCCCAGCTCCCACCCAAGGTGCCGGAGGTTCCACAATTCCTGGGGCAGGAGGGCCTCCTCCCCCACCCAATGTGACCAGTAACAGAAGATTGCAGCAGACACAAGCTCAGGTCGATGAGGTGAGCTGCACACAGCTGGTGCACTGATGAGATTTTAATTTTTAAGATGATTAAATGACTGTTTACCCAGCTAAAGATTCTGTTGCCTTTACTCAACTGAAGTCGGGGGGGTCATCTATGGAATGAGATTTACATGAGATAAGGTTTTTAATAGGAAGATTGCAGAAGAGCTCGTTAATAATCTTTATACCCCTAACACTTCTGCTCACAAAACAAATGTGACTTAGATGTTACCTCTGTCATTGTTTGTAAATAGCCAATATAAATATAAACCCTTTCTAGGATTATAAAGACATAGGCCTTGCCCCTGCAAACTATTCCTTGTGGGAAGGAGCCTGTGTCTGAAAGCCTGGGTTAGTTTCCAAGGTCAGGGCTGTAGTTAGCAATAAAGGCTTTATTTAATTTATTTGATTACTATTAAAAACTAAATTCAGGCAAAGACAACAGTTGAGCATGTCCACAGAGCAACAGCTCCAAGAAGTCCCCAGCTACTTTTTGAATGATTGTTCAGTATGAGACTTAGTTCCAGCATGGATTCCCTCTTCACTGGGGTGATAATTCCCCTTAACAGTCTTACTCCTTGTCACGGATCCACAGGATCAGTGCTTTGACCCCTGCTTTGGAACAGCCTCTGGGAGGATCTCTTCAGTGAGCCAGACCACCTAAGGGTCTCACTCTTCCTTGAGGGTAAGTCATATGGCTTCACTGCCTCCGTAGCCTTGATTTCTGGGCCTTCCGCAGTCCTGCTTCCTACCATTAACTCCCTTCAGTGAGTCCCACTGAGGCGGACCTCTAAGAGAGACTGGTAAATCTTAGGGAGCAGCGCATCTCCGACAGCATCTTCAGTGACCTTCATGCAGTGTTGTCAAAACAGAAAGGTTTATTGGTCAGCAGGAACCTAGCATAGAAAGTCCTTGGTTAGAACAGAGAAAAGAAAGTGGCTCTGGGCTAATCAGAGTGGACCATGCTGTTAAAGTAGTGTGTCCCCGATGGCTCTTGCTCTGAGTGTGTACCCTCTTGTTCAAGTTCCCAGACCAGTCATACCTGGCCCCTCCTCAGGCCTTTGTTCTCCGGTTGATCGAACATAGCTGGATTCCTACAGGGAAGGGGAGTGAACCATGGTCATTAGTTGCTAGGTAGCAAATATCCCAAGGTTTGACTTTGCTATTGTCTTCATGGATTCCCCAATGACATGGGCCAAACTCACCTAGGCGCCATTGACACCTTTGTCATAGCCTGCCTGAGAGTAAATAACCTTTTCCCATGATTCATACAAATATTACAGAAAATTCCCACTCAGTCACATTGATCATGCCAGCAATCATTTACCACCATATTCACTGAACTATTGAAGCTAATCCGGGTGCAACCCATCAAGCTAATCTTGGGGTTTAATCATGGATGAGCTGCTGACTTGCCATATGGCCAGTTATGTAGTGCAGACTTTAGATGTGTGTATAAGTACTGTACGCTGAAGACTTCCTAGGCAATGGTCCGTTACCTAACTGAACACCACGTAGTTAGGAACAACTAGTTGTATATAACTCTCTCTTGCTCTCTTTGGATCCTTAATGCCAATTCAGATGTACAGACAGCAGTAATATCCATTCAACTAGTGTTGGGATTGTCCCCAAATGCACCTTGCAAGTTTAGGAAAGACATTTACAGAAATCATCCAACCTGAGCTCATTATTCATACCATTAATGTTATATTTTAGACAAAGTTTGCCTCATTTAGAACCTTCTTCAGCTTCATGTCCTGGATGCTCCTCTGCTGATATTTGAGGCAGATCAGAATAGCGTCCAGCTACAGAAAAGGTTAGGCCCAATTCTTCTCTCCCATTGGTTTTACAACAATGTAATTGCATTGACCTTAATGGAGTGATTTCTCATTCTCACTGTGGAAAATGAGAAGAGAATCAAGTCCACTGTGTCTCAGCCTCTGGTGGGACCCTACCTCTGGTCAGAACCATAAAATAAACTTCTGTACCCACGTAGACTGCATCATGAGGGTGCTGTGAGCATTTACGTGGCTCAGCATCAAAGCAAATGGCCCTCCTTGGGAGGTGAAATGTGATTATTTTATTGCTTAAAAGGAGCTACTTCAAATGCGCTAATGGAGTTCTTCAAGCAGGAGAATGGAAATAGGTTACAATAATAGACTGGCCAAACCAAAA